>NW_022436962.1:18770993-18818493 GCF_009761245.1 Sapajus apella | reverse complement strand
TAACTAAAAAGAGCTCCTTTAAAAAATTATATGTAGACTTCACTCTCAGATACCTGTCTTCTGCAAGCCATGACTTCAAATGTTTACACATCTGTCTGTTAGATGACCATTCATCTAACTATTACAAACATTTGAGGTATTTTTCCTACTAGGATTGTTGTCATTTTCTGTGTTTTAGCAGAAATTTTACCAGGGGAAAATGATTACCTGATTAATTAGACTGTCAACCAGTTTTTTTAAAAACCAAATATGTGCTGTGTAAAATGGCAACAAAGGTTGCACCTAAAGAATCTCTGTCCTGACAGAATTTACAAACAAAATAGCTTAAGACCGACAAACTTAGCCAAGTTCTTCTCAAATGCATGAGGTAGGAAAGAAACTAGATGGTGTGACAAGTTAGAACAGAAATAATTAAGGAAAGATTTTAGTAATACTGGGTCTTTCTCTTTAATTATGAATTAGAATAACCTGAGTGTGAAAAACTAGTGAGAGAATGACGGAGAGAGCACAAACATGTGAATGGCAAAGATTAACAGATCAACCAACCTATGCTTGGTTATATTAGAATGTATTTTTGCCATTTGCTAACGTCCACTGTAAAAGTAAGGCTTGGCACTTTTCTGTGGGATTCTACCTGATTTGAAACATCCATTCAGTTATGAGGAACATATGATCAACAAATTAGTTTTTCTAGGGTGTGCAAGTGCCATTTACTGACCTGGAATAAGTGCTTCACTCAATGACCCTCAAGTGTACCTCATTCACCTTGCACAAGTGAACAATCAACTCCCAGTGATCAGTTTACAACATCTCCAGTATTTTTTTCACATATATGAATTAACTAACAATTTAAATTATAGATAACAAGTTTATAATTATTCCTTATGAAATATAGTAAATGTATAATGTTTTAAAAATTAAAAAATATTAAGTTTGAGAATAAAAACCAAAATAATCTTACAGCATAGTAGTAGAAACCTGGCTTATATAAAACTATTTATAAAATTGTAGATTCAATTTATTTAACTGGCAGATGAAAGTATTGTACCATGATAATTTAGGGTTACTTCATTATTTTACAGTGCTTCAAAAGTATTCTTAGCTACAAATATAAAACAACCTAATTGTTAAGAAGAAAAATTTAAAAATAACTATGAGAAGATAAAGAAAATATTCTGAGATTCTAGAGAATAATTTTTACAAATGGCAGCCTCCTTACTGCTAGGCTTCCTTTGGATTCCTCACCCTGATCCTGTACTTAGTAGGCAATGCCATGTCTTAGTACACATATCCTGCTTTTTTCTTAAGTGGTTATTGCGGAGTCCTCTGCGAATTGTTTAATTCTTTATTATCCTTCCTTTTGACTGAATTGGGAAGTGATCTTCATTGCTTGATAACCTGACAGATTGTTTTGTGTCAGAGTTTCTAAGGCAAAGCACCAGGGTGTGCTAATTGCTGAGTCCTTTGTGCACTGTTAACTCTCACCTGCTCTGAAAAACTGGATTGCAGCTTCGTTTTCATCTTCAAATGTCTCTTTCTCCTAATCCCCTTTATTCTGTGCCACAGAATAAAGATGTTTATTTGAAAAAGAGAGATGTGGATTACTGTGGGGGAAAAGGGGGGCAAATGAAAGTGATCCTTAAGCATTAGCAAAGGAAAATGGGATTTTAGTGAAAGTAGAAAGAAAGAAGGAAGGAAGGAGAGAAAGAAAGAAAGGAAGAAAAACAGATTGATCAGTTTTTAATGTTGAAACTGAATTATTTCATGGATCTCAGAAAGTTCTTTCTGAATGTAGAGAAGTATGACAAATAGGTTTTAGGTGACTCTTTCCAGAGTGAATACTTATAACCCAAAGTAAGTCTTCAAGAGTAAGGGTGGAAGGAAAGGACACAGAAGGAAAAGAAAGGGAAGAAAGAAAGAACACTTCATGAAATGAGCATAATCAGATGCTTTTTATCTGCTTGTAAGACCTGATGGCCCTGAAAAAAAGAAGCCCGATTAATATTTAAGACTGTTTTTAAAAAGACAAATGAAAATTTGGAAAATATATTTATTATCACTAAGTGGTTGAATTATGAATGGTTTATCTTCTCATGTTTCCTTTTATATGTAGTCAGTTAAAAAATTTTCTAGGATATATACATATTATTTTTGCAACACATTAGAAAAATAGCTCACAAGAGCAGATGATTCAAGAGCAGAGTAATTTGGAGTAAGCACGGTGCTTCTGGCTCCAAAGAGGAGGTCTGGGTGGTGAGTCTGAAGTCCTAAGGTAGAAGCTTGCAGAAAGAAGGGCATCTTCACATATTTCTAATTATTATCAGGAAAAGTCTTTGGTGACTTGCGAGATGTTAAGTTTAACTTTCTTCTTACTGTTTGCCTGAATTTGTTTTTCCAACCATTGCTAGGGGTATTCACACAAAAACTCCAAGGATATTGCAAAACAGAAAAGAAAACTAAATAGAAGTGGTCCAAGAAATAAAGGAGCCTCATTATGCCTGAGACATAATGGTAGTGTTAGGGGAAGACTGAGGAGTGGGAGATTTGGAATTTTTGTGGTTACATTATGGGAAGTAGGAGGGGCATAAAGTTTTTACTGCAGTGGTAACATCTGGAAGGAGTGGGCACTTTAAAGACCAATTAGGATATTTCTAGGTAGAAAAGTTAGAGTATAAATGTGATGGCTCCCCATCCCCCATTCTCTGAGCCTAAACGTTTTCTTCTTTTGTAATTGGAGTCCATACCTTATTCCAATATCAGTATCAAGTGTTTGTGCCTTGGGATAAATCTCCATCTAAAAACCAAAGTAAATAAAGGGGAACAGAAACTGTACAAATGCAGAAAGTATCGCATTGCTAGTTTAAACTAGATGAATGCACATTTTTAACTACAGTTCCTAAAAATCCCAGCACCCAGAATAGGCTTACCTTCTCCTGAAATTGCCAGGGGAGTGCTTTAGAATGTCAGTATATTGAAATGCTATAAATCTCTAAAAAATCTTGAAAAACTGAAGAAATGCAGTCAATTTTTCAAGGTTACCCAGAGAAATCCAGTGTCCTTTGCACACAATCTGGTTCTCCGAATGCTCTTCCTCCCAGAATAAACTGCGTTTTATTAAAATTACAAGAGGGAAAAAAAAGATATGGAGCATTTATTTTCTTGGGAAGGTAAGGAAAATAATTATACGTGAGAACCTCTTAGACTTCCAAAGGGTCTGTAGGAAGGCTAATGCTGTTAGGGAAGGGACAGCTTTGTTTTATAGTCCCTGATGTCTGTTTTTTAGTGTGGAGGGAAATGTGCAGTTTCAGAGCTGTGCTTGCAAGCCATGCAGTATATCTGACACGCTGCCCTCTGGGAAAACCCGCTAGTGGGGGAATTGTTCCAGTGATGCACTACAGCTTGTAACTTGGAATCCCGTTGGAGAACTTTGTAGTTGCTTGTCAGTCAGTGGGAAGATAAAAGAGGCAGCTTCTTTTCCAGCAATCTGAATTCATTTTCCCATAATGAGTTAGGAGGTCAGGCAGCAGGAGTGAGTTCACCTGAGATCTTATAATGTCTATTTCCTGGTGGAAGAAAAGAGCAGGGGAGAAAGGGGAACATAACGTCCACCACACAGCTGTGGAACAGTGTAATGTGGCTTGACGTTGGTCTACTTCTTTTTAGGCCCACATATCCTGATTTCAGAGCATATATTTTTTAAAAGAAAATACACTTTTATCTCATTAAAAAAAAGTAAAAACCCAATGTGTGAAAATGGAAACTCAGTTTAAAGTCTAAAGCAGCAGGTGATCATATTTCATACACAAATACTCATCAAGCAGGTGATAGTATTTCATATGCAAATACTCATCAAGCAACATGTTAAAGATATTGTACTTTATTATGTTACATCATTATTAACCACACAATTTATTTTAGAGGCTTAGAAGAAATTAAATGAGTGTCATGATAAGGAGTTCTTTTAGTTAGAGAACAGCCCCAGACCTCTCTTCCTGACCATTTCAGGTGTTGTTTCTAAATTAGCACAAAACATAGTAGGAATAAAAACAGTGGGAGAATGTTCTTATGTTCAAAGCAAGTATGAATATAAAAAACAGTGGGAATATAGGGGAAATAGAGAAAATCATTCTGTTCTTATTTGTTTGAAAGCAAATTTCTCTTATGCAAAAAGAAAGTATAGTTATTAATGTCTTTCCACAAGGTTTCAACACATTTCTGGAGGTATAAATACATACAAATCTAAACATATGGGAAATCAAAAGGCATTTTATCTGGATTACAAATCATGGCCATATTGTTAATGAAAATATAAATAGGCAATAATAAGATATATGTCATTTCAAATATTGGGCTACAGAACATATACACACTGAATGTATTGACACTTCGGATTGTATATCATGTCATGGCCAATAAAGCTATAGAAATGTTTAATTAGGACATATTCTTCCACAAGAATGGAGTTAAGCATTAATTTATCAAACTTGTTTAAGAACTCATCTGTTCTCAGTGCTCACACAGCAGCTTATTGAATTTGTGTCTGATATCTAATTGGCTATTTTCTTGACATAATGAACAAGTGGATACTCCCTGCTGTTGTGTCTGTTGAGGCGGCGATGTTATGATGAAATGAAAATTGTAACCATGGGTTGTACACTGAGTCAGGAAATACAGCCCACAGAGGCGTGGGAGGGTAGAAGATTTCATTGTCCTCGTGGCTTCACTTGACATTTCAAACTCTGCAGAACATCCCTGTGGAGGAATCTCTCCATTCTAACTCCTCAAGAAAGGAGCCTGTTACAATCAGCAGATCACCCAAATGATGTACCGTTAGCTTGGAGGGATTTGTATAATTTAAAAAATAAAATAAAATTCTGCTAGTTAGAGAAATTTTAAAGCATTTGAAAATACTCAAACCCTTTTCAAACTCACTCCATAACTGATTTGGGGGTTTCTAACACATGTATGATAAAGTTCAACTGAGTAAGTCAGCCCTGGAGCAGATATGTAATGTTTTCCTATAGTTGTATGCTACTGATATACCTGTCTAGTGTTGGTTGTTGCATGCTTTCTTGTGGCAAGGGTTCAGTGCTTATTAAATAAATAGTAATATTAGAATCAGGTTTGGATTTTGGTAGACTGAACATATAGCCACTATACCCAGGAGGTTCTCAATTGGAAAGTGTCAGCTGTGAATTGATGTTAGAGGGAAATGGATGAATGAGTAACCCAGAGAAATAGAAAAAAAAAACCTAGCCATCTGGGGCCAGTGCCCTTCTCCAGCCTCTAAGACACCCTACAGCAAGGAATTCCCTTCTCTGATTCATAAACTTCTGTGGGAGCCTAGGGATCAACTTCCTTGGATGGTAATAGGGCATCATCATTATATAGTTATGAGGACCACAAACCGTATGTTTGGCCCCTTAGAAAGTGATAATAAGTGACTGCTAAATCATAATTCTATATACTAAGAACAGCCCACATCAAACTTATGTTTCCCAGTTTTTTGTGTGAAATTCTCTAGTGGACTATTTATGAAAAAAAAAATAACTATACATATATATATATATAGTTTTTAGAGAATTTGAATTATTTATTTATAAATAGGGTTGCAAATAAAGTTTATGTTTTTTCTTCAGCAGTATGCCTTTAGGGAGATATCAAAGGAGCAGAAATTGGAAATAATAGATTTAAATTAAGAAATTTGTTCATTTATTTGTACATTCATTTGTTCATGTAAAAAGCATATATCTAGCTTGTTCTATGGAACAAGACAGAAACAAAATGATAGGTGCCAGGGTAGAGTGGAGAAATTTTCTCTATCCAGAGTTGAATAATATGTTGTTTTAATTTGCTAAATTTATTAGACATTTAAATTTAGATGAATGATGGTGCCTGTTTCTGGGATATTTATTCCTTCCCAGTGTAAACCTATTTCTCCAAATCATCACTATACTAACTTAATCACTGTGCTTTCAACATATTTAGAAAGTACTTAAATATCTGACAAGCATGGTCTGTGTGCTGAAGGGGCTTGTGATTTACAAGGGGAGATAGAAATTAACCAAGTAATCACATAGAAATATAAAATTGCAGACTTTAATAATGATGAAAGTAAAATTATATATAACTAAGAATTTTGCATAATAAGGAACTTAATATAAACTGGAGGGTCAAGAAAGTTCTTTTGAAAAGCTGATGACATTTAGGGTAACTGTAACATGACTAGACACCAACTCAGAAACTAGAAAGAGGATTCCAGAGTGAATGGTATTTGTAAAGGATGTGAGGAAGGTAAAATTGTGGTGGATTTGAGGAAACGAAAGAAGGCCCTCATGGCTGGGATAGTGAACGAAGAAAAGAATATGATAGATGAGACTAGAAAGTTAGACAGGAGCTACTTCGTGCAACATGCTTGGACTGTGTTAAGGACTTTGGCATAAAGTAAAAATGTAGTTGCAATAATTAAAAAGAATTGTCAAATTTTCGATTGTTACACAGATAAATATTAGTTACATTTAGTAGCTATAGGCTTAGATTGGAGTATCTTTTTTCTTCAGAGACAGTTTTGTTAAAATGGTACCAATTATAAATGTGTTATTGGCTTGCAGTCATATTTTCTATGGCGGTATACACATGTGTATTCATGTGTATGCATATATAACATTGAGATCTTACTACAAACACATCTTATACTTTACACATTTAACATTATCATGACTATTTCTTATATTACACAAAAAAAACACTCATAACAAGCATTCTTAATAGGTATTTGGTATAGATGTGCCAGTATGTATTTATCAATTCCTTATTGTCGGATATTTAGGTTAATTATTTTTACTATTGGAAAGAATATTTATTGGTAACACATAATTCTGTATTTTTCCTTAATATGTATAGTTACAAAGGAATTGCTAAATTAAAGGTGGATTATATTTTTGAAGATACTTGATATGCATGGCAAAATGCTTTCAAAAAAATTATGTCATTTCACATGGCTCCTAATAGTGTACAATTGTGTTCATCTGTCTGTAATTATATTAATTTGATGGATAAAAATGGTAGGTTGCTTTAATTTGCATCTCTTTTATTCCTATTGAGACCAAACATTTTCCATATGTTCTTTTTCTATTAGTTTGTTTTTCTTTTTTGTCTGCCCACACACTTTGCCCAGAATATTTTAGAGGTTTGAAAATTTGTTTTGATATTTATGGCAGCTTAAATATTAAAGATAGTAATTATTAGTCATTACAACTTTAAATATTTTATTCCATTTATCTTTTGGGTCTTTTTACGAGGTTTATGATGCAGTGTTTTAAATTTTTGATAATTAAATCTTTGCTTATTTGCTTTTATAAAAAATATTTTCTCCATCTAGAGTTGAAACATATGCTGCTTTATTTTGCTAAATTTATCAGACTTAAATTTGTATGCATAATGCTGCCTGTTTCTGAGCCATATTTCTTGTCTTTATACCTGTTTCTATTCTGACTGAATTGTCATGCTTTCAACATCTTATTTAGAAAACATCTTTGTATCTTATGGGTAAAGTTATTCTTCTGTCCCTTCAGGTTATTATTCATTTTTGCTAAAATGTGTTAGTTCTTTTCATATGTGTATTCCTCCCATTGAACATTAGATTGAGTTGAAAAAATGCCATTGATATTTTTAACAGACTCTCCTTCTTATACATTAATTCTTGTGAAACTTACATCTTCAAATATTTCTCATCTGGAAATGTGTTATTGTTCCATTTACTTAGGCAGCTTGTGTCGCACAGTTACGTTTTGTTATTTTCTTCGTAGAGACCTCACATTTTTAGTTAGGGTTATTACAAGTATTGTCACTTTTGTGATTGTGTTCATTTATTTTTATTATAATATTAAAAGAATCTCTGGTGTTACATCTGTGTTTTTAAAACATGCCATTTCATTTTGTTCAATACGTTAAAAATATTTATAAATCTCTGAGTTAGCAATTTCTCCAGTTCCATGAAGACAGAAAATACACAGATCTATACACTCAAAGAACATGAGTCCAACCCACTCAGTCATATGAACTTAGTTGGATATAACACATTAACAGACAGGATAGACACTTAGAGCTATAATTAAAGTTCTGTATCACTGATACAATCCATACAATATGGTTGTTTTAAATAAGCCATGACCATTTTATTTTTACTAATTATTTGCTTCCAGTAATTCATGTGAGATTATTAAAATAAACTTGTAAAATAAATATAGGAGGTTTCAAATATTCCTATCCATTGAGAACCCCAAAAATTTTCCTTATTGACGTTTGTAGAAAAAAATAGATATACAGGAAAAACCTTATAAAATTATGTCCCTGACAGAGTTTATTTGTGTAATAAAAATCAAGAGGGTGGGTATTTCTAAATATCCAGCTATATGGATTGAAGACATTGTGGTGAATCCATTACAAAGATTATTCTGTATATTTGTTGATGAGAAAATATATATTCTTACAGCTAGAAAACAATGAGCGTCATAAAATTCTATAATTATAAAATATGACAATAGATTATATATATATAGATATGTGTGTGTGTGTGTGTGTGTGTGTGTGTGTGTGTATCTGAACAACTATGAAGGACACATACCAAAATACACAAACATGTTAATCAGATAATGATTATCTTCAGATTTTAGATAATTTCAGCTTTTCTCTTTATGGTTGCTGATACAGCCTTAACATTTATGATAAAAAAATATTTTTTATAGTTAGACAAAGAAGGAATATTATGAAGCCAAAAGAGAAAAACGTGGGGGAAGGAAGGAGTTTATATCATGTTTCGTCTCATAGCAAAACTATTGGAAACTTTTCAGAAACAAAAGACCTTAAAACATCAAACTCTAATAAGAAATTGGGAACAAAAATCTTGCATTCATTATGCAAGAGATGTTAAAACCTTGGGCCTCAGTTTCTTTCAGAAGCCCAGCAATTACAATTATTATTTATCACCTTACTTTTGCTTGAATCTTTTTAACAAAAAGTGGTTTACTTCTACTTTTCCCTAATAATTTATGCCTTTATGATAATAGGGTTTTTTATTATCTTTCTGATTTGTACCTGTTTCCTATTTAATGATTTACTTTGTATAGCATACATGCCAAAGTTATCATACTAGAAAAATTATTATGCTATAATAATTATGGTACCATCAAACTGAATTAAATTATGTTTCATTGTAAATAGTAAAATGTATTAATTTTTTTAAAAGGCTTTTTATGCCAGTGGAGATAAATAAAGTTACTTTTATGTACTTTCATTAAACACCATGACAGTCCGAGCCAAACTGACAGAAGTGATAGCAAATCAACGCACTCCTTCTTGTAACTTTCCTTTCCAAGTTGTTCTGAAATCAGTTTTCTTAGGACTATGAATTCAATTCAATGTAGTGAACAGAATCTGTGCGTTCTGTGAATAAAAGTTTCACCTCCATCTCTTGTGAGTATGGGTAGGCAGATCTTAGAACAATGAGGTTTTCTTCGATTGATTTAAAATAAAAAGGAAGCTGCATTTTAAATGTGCATTCTAATTTTTCCTTTAGCACATCAGAACAGCACTGCCTAAGAGAAATATAATGTGAGCTACATACGTAATTTTGAATTTTCTAGAATGCACATTAAAAAAAGTAAAATGAAACAGTTGAAACTAATTTAGTAGGGCTTGGCGTGTTGGGTCACATCTGTGATCCCAGCGCTTTGGGAGGCCGAGGCTGGAAGACCACCTGAGGTCAGGAGTTTGAGACCAGCCTGGGAGACATGGTAAAACCCCATCTCTACTAAAATTACAAAAATTAGCCAGGAGTGTTGCCACATGCATACCTGTAGTCTGCGTGCACACCTGTACTTAGGTGGCTCAGGTGGGAGAATCACTTGAACCTAAGAGGTGCGGTTTGCAGTGAGCCAAGATCGTGCCACTGCACTCCAGTCTGGGGTACAGAGTGACTCCATCTCAAAAAAAAAAAATTAGTAATATATTTAATCCAATCTATAATATCATTGTTTCAATAAGTAAAATCTAAAAGTTAATAATGAGATAATACATTATGTTTTCTACTAATTCTATGTGTGTATTTTACACTTAGAGGATATTTCAATTCAGATATATTTTATCAGCTATATTCAATCTGCATTTAGATGTTTTCAGTTGAGAAAGTAGATTCACATACCAAATTGTTTCAAATGTATTTAAAAGTTTTCCAGGAATGGAATCAATTATCAGTTTTTAATTTAAATTCATTAAAATCAAATTAGAAATTCAGTTCCTCAGCCACACTAGCCACATTTCAAGCGCTCAATAACCGTATGTGGTTAGTGGCTATTGTATTGGACAGCAAAGGTTTAGAACACATGTATGAGATGTTAACACAGAGGAAAAGTTAAAGTTAAATCAATGACAAACTATTGGGAATGTTTTGTCTACCAGGTGTCAAGAAATAATGATATGACTGATATTTTTCTCATTGAATCAGCTGCTTGGCTGGTTGGCTCAACTGATAGAATCAAGCAGTTGCTGTGTTTTATATACAAATCATCTCCTTTTTTGTTTAGTCCTTCAGTTTTCTTTAAGGCAAATATTTGTGCCAAATTATGCCAAACTGTATCTCTCCTGAATATCCCTGTTATCCTTGAAAATTATTGCATGTCCCATCAAGATAACTGCTAAATGCTAAGTTTTGAGTTAAAACAAAGAACACCTATATTAAGAGAAAAAAATTAAACGCAGAGTTAATGTCCCATCATGTTTTGTGCTAGCTTCTGAACAATAAACATTTACTGAGTGATTCTGTAATACTTTGGATCTACAGGTCCATCATTCGTGATGACACACAGAAGTTGGCCCAGGAAAGCTAAAAGTATGTCATATGTCAAATAATGCCTTCCATCAAGTTCAGAGCAGCATTTCTTCCGCAGCATTACAACTTTGTGTAATGGCACTTGGCAGTATTGGCATTTCTGATATGACTTCTTTTGGCTAGTTCAGCACTCTTAAAAAATAAATAGTTTTTCACCCTGTGATTGAAAGGGTTAAATAGTACCTATTCATTACACTCACAAAAGGATTTATTTTGTTCTCATAAATCAGTTTTATTCCACATTTTTATTATTCCCTTGGGTGAGCTACTCCAATTGAAATCAATACAAGTGCAAGTGACACAATCAATCTCGATATTTGATTATGGATTGGAGATCCCCAGGTCTGTTTTTTAGCCCATTTCCTTCTGATCATCTCTCCCATAGAACTGAATGTTCTTATTGGTATCTATAAGTTATGAACATTTTTAGAAAGCAGATAAGAATCTTCATTTGTAGACTGACAATGGAAGCCCCCAAATGAACCAGGATTCAAAAATAAAGACTTAAAATATGTAGCTATAACGTCATCAAAAAGCTCTTCAAATTTCTCAATATTTTTCTTAAGATGAAGTCGTGTTTTAAAATAACTTTATTCTTTCTTTAAAAAAAAATACAACTGGTGACTATAAACCACATTCTTAGAGTACTGTTTGGTTAGTGATTATTTCTTGTGACAAAGATGTTATTTATTTTCACATGCTTGTTTCAGAGCTGAACCATACCAACTGGTTTAGGTTAACAATAAGAAAATAGTTAAGGTGAATAAAATGCCTTCGAAGATATCCAGGCTGGTTCTTTTCATTTCTGTAATTATCCAGGCTGGAAAGCCACCATCTGGGGGATTTAAAAGAGAAAAATAGCTCAACTTTAAATTAGAGAGCAAAATTGATTAAGTTGTTCCTCAAGAGGCCAACATGTATATATCAAACTCTCTTTGCTTTACAAACACATTTATATCTTATGATCCTTTACATACTGAATGCTTATTTTGGGACTCATGGTACCATATTATAGTTCTCTTGCCTCTGACTCTAGCCACCTGTTCTAGGTTCTTAAGCAAAATTTTTGCAAAAGCACAATTAAGCCATTTAGTAATTCATTCTCTAATAATTAGAATAAGACAATATTTGATGCACTTATCTAGTCATAGTCTTAAAATAAAGTTCAAGGTAATATTAACACTGAATTTGTTACTTTCAGCTAATATTTTAGCCTAGAATCCATAGGAAGGGGATGTTCAAATTACCTACCACTGATTTTTTTTTCTGGAAGACATGAAACTTTGAAAGTTTTTTAAAAGTATTTCAGAAGCCGTTAAAATAGTAAACCCATATTTCTTTAATCCAAGGAGCCATTAATTACCCTTTAGTCACTCTTATTAAGCCTTTAGAACAGCAGCCATATAAGCCATATAAGACAGGCATTTGGATTTCCATTGGCAAACTTCTTAGGCATGTGGAATTAGGCAACTATTTAGAACATATTTTTGTCCAGCTTCTTTTCCTTTTCAGTAATTTGCATTTATTAATGCTGAATAATGAAAGATAGTCAAAGCATTAATGAAGGTGTGGTGCAGTGATGTAACACAGGGCTATATCAACAAAATGTTCTTTCCACATGCTCTGTTCCACTCTTTAAAAAAAATTAAGATAATCGTTCTAGAAACTGGAAATTGCTCCCTTTATTCAGGAAGGCAGAATATTTTTTAAAAGTTGGCCTATTTAATTTTTTAATTCAGAGGTTGGCAAACCTTTTCCATAAAGGACCAGAAGGTAAACACTTTAGGCTTTGCAGACAATATGATCTCTGCCATAACTACTCAATTCTGCACCTGTACCATGAAAATACCTACAAAGATAATTACTTTTGTTCTAATAAACCTTTATTTTCAAAACTAGGCAACTGTCTAAGTTGGCTGTAGATTGTAGTTTGTGGACCCCTATTTTATTATAACTTGCTTATAAATTAAAATAGAATTTACATAGTTTCCTTGGCTATTTCAATCCTCTCATGATTTGATTTTGCTAAAAGTATGAGTGCTTATTTAAAAAATATATGTAATACAGGAAAACAACATGCACTAAAATCCCACTACCCATAAATAACCAGTATTAACAAACAGCAAACATTATTTTAGAGCTTTCTCAGTTCATGGGTGATTACTTTGTAGCAAACAACAGAAACAAATACGGCTAATTGAGGCAAAGATGAATTATATTAAAGGAATTAAACAGTTCAAAAAGTTGTCAGGAAAGCTAGAGAGTCAGACTTGTGCAGAACCACAAATAGCATGAGCTTGCACCTTATTAGGACACCCTCACTGACACTATCACCATTCAGCTGCCTTGGAAAATTATCTTTCTGCTTCTGAATTCTGAACAGTTTTAGAGGCATCTTGAATATTCCCTAATTGACTGTGACCCATTGTTTCAGTTGTTTCACTGGGGAAAGTTGGAGTGCAATGGTGCAATCTCAGCTGACCGCAACCTCCAGCTCCCAGGTTCAAGAGATTCTCCTGCCTCAGCTTCTTGAGTAGCTGGGGTTACAGACACGCGCTACCCTGCCTGGCTAGTTATGTATTTTTGGTAGAAACGGAGTTTCTCCTTGTTGGTCAGGCTGGTCTCAAACTCCTGACCTCAGTTGATCTGCCCACCTCGGAGCCCCAAAATGCTTGCTGTTCCTGGCTTTTTCTAACTTGTTTATTAAATACTTAATGTGTTTTTAATTTCCAGTTTGTTTCTGTGTCTCTGCAATATCCTTTTATTATAAGAATATATTATTATAATATATATATTCTTATAAAAGGATATATTATTTTTATTATATCCTTATATAATAAATCTTAAAAGGATATAATAAAAATTATATATATATAATAAAAATTTTATATATATAATTTTTCCCCAAACTGCATGGTTATTTTGTCTTTTTATGTTAGAATCCTTTCTTTCTTTTTAGCTGTATGCACAATACTCAGTGAATTATTTTTTCCTTCAACCACTCTGGGCAGCTCTGTTCCAATTTTGCGTTGGTTCTGAGCTTGTTCTACCTCTTTTCATTTCTGGTACTGGTCAGTCTTCTTTTGACCTAAACTTTGAGCACTAGGTTTTGCTATTTACCCACTTTTCTGTTGCCTACCAGGGTGGGAATGAAATAGAGAGTGTGACAATGCACTGGGCAGAGTTCTGGGGAATTTAGATTTACTGTCTCTTCTGAAATCCTGATACAGCTTTTATGGCAGGACTTGCTCCATTTATTCACATGCATCTCCCACTACTGGGAACACCAGCTTCTTCTCCCAACAAGGACAGTGTTTGGCAGGATGGCCAGCCCTGATATCTCTTCCTGTCTCTGCAGACTCCACTCAGTTCATTTATCTACATATTGGAGAGGATTTTTTCTTGGCTTATACTCCTTCCTCTGGGAACAAAGTTAGGAGCTGTGATATACTAAGAAGGAATTTACCATTTCTTTCCTCTTTTAGGTTTCAAAATTTATGTCAGTCATTGTTTTCCTTTAGTATCTGGAGAATTTTCAACTAAAATTGTTAATGTTACTGTTTTCATAGTTTGTCTCCGTTCTGTCAGGTATTTTAGAAGGACAATTCTGTAGTACCACTCAATTTAGAAACTGTGAAAGTTCACAATTTATCCAAAATCTCTTTCCAGCAACATGATTCATATATGCAGTTCAGAGACTAACACAGAGGCTGTAAGGTAGCAGCTGACTTTCCCCACCTCCTGATATTCATGTCCTTGTTTAGTCTCCTTCCCTTGAGTGTCTTCAAAACCTGTGATTTGCTTCTCACTAACAGAACATAACAAACGTGATAGCATGCCACCTCCATAAGACTGTGACCTATCTTTCTAGGAGACTCCCTCTTTTTTGAAACAGCAAGTGGTGACATTGGGGATGCCTATATGGAAAGGAGTGAGGGTAAACTCCAAGCAACAAAAAACTAGTATCTGGGGGCAGCCTGCAGCCAATAGCCAGAAGAAACTGAGACCTTCATTCCCAACAACCTGCAAGAAACTGAAAGCTACCAACAACCATATAAGCTTGGGAGAGATCCCTCCTCATTAGAGCCTTGAGATAGGACTTCAGTCCTGGCCAACACCTTGACAGCAGCATTTCGATACCCTGAGCGCAGGACCCAGTTAGCCATGCCACACTCCTGACTCACAGAAACTGTGAGATTATAAATGTATGTTGCTAAGTTTGTGGTAACACCACGATACATCAATAGATAACACAGGAACACGTGACTGTGTGACTGTGGCAAATGAAGCAAGTAGAACTCAACAGCAAAACCTGATATTCTCATCCAGACCCCTAAATGGTTGATCTTTTATATAGGAACCAGCTCAAGCATATATATTCCAGTGATTAGAAGAAAATGTTAAACATATTGTTAAAGAATGGACAACAGACTTTGTCTGGGGTCAATAATGGTTTTCAAATTACTCGTCTGATCCTAATAGTACCACAGGCTCAGCATGTTCAGCATGGTTAGTAAGGCTCTACCAGAACTTTAGAAAGAAACATATTTTGGTGATAAAATAGTGTGTTCATGTCCAGTGGTTAGTATGGAAGCCGGAAACCACTTTCTGTGGGAATATATTTGCTCAAATAACTCTTAGCTGATTGAGATAGTGGCATCAGTTTGTTCAGGTGGAAAAATAACAATTTGCCCAAATGGCGAAAAAACAAGTCAAAATGGGAAAAACCCTGACATTTCAGAGCATAACATGGTTAGCGAAAATAGACCATACTTCTACGATTTACCATAGTCACAGTACATCTCTGAATTTACTCTTTCTCTGTGTGTTTATATACATTATTCAATGAACTATACTGAATTTTATATATCCTATAATGAATTTTAAAATATGTAATATACTAGCATATATACCTATATTTATTTCCTTTTTATGACTATTTTAGAGCAGTTTTATGATTACAGAAATATTAAACATAAGGTACAGAGATTTTTGTCTATCCTTCATGCATTATAATTCCTTTCTGATCATATATATAATATATATTATCAGATTCATAAAATGAGATCCATTTAGGAAAATCTGACCATAGCACATAGAGAAAGCTCGACGGGAAAAAAATAAAGCATGCTCCAACAAACTTTAAAAAATAATTGGCAATATTTAGAAGAGTAATGTGCCTACACATTAAAAAGGATCAAGAGACCACAACACAAAGATTCTTGGTATCTGTAGAGCTGTCATTGCTCTTGCCTGGGCACAACCAGGGCAAATGTGTCTGAAGCACCTTTTGGTGAGTTGATGAAATAGTGCATGTATTTATTCCCTGCACTACAATTGACATACTAGAGGAATGGCCAATTTAAAGAGAAGTCAGAGAAGTACAGCTTTGACTAGATGACAACTAATTAAAATCACTATTACAATAATTACAGTAATGTAAGAAATATGATGCATTAATTGAGCACTGTCCTCAAGAGGTCTTAGTGGTTCATAGGCTACTTATTTCTTTCTCTTTTAAAACGTTCTGTGGAGGAGAAAGCTTCCTAGGCATATGTCTATAAATATTTTATACATTGTTAAAAACTTAAGGTCAGGAATAGATTTCTTTGACCATATATTAATTACAAAATAAACAAATACTCAGCACCTTTCAGATTCCTACAAACATGAGATCTATCAGAAAAATGGAATTTGGAGGACGCACTTGCTTTTTGGTTAAAATAATTTAAAATAATATCTTTAAAACAAATAAATAACTGTAACTTAAATATTAATACAGGCCGTCTAGAGCAACCTGAAGTTCTTGGCTCACAGTAGGGGCTGATTTTTCCAGTTTATCTTGATCACAATTTGATGCCTTTTGATTTTGATATTGGCAGAATTTCATGATAGTGAGATGGAACTGAACAATTCTAAAATTGAGACCTCAATACCAGAAAAATATAGCATTTTCTTTGTACAGCAAGAAGTGGAAAAAATTAGTTAATACCTTTTCTACCGTAAGGTGTAATTGGATTCAGAAAAAGGCTAACTTAAAGCAGGACCAGGCCTGACATATAAAATCCTCACAAGGTAACAAGAATCAGTTTGGTTTGTTCGCTGTCATTTCTCATTATAATCTTTGTCATGTGAATGGATTCATGTTGTGCCATTTTCTGTTCTTGTTACAATCTTTGTCACATGAATAAGATATCAGGATGTTAATGCCTGGCATACAGTATTCTGTGTGTGATGATACTGTACGGGACTACGCTGACCTTTGCAATATTATGTATTCTGATTGGTTGTTCATTTCACCTCTTTCCCACAAGTTAATAAGGCTGTAAAAAGGAGAGAACCGAAATGGCCAGCCAGTCATATTATAGAATATTGAAAAGGTCAGAGCAGTACAGCACAGAAGAAAAAAAAAAATTATGGAATATATGGTGCATTAAAATTCTTGTGACAATGATTATAACAAGAATAGGAAGGGATACCCATTTATGTTATTTCAATCTAGAGAACCCCATAGGACGGTGTACTCAGGACAGCAATCATTTACGCATCCCTGAATCATACATGTGAAAATATCCATTTATGGTGTTTTTTCCTTTAAAAATAATTGCATAGATGATTTTCTAGTGTTCCACAAAAAAAGAACTTTGAAAATAAGACTTTCACCTTAGAAAATGGGCATTACTACTGTTAACATTTCAGTAAGTCTTTATATTTGAGGCTGAAGAAAAGGTTTTTTAATAAGTAAAATTTGTTGTTCATATGAGATTTATGTAGTCTATTTCTTCACGTAACACTTTTCTTCTAAATAAAATAGGAGAATAGGACTGAATGAATTAACGTCTTTCAAGACCTTTTGGAATGTGGGATAGACTGAAATAGTATTTAGGAGTTTATTTAGAAATTTTACATGATCTATACAAAACTTGTTTTATCTTTCTGATGTGTGATGTTAGCCAATACACAAAGAATCTTTTCTTCTCTGCATCTTCAGTGGAAAGATAAAGGAAGTGCATAATACTTAAATCAGAAATCCTGATGTTATTGTTCTAAAGTGTGCAATAATGATTACCTATTTTAAAAATTGTTTTACACATATTTTAAATTTTCTTATAGAACAAATGCATTAGATTTTGAAGTCTATAAGGAGACATCTTTTTTAAACCTTAGCTTTACACTTTTTGTAGATAGATTATTTCACTATTTGAGTAAACATATTACAGTCCAAAGCTAGAGTTTTGACTCTGGAAGAATCATCTAGTGTTCCCAGCACCCTACACTCTGATGTTCATCCAACAGGCCTGAAGTAGAACTCAGATATGTGAATATTTATGAGGTACCCCCAGGTCATTTTGATGTAGGTTATATCTGGAACCATTGGTACTGGCAACATCATTTTGCAAAGAGCTTAGTTAAGATCCCCAGTTAAAGCCCAATGGCTTAGACCAAGCCAGAGGGTGGAGAGAACAACTCAACTTCAAATCACAGTGTTTGGGTGGGAGTGAGGCAGGTGGTGGGAAGTTGTGGTTCCAGAACACGGAAGCTTAAAAGGTCTTGCATCATCCACTTAGACCCACAAATAGGGCCAAACTGGAGGGCCAACCAGACAGGAATGGCCACCTGCGATAGGCCATGCCTCTCACTTTCACATTTTCAAGCTTGATTTTTGAGGCTGAACCAACAAGGCTGCATTTTCCAGCCCACTGATAGCCCAGTTGTGCAGTGAAAAGTGGCAAAGCACAACCGTCTCAAGCAGAGGAATCTGAGAACATGCATTTAAAAAATCTCCCCTCCCCCTGCCATATAGAGGAGTCCCAATTGCTAAAGTTCAAAGGAAGAAGGGAAAGACAGTGAGAATGAAATGGAAGAAGAGCTCAAATCTGTGGCTTCTGCTTTGGTTTTGAATCTGGAATTTTTTGAGCTTCATTGAGGGCTGAAATCCTGCCAGTGGCTGTAGGTCTGTGAATTGAACTGTGTGTTTGCAGGGGTGAGAGAACATTAGACTCACTCAGCAGCATGGTTCCTGGATATGTACAAGTTCTGTTTTGAGCTGAGCAAAATGGTTATGTAATTGCATACTTCTCATAATTATTGAGTAATTATATACTTCTTATAATTACTGAGTAATCATTGTTCTATAACTAGAACTTAATGTTACAACTAATTGTATAATTACCAGGTATTAATGTTGTTATCTGGAAAGCTTAGAAAAAAGTGATACTTACAGATTTCCCCTGCCATGCCATTTTCAAGGTGAGCAATACTGTTATTTTACAGCTCAAAATTTCCTTCAAAACAAACAACAAAATGCAGTGGAAAAAACTTCACCAACATTATAATCATACACATTTACTCATTGATTTTGTATTTGTCCCTGGCTGAAAATTTGTTAAATTATATTCTCATGGCTTAATTTTAGAATTTCCATTGTTGCTTTGCAAATTTCAGTCTTTTCTAAGACCTGCACAGTTATGCTACCGGAGAGGCAATTGAATATCTGCTTGGGTCTCTGTAGGACAAGCTGACCTTTTTGAAGTTTTACAATTGAGCATGTAATGACAGCAGAAATACTTCCAAGGAGCTCAGGATCATTGGGACAGGAGCAGATCTTCCCGTGCTGACAATGTAGTTCTTCTTAGGCAATGGTCAGAAGAGACTCATATTTAATCTTAACCAGGTTTCTTGAGTGCAGGAACTATGTCTTATGTACTTGGGGCATGTTCTCATCAGTGCCTAGCAAAGTCTCCTTCTTGCATGCAGTTGGAGCTCGTTAATCTTCAGTAGAAGCAAGCTGATTAGTTGTGAAGAACCTATGAAAGCTAAAGTGGCATAATTTGGTAATGCCTTTTTAGTGCTCAATGAAATTATCAAAAGCTGCTTTGTAGGTTTCATAACACCTTGCTAATGCATTACACATTTAGAGGAGTGCATTATCTACTTCCATTTTAGGACCTTGAAATCATTCTTGAAGCTACGAAGATGTCTTTATCTGGCTTTACTGAAAGTGAATAGAAATTATCATTGTCATGTTTTAGCCCACAAGCGCTGTTTATTCCCTTTGAAATCAAATACTCCTTTGGATGTGCCAATTTTGAGTCCAGAGGAATAAATTATTTTATGCCACTAGGGCTCTCTTGAGCTCATGGAAAAAACTGTGTATTTTGTAACAATAGATTTTATAGTGACTTCCTCCATCCTCAAATTATCATAAGTATCTTTTTCAATAACTTTTTGTATGTTTTTAAAGTTTGTTGGACTTACCCACATTTCATAAAAACAGTCAAGTCATAACCAAATATCAGATACTTTTTTGCATTACTTGATCTTCATTAATTTCAGTTTGAAATATAATCTGATGGGATAATGGCACATTGGTAGTGGATGAGATTAGTGCTGCTTTGTTTATTGAAAAAACTTAGAATTTTGATTAATAATACATTGTTAAGTTGGAAGCGGTAGAGAATTTAAAAGGTAGATTATTGCTACTGAGAAAATGAAATACAGAGTACAAAATTCTTAATCACTTGCAAGTTCTAAATGGCTGGAATGTATCAATTGTACAGATTACAACAAAAACAATAACGTCATTCCCAGCTGCTGTTTCTGAGCAACTATTGTGTGCTGGATATGATAAAGAAATAATCTCACGTAATTTTCACAATAGCACTGCAATGTAAATACTGTTATCATTCCCAGTTCACAGATGAAGAACCAGGCATTCAGAAATATTAAGTGTATTAGCAAAGGGAACATTACTATAAAATACAAGAACAAGTTCAAATGCAGGGCTTTTTGACAACCAAATTTATCTTCTTTCCTTTGCACTATACTTTGCTACTATGTTAAAATAAGATGTAAAATGTTTTCGTAAATATCGAAAACATTACAGTTTGTAGACTACACGATGCAAGATCACTTTTAGTATGATGCCATCTTTTATTTTTTTAAGCATTTGTTCAATAAAGATTATATCAGTGTCTAGATATCTTGCGAATATGCTTATTCTTTTCTTTGAAGTTCAGTATTGTGTTTTTTCATTCATTTCTCTATATCTGCAGAAATTGTGTAGGAAAGATTAAATGTAATATATTAAAAAGTGGTTTGTATAGAAAGAAGGTTATTTGAAGTAAATATTGGTGCTCTTTTAGAGAAAAAGTCTCACTCTGTCACCCAGGCTGGAGTGCAGTGACACAATTATAATTATAGTTCACTGTAATCTCAAATTCCTGAGTTCAAGTAATTATTCCGTCTCATACTATAAGCTCATAACACCATGCCCAGTTAACTTTTAGTTTAAATTTTTTTTTTTTTTTTTTTTAGAGATGAGGTTTTACTATGTTGTCCAGCCTGGCTGGTGCTCTTAATCATTCATTTTTCTGTTTTTTAAGAGTTATTCTAACATTTCCAAATTGACAAAACTAAACAGCATTTAAAAATTTGTTTTATAAGTGTTTCAGGAAAGCATCTAATGTAGAATGTGGAAATGTTACAGTTTTCCTTTGTAGGCTTTTCATTATTTTAACCCTAATTTCTGACTCTTCTTAACCTTAAATTTAACCTAATGGTGTAAGAGACAGAGATAGAATACTGTTATCAGCAGAAGTATTTTCTTATATTTTGGACCTGGTAAAATTCGAGAATGGGTTTGCTGAAGCTTTGGAAGGATGGTGGTGGTGGGACCAGGGTAAGGACATATTGAAGGTGATTTTCTTTTTAATTGTATTTGGGCTCTGGGGTACATGTGCATGTCCTGCATCCTGCAGGATTGTTGCATAGGTACATACACGTCATGGTGGTTTGCTGTCTCCATCCCCCCCACCCCTGTTGCCTACATCAGGCATTTCTCCCGGTGTTATCCCTCCTCCTCCTTCCAATCCCCGCTCCCCCCTGCTTCCCCCTCCCCTCCCCTCTTCTGCACCCCTCAACCTAGCCCTGTGAGTGTTGTTCCCTTCCCTGTGCCGAAGTGTTCTCATTGTTCATCACCCGCCTATGAGTGAAAACATGCGATGTTTGGTTTACTGTTCTTGTGTCAGTTTGCAGAGACTGATGGTTTCTCGGTTCATCCATGTCTCTGCAAATGACATGACCTCATCATTTTTATGGCTGCATAGTATTCCATGGTGTATATGTGCCACATTTTTTTTGTCCAGTCTATCATCGATGGGCATTTGGGTTGGTTCCAGGTCTTTGCTACCATAAACAGCACTGCAGTGAACATACATGTGCATGTGTCTTTATGATAGAATGATTTATCATCCTTTTGGTATATACCCAGTAATGGGATTGCTGGGTCAAATGGAATTTTTATGCAAAGACTCACATAGACTCAAAATAAAGGGATGGATGAAGGTGATTCTTCTATATAGCTAGGCAGCTTCTGCATTTTCTCAAAAAGCTAGAAAAATTAGATCTTCTGATCAAAGTGAACAGATAGTAACTCCCATCCCCAGTTGCTTTTCAGGATATTCTGACTAATTCTAATGTAAAGGGGCATTAGATAGAAAGAAATACACCCCCATTTCAAGCAAAGTGAACAGAAAATACCTCAGCTGGTGATATATGCAATATCAGACAAATATTCTGCCTGAGTATAGTATGTATATCCAGAACCATTCTATTTGAGGAAAAAGGTGTTATTTCTTCCTGTCTGCACATCCAAAAAAATTCAGGGATTTTCACTGGAAAAAAAAAAACTCAAAAAAATATAAACAACTCAAGTAATCAATTTATACATTTGTGCAGTGTATTACTTATATGCTTGATACTTGTGATATGGCTTTATCCTACAGTTATCTAAGAATATTCATCAAATTATTTTGATTGCTGTGATGAATGAATTGGTCAGGTCAACCCAGATAACATTTTTGTTCACAAGATAAAAAAATCCAAATATGCACCATCAATAGAACCACATGTAATGCCTCTTAGAGTGGTAAAGTGACAGTTCTATTTAGTACAGTATCTTTAGAAGCTCAAGAAAATACTCACATAATAGCATGAAATAATTCTTAGATGTGTATTCATTTTAATAATTTTCTTTTTTAATCAGCAGGTAATAACTACACCCTTCTGAATGTCACAAAAGTTATGTACAGCGGAGAAGAGACAAACTTTTGGGTGCTCATCGATGGGCTGGTTCCTTTTACCAACTACACTGTACAAGTCAATATTTCAAATAGCCAAGGCAGCTTGATCTCCAATCCTATAATGATCGCAATGCCTCCAGGAAGTAAGTCTATGTAAATGTTGGCTATCTTATTTTATATAAATGCCTTAAACTAAGTGTCCATTGAATACCTTGTTTATTTTCAGAGGTATTTTATTTTAGAACTTAGAGGCTCAATTGTATTTCTGGTTCTTTTGATTGTCGTTTTGCTTTGTTTTTTGAGATTCGTTAATTGATGGTCTTTTATTGTTTTGTTGAGACTACCTTCATTCAACTTACACTGTGTGTGTATGTGTTTATATATACCATACACACACATATATCTCTGGATTTCTGCATAAGAAAATTGGGAAACACTTTTTGTTTGAGACTTTACTTAGAGCCAGAATTTATATTTGTAATTTGAGCTTGCATTTTCTACTGCAAATGGTTCTCATTCCTGGTGTTCTAAACAACTACTTTAATTATATACTTAAACTACTCTCTGTGGCAAAAAGGGCAGGGTGCAGATGATAGAATAGGAAAATTCCGTTTGCACTACTAAAAAATAGCTTTAAATTCCTAATCCTAATGATTACAGTTCAGCAGGTCCACATTCACATGTGAAATATGATACAGTCTGGCTATTTTTATTTTAAATATTTCTATAAATATCAACCCAATCTATTCACAATTACCATTATTTTGTTGTACCATCAATTCCACCATGTTTTAAATAGTTGTGGGAAATAATTGTATTTAGGAAAACTCCCTCTAGGGTTGACATGGATGGCCTTGAACAGAAAGCATGCCTAAAAATGTTAAGAGCATCATTCTCAATTGGGTATTTAAGAATGTGTGTGTTCTGAAAATACTGAAGGCAAAGGACCCCAGCACACCCAGTGTCTGCCTTGTAGCCCAGATCCCAGGATTGAGTGTATTCGGGACTAAGGGAGAACGTCACAATTTTTTGTCAGCAATCTGAAGGGTAGGTTAACCCCACTTCCAGTTATAAGCAGTATAAGAACAGAAAATGCCTGATCATTGCAGAAAAATAAAGGGAAATCTTCAATTTGTATGGAACCTCTCTCCTGCCAAAAAGATTCAATACTTGTTATATCATAAAGCCACTATTATCTACTTTTTATGCCATTATTAAAATTAATGAATTGATGTTTTACTAAAACACTTGAAACTTGAAATGTTAGACGCTACATTACTTAAAAAAGAATGCTTGAAAGAAACTTTTTGGGCTGATCAACTCAGTATCATATTTATTGAACCAATAATTTTAAAAGGGAATTGAATTTAGATATATTTATTTAAAAATTGAGACCGAAATACAAAATAAAACAAATTCCCCCTACTAAAATAAACCTTAGGTAATCATGTCTTCATTTTTCACTTGAACACATGTGCTAGGAAGGATAGAAAACTGTGATGACTCTAAACCTTAGTATATAATATCCTTTATTTAAATTTAGAAATTAAAGGATAATCAGTGCCATAATGGAGATTCTAAGTTTGATAATAATACCTTTTCTATAAGACATATACAATATTTAATAAACGTGTTTATTTTATGGTATTTATACTGATTTAGTTTGTGATTTATAGTAATTTATATCATATTCATAAATTAGGGCAAATTTAATTCATTGTTCATGTGTTTAGGAATGTATGGTCTAATAATTTGTTGATTACACATGTATCATGATTCAATTAAGAATAGCAAGCTCCTACTGCTAACTGAATATCCACTATGTGAATATACCTGTCAGTAAAAGGGTTAATATTATGCAAACAGGAAGAAACTAAAGTATTGTTTTATAGTGGTGTAGTCAAACTAAGTAAACTGTTAACTGAGGCTTATCTTCATCTCTGCTCTGTGGATGCTTATCTGTGTCATTACCATAATGCACTGCAGGCCCACACTCTCTGGGCCTGATGCAATCATTCACTTTATGTATTCAGAAATCTAGAATTTGGGAGTCAGTCATTCACCAAAGAGGAAGCAAATATCTTTAAAGACAGACAGTGGTTTGCTAAAGTTTATTATGGCCGTTAGGACATACTTTCTTTTTTCATTAGATTGTTGTTGATTACAATTAGGAAACTTATAGCTTTGAAATTATCTTTTTTATGACCTTGTGGCAGTTTAAAGGTGATACCTCATTGATTAAATAGGTTTCAGTTCATGCTTCCTTTTACTTAATGAACTGAAAACATATTATCCTGATTTACACATAAAAATCATGCTGAAAAGCATGTGGCATTCACTAGAATATGTGTGTTTAAGTAGAATTAAATTAGTACTGAGAGTTATTAAAGAAATCTTCCATGCCTTTGTCCAGTGAACTGTGTTTCATTCTGAAATGAATAATAAATGAACCAATATACAGAAGCGAACCAACTTATGGGCAGAGAAGGTTCTATATGCTATTTACTTTTCCATTATATTTGGATTGTTATCATTATTGCCATTTCCTTGATTTCAATATTAGATCTCTTTTATGGTGATGTTGAATTCCCAGTATCTTTCAATGCTGGATGATGCAAGATCTGTAATGATAATATCCTTAGCTCTGCTTCTTTTGCATAGTTTTAAAACATAATAATAAAAGAGTAGGGCAAAATAAAATGCTCTTTTTTCTTCATCAGATATTTGCTATCAGGTATGACCTGGAAAACCCCCTTTATCCATTTAATCTGGCCAAATCCTACTCATTTTTTAGGCTTGAACCTAAAATTGGTCCATCAGAAAGTCGTCTTTTGCCAACAGAGGCTGAGATAAGGCCTTTCTGTATCCCAAAGAAGAATTATATTATAATGAAATTGCCTGTTTAATCTGTCACAATCACTGGTTATAAGATCCTATAGAGTAGGAACTGTTTCTTCCTCACATTTTTATCTTCAGCGCCTAGACTAAACCTGACACATGGTAGGTGCGTAATGAATAATTGGTGAATGAATGAATGAATAAATTAGTCACGAGTACTTAACTATTAGTTTTAAAATTTAAGTTTATCATGGCTCAGGCTCATCAGGCCTCCTCTCAACCTGAGCAACCTTGTATTTTAGGCAGTTGTGAAAACGTGACCTTCTCTATACACCACTGTCCAATGTAGGAATGCTGTGGTTATGTAGATAAAATTGGAAGCTCAAACTGTAAGTAGGGTGAGCATATTGGTGGTAAGAGGTATTCTCATATTGCACCAACTCATCACTCTTTTATTCTTTCCTATAGCGATTACTTTTCTCAGGTGTGCATAGAATAAACAAACCTTAGTTTAGATAGGAATTTGCAAAGGAGAGACAAAAGGATCACACTCCAAAGAATTTTACCACAATATATCATCTCTTAATTGATGGTTAGGATACATCTTATTTGCCAGTCCTACCTCTGTTTTTCTGATGAAAAAATATACAATTAAGAATATGATAAATACAAGTTATTGGAAGATAGAAATTAAAGCAAGAAGATGCTACTAATAACTCAGCACATAGATGAACAGTGGCAATTCCCAATTAACACCCATGTTTTATTTGGACAACTGGAGGAGCTTCTCTCTTTTTTTCCAATTATGTAACGGATCCTCCCCTCCTTCTGCACACTCAAGTTTTTTGTATTTCTACAATTACTATATTTTTAGGTTGTTTGTAATAACATAATGCTCATATTTAGCACTTAGGTACTCTTGGAAATAAAGAATATATTTAATCAGAGCTCTTGAATAGCATTATGGTACAGGTTCAAGAGTTCCAGGAAAAGAATTTAAAAAATAAAAACGAATCCAAATGTTAATCCATAAATATGAAACTTTCCTATGGCCTTTACCCCTTCAAGGTCTGGAGTTACTAATGGGGTTAGGATTTCAACGCTTAATGGGGCTCAGTGCATTAGTGTTTTGTATGCATGGAATTCAGCATTCAGTTTAATAAGTGGTTGACATTGGTGATGTCCCTTAATTTGCTTAAATCTAATTGGCTCTTTTATCAGTCAAACCTGTATGGATTGGCAATTGATCAGAAAGGGTCAGCCATGACTCTGCATGTAGTTAAATGATGGAAGCACCAGTTAAAGTCACAGTTGCATGATAATAAGCAAAGGAAGAACAAATGAGCTTAGAGGAGGAAGGCAAAGAAGCTTAGAAGTTTTGCAGGATCTTCAAGTTCAGAACAAAGGCATTATAGAGTATATAAATTTTAAATACACTGCATTTTGCCTCCAGACTTAAACCTTTTTTTTCCAGATGAACTGAAATCTTGTCTGAAACTGTCTTTGTTACATCAAAGAACTACTCGGAAAGCTAAAAGAGACAGAAGAAGCATAAAAGGGCATAGTTTAAAATGATTAGTGACAAATTCCATACTGATGAGCTAGAAACAGATTTTTTATGAAAGTTTTATATTATTCCAAAAAGGAATAATTCTCTTCTGTTTATCTTTTTCTGAACTGCTTTATTATAACAGTAGAAGGAACTTGAAGCCACCCTGGTTTGTGAACCTAATCCAGTTTTCCTCTGACAGTAAATAGTTTGCCATTAGTACTTTTAAATTGATGAGAATTATTATAATCTACAAACGGTATAAAATACTAAGCTTGATAAACCTGTTTATTTTCCCAAAGGTGTTATTAGAAAACCAAAAATTGAGAGAGGCAAAATAGTTGTGAGTAGTTTGTTTTACAGGGTCTTTTTGACTGTCTCTCCTTCCCTGAACCCCCTCCCCACTTCTCCGCCTAAAATATCAATGAAAAATAAAACCATTAGGAATTAAAACTTAGGCACATTGCAAAAGCATAAATGTTGGAGTCCTAAAAACATGGATTTAAATCTACCTCTTTCACACACTGCTTGAGTGACTATGAGCAAATTTTCAAATTTGCTCATCCATAAAAGAGGCTGGATGGTAATTCCTACCTGATGTAACTGACTGGCAGATTAACAACATAATGTATGTAATGTGTTTAGCATATTGCCTGTCTTGATAAACATTTGATGCTTCCTAACTCCTCTGTTCTATATTCCTACTAAGACTCTTTCTGGGGGCCTGGAAAATGCCCTATAGAAAAGGCAAGTAAAAAAATCTGACTCTCATATAAACTGCGGAGACCAGGATAATTTCATCTTGCTACATTCCTATCCTTTCCTACACTTACCTCTTAACTTGTTGATGTACATATGGCCAGGCCCATAACCCTGCTAAGGGGTGGTTGTGATGAGTATTAGATGATGAAGTAAGCAGGAAGCATGGGAAGTGATTTTCTTTTTGAAATAGCTTTAGCATCCTCCTCCATGACCTCTAGATCATAATTTGCAAATGATTTTTACATCAAGCTTTTATTGGTTATCTTGGGATTTCACATTTTTTCCTTAATAAAACTCTTCTGTGCTTATAAAGAGCTACTCATTGAATATAATTATTATGACTTTCAAAAATATCTATTATCTGTATATTTTATTCACAAATCCTTTTTTTACATCGTTAATGCTAGCCAAAAGCAAGTGATTTGAAATTTTATTCTAAAACTTTTTGACTTTTTCCTAATTATTCTCAAATACATATATTTAAAAGTTACATCTTGGAATACAAACTTATGTTTCATTTTTCACTAAATAGGAAAGCTTAGTAGTTTTTCAGCCAATGTGCTTTTGAATAACTAAATAAAATGTTTGCTTTAAAAAATGTTAGTATATGATTTTTGCCCAATAAGGCCACTAAAGGAATAATATATTAATGACTGACATTTTTTAGCTCGAACTACTAAATTCATTTGTGTTTAGAATTTAGGAAACTGGAATGTTCTTTCAGGTACTGCTGTGTAACAAGCCACTGCAAAAGTTAGCAACTTAAAACAACCATTCTTTATTATTTCTCACATGATTGTGTGAGTTGTCAGCATGGTTTTTCTTGCTTCAGGAGGCTAGACTGGGCTTCTTCAGAGTTCCCAGGGAAAATTCAGGGTTTTCAGAGTCAAGCCCCAGTGTGCAAGCCCTGAAAACCTTTGTTTGCCTCAAACTGTCCAAAGCAGATTTCTTGGCCAAGTCAAGAAGCATGTATGCTAGAATGTATGATTTACTGGAGTCTGATAATTTGTAAATTTTCCGTAAATGTCTAAGTGATTGGTTTTTAGATCCTGTATGTATGTCTGTATATGAACACACACATGCAAGTATTATAGTTACACAGTTTTTCTTTTAAATTAGTCCTATTTTTGAAATAATGATGCAGTAGCATCAAAAAAATGAAGAAAGCAGTTTACTAAATTTTTCCTTGAAGAAGATATAAGAAAACCTTTCCTTACATGACAGTAAATTTTGACATTTTATTTCAGAGTAAAGACCAAGAAATTTATTTCAATAGGTTCTTGTTTAAAATGTTTGTATCTCCCTCCTGGAGGGAAAATCCTGATCTCCTTTTATAGGTAGATGATTTCTTTAACATTATCTTAGTTATTTCTCAAATCTAGAGCTTGAGTATTCTGATTTCTGCTTGTAACTCTGAGCTGTGAGAGGGGAAACTGTGCGTGATTTGTATACTTTTTGTAGCTCTATTGTCTAGCATAAAATATTTGGTGAATGAATTACCAGAACTCTTTGTGGTAGTGATAACATGGAAAATAATCCTGAAAATTATCTTTTGCTATCGCTTTGTCTTTTACTTGGATAAACATTTTCCAGGATTAAATTCAACATTTAGGGTTGAATTCATCCTAAAATCAATTTTATTCCTGTTAAGATTACCATAACAGTGTAAAAATACATAATATAGGACCCTCTTGAGGTATGTTTATACATTTGTGTGTGTATATTTAATTCTCTGTTTTACCTGCCATTTTACTTTTTATTTTTAAATAATTTCAACTTTTATATTGTGTTCAGGGATACATGTGCAGGCTTGCTACATGGATATATTGTGTGATACTGAAGTTTCAGGTGTGATTGACCCTATTGCCCAGATAGTGAGCAGAGCACCTAATAGTTAATTTTTCAGTTCTTTTCTCTCTTCTCCTCTTCCCCTTCTAGTAGTTTCCACTGTAATCATCATTTTCAATTAACTTACCTGCTGTGACTGGCAGTTGAACAGTTAACTGAAAATAATGATTAAAACAGAACATTTAAAAAATCTAAATATATATTAAACACAATTTTAATTTAGAACATGTAATTACATATTTATCTACATATTATCCACCAATCTAATTATATAGGGCCAAGTTGTTTTCTTGGAGTGTTAATTTAATATTTATAAGTTCAACATATTTGCTACAAAAACTACACCCATAATGCGTAGTTGATGATTTCTACTTCAAAAACTTCCTTAAAAGGAGATCAAAAATTTAAAAATAACTAAGGAAGAATCTAATTACAGAATTTTTCAGGTTTTTATAATTTTCTAAGTTTTTAAATTATTTTTCCTGCACAAATTTTACAGTATTGTTTTATTAAGTCTTCACTGTCAGTTTTTCAAAGCAGTTAATTTTCATAGAAAAAAGTTTCTATTATGTTAACAGTGCTCATCAGTTTAATCATTATTTAATTAAATGGCATAATCACAACGAGAACCACAATTGACATCGCAGTATTGAAAAATACAACTGACTCTTGGTGAGTGTATAATTCTACTGATGATTGCAGAATGTTGGCCTTGAACAAAAGAGTAGTCAACTATCCATTTCTGCAATACAGAGTGAATGTAAATTTGGTATTAAGAATAGGTAGGTAAAGCAAGTGTCTACTATTTAGACACCCTCAGAGCAGCCTACCCAAGTAGGAGAGGCAGGACGGTGCTACCAAATTCTTCTCTTAGGTTAAACATTGCAACAGTTCTGCCTTAAAAGAAAAAAGAAATCATGGATTATATCCCTTCAATTGATTAGGGACCAAGTCTGAGATTTTTGGTGTGATTTGCTCAGTGAACATATTTTTCTCCTTCAGTTTTTAAAGGAAAGAACTGAGCTTTCTCTCTCTATTTTCAAATTTCAACCAAAACCTCTTTCTAAGACCTAAGAGGAATGAAATGTGGATAGCACTATCAATCAACCATGGGGAGAATGGTATCTTTTTTAGCAGAGTCTCTAAGAGAATTAGGAGCAACTAGATAACTCAAAAGACAAGTATAGACCAAAAAGCAAAAGAATAAATAAATAAGAATTACAAATGCAAACTCTATTGTATCTTGCACTTTCTTCATGCATTGTGGCACTGAGCATTGTAAAATATTTCTATGCCTTTTAAAATCAACTTAGTGCAATGTCAAGATGCTACTTTTAAAAAATAAAATCAAAAATGTAAAAGTTTGCTTGCCAGGGACAGATATAGAGCCCATCAGTATGTGTTTTCTATTTTTCATCTGCTCTGTATCCACTTCGATTTATTTGAAAAATATAAATAGAAACATTAATGTGCAGGGGGCAATGAGATATCTTAAAAATTGAGAGTACAAAGGAATGGAAATTTAAAAAATAAACTGTAGGTTAGCAGCTGAAATAAACAATAGGCTAAGATGGTATACTACCTTATTCAGAGGGTAGAAGGAAAGATGAGATTAACTGCTTTTTATAATGTAAAAGCCACAATGAAGATATAGGATGGTGAGGAATAGCGTTCTTTAAAACAACAACATTCTACCACATAAACAGATGGTTTGTCTTTACCTTCAGTATATTAAAAGCTACACAATTTATATTACATCCAGTTCATATGAATCTTTAGAATAGTTGTGCATAATGTTTTACTTCTGTGTATATCTTCCAAATGTGCTGCTATTTTTTCCCTGGAAAAATCAACCCGTTGAAAATAATAAAGCAGGAGAATTCAACAAATAAAAAGTATTTAAATTCTTAATAAAATAGTGTGCTTTCGAAAACACATAGCAGGCCATTTAGTTTAACCCATGCTTTCTCCCAGGTATGTTATGAGAATAGAACCAAAGGATTTATCATTGTCTTAAACATGCCCTCAAATCCTTTCCTAAAATTGTTACCTTTACTTTTTTAGAATTAATAGTTTAACCTGCTTTGTGTGTGTGTGTGCGCGCGCACGCGTGTGTGTGTGTGTGTGAGCAAGTGTATGTTTGTAATATTACATATTATAAACCAAAGACCAGGATACGTATGTGAATAATTTGTGAATAATTTTTTTTTACTTTTTGCCATCTTGACAATGAATCTCCTGCTTATAAAAACACCTTAGAAAGAAACTAACTTCTGAGCTATTGAGAAGAGGGAAGGAAACTTTGAAGTGTGCTTTACTATGGACTCAACAAGCCTCCAGCAAGGGGCTGCCAGCTCTCCATATTTGCATACTCTCGTGTGGATTACATAGAAATACACATGCCCACACACACAATTAAATGCTGTCTTTAAAGCTTCCTGGGGCAAGAGAGAGAGATGAAAAAAAAAATTAAAATCACATTTTTTTCTTTTTTACCAGGAGAGAGGGATGGGAAATATTTTTCCTTTAAGTTCCATTGATATTTTCTAAATCACATTTTAAAAAAGAATAAGCACAATTCCCTTTATTTTTTTTTTCATGGAAGAAAGGTTTATCCATCACTTTAAACTTAAAAATAATCATGTCTGTCTGACTGCCACTGCAGTCTAAAAGCAACTTGAAGATTTATTTGAAATCTTTAGTGCCCTAAAGAAATTTTTGCTTTATTTCTTTAAAATAATCTCTTGTTCTTTACTTTTCATAGACAAACTGTATGCTTGACTTGCATAAAATTCTGTGAACATTCACCTGCCTATATAAATACTCACAAAAGTGAGAAAATTCATAATATATCTTAGATAATTAGAAACCATATTTCCAATCTTGTTTCATCAGCAGCATCAAGAAAATGCCTTTCTGTATCTCTATAAAGGCATAAAGACCACCCAGAGTCTAAAGGAAAACCTAAAACCTTAAGGAAGCATAGATTGTGACAAGAGTAGGGAAATTCACTTACAACCACTATGATTTTCATGATTATTAATTAATTGGGACAAATGAAACTAGAAACATGAGGGTATCTAATACATACTTTATTAAATTAATCCTTCTTACACTTTGATGACTGTTTTTGAATGTATACTTTCATTTTTATTTAAACGTTTCATATGTATGTATCACGTCTTATCTACTAGAGTATAAATTCATGGGGAAGATAAAATGAATGGGCTGGGTGTGGTGTCTCATGCTTGTAATCCCAGCACTTTGGGAAGCCCAGGTGGGAAGATGTTTGAGCTCAGGCATTTAAGACCAATCTGGGCAACATAGGGAGACTCTATCTCTATTTAAATTTTATAAAAGAAGAAATAAAATGGAATAAAAATGAATGGGTGAATGGAGGTAGACAGAGGAGTCACAGCTATCTCCCTCTTTCTTTCTCTAGCCCTCTCAGCATTTACCTTGGCTCAGGCATATAGAAGGATATTAGTAATGATTACTGTCATGCTCTTGTGGAGTGCTAGTAGCCTAGTGTTATTTTTGCACCCAGCATACCTTCAGCCTTTCTTTGAATGACAGGGATCCAATTTCCCTCTCAGCACCCTGGGCTCTTTCAAGTTCAAAACATGTGCTGTGCGTGAAGTTGACTACAGTTCCAGGTCTGACCAATGAGGACATTGTATTCTCCTGACCACTATGATTTTTTTTTTCCCAAGAATGACAGGCATTCTAATCAAAGCCAATGAATTACAGTAAACTAGTACAGTCAGCAGAGGCACGTGTCTTGCCCTGTATTTGAAAACGGGATTCAGCTCAATCTGCTACTTAGCCATGTCGCCCCTCAAAGAGTCTGAGACATTTAGCCAGCAAGGAAGAAAGCAGAGTGGATGTGAGAGGAGGTAGACAAGATTATGATGATATCATTTGATCCTTTCAATCCAGCACTGCCCAACCCAGCTCCTTCCCTTGATTTTTTTTTTTCTTTTTTGATTAGAGGAGCCCATTAACCCCTCTCATTGCTTATGTCTCTTATGTGTTGTGTTTTCTGCCACTTGAAAGCAAAAGCATTTGCCACAATGCTTGAAAGAAAGGAAAACAAGTAGAGAACATTTAGAGAACCCTCATCACTTGAAAATTACGCTGAACGTGAAACTTAACATCTATGTTTGGCTTTTGCTTGGGCTCTCAAATTAGGAAACCTCAAGAAATAAGCTGGTTGTGAAATGAGATCATATTTTCTAAAACTATGAAATGGCTTAACCCATTATGAAGAGTCTCCTCAGAGCCACTTTATTTGATCATCTTCTAAGCTTGTTCTCTACTATTTTTAGGTCTCAGAGCCCTAAATTCTAGTAATTACTCTTGTGCTAACGAACTATTTGGTCTGACTTAAGTAACTTTACCTGTGACGTTGATCTCTTATCTCTAAAATGGCAGATGTGAATTAAATCAGCAGTATCCATAGTGTGATCCCAGACCAGGAACTTTAACATTCCTGGGAATTTATTTGAAATGCAGCCTCTCAAATCCTACTCTCAACCTACTTAACCAGAAATTCTGAGAGTGGGGCCAAGCAATCTCTGTTTCAGCAAGACTCCACTACCAACTCCCAGGTCACTGGAGGCATGCACAAATTTGAAGACCACAGAGCTAGACCATCTTTAAAATACCTTCAAAGCAAAAATGTGACATGATCTTGTCTATGATTCTATTCCACATTTATAATTGAGACACAGGAATACTGAGGGAAAAATAGGTATGATAAGCCCCCATGCTCAACTTGTCTTTGAATATATAAGCTCCATTCTTAGGGCCAGAGGTCTTTCCAATGCAAGAAAGCCATCATGCTGCTTACAGTCTTCCTGAATGGGACAGGAACAGATACCAAGGGTAACCAGTTCCAGGTGTTGAGTCCTACTTGGGGCATGATGTTTTATGCACTGAGGACACCAATCATCCCTACTGTGAAGACACTGTCAGCTAAATTTCCTCTGCTCTTCAATTTCTTCACACAACATCTGTTATAAGAAACTCCATGGAACTAAAACCTGAGTCTTTCCCCTCTGGGGAATTTTCTTTAATGAGCATCTTGTGGCTACAATCTCTGTAGGGTTTTGAAATATGTTTCTTCATGTCAGTTACATCTTCATCCTGGATTCCAGAGTTTGCTGTCTATTGGACCTCATAGGTAAGATTTTTCCTTTTAGGAGTTCACAAACACAACTCCAGAGCAGGATGACATAGTGTCCAATGCCTAGAGAAAAATTAAGATCATGTAACCTTTTATTTGCTAAAAAAGATATTTTTGATGTTGTGATCATTCATGCCAAGATAGCATTTATGAATACTAGGTGCAGGTGGAACTTTTCATATATTAACTCATTTTATTCTCCTCACAAACCCTGTAAGGAAAGTGCTGTTATTATCCCTATTTATACGTGATGACATTGAAGAAACAAGATTGGCCTGCAACTATTAAGGTCATGTTACTAGTAAGAGGCAGAGATTGTATTTAAACCTGGAGACTGACTATAGAAGCCTCATTCTGAGCCACTATACTCAATTGTTTCTTTGAAGCACCTTCTACAGACTGTTCATATGCTCTCTTGGCAGAAGTGACACAGATTTTGAGGCCCCACTAATCAATGCAGGTCTGAAGAGGTGACTTGACTCTATAGCAGTGTCAAATATAATTTTAAGGGTATTGTTGGTTGAACTATGAGGTTTTTAAATCCTGTTGCAGATGGCTTAGAAAACTGTTCTCGATGACTACATAATCCATGCTCTAAAGTTTATAATGTCATAAGAGAAAAAAAAAATGTAGGTAAAACAGGTTTACAGCCTTACAAAAATGCATTAAGCTGAAACAATGTTATGTGGTATATGCTCTGTGTGGAGAAGGCAAGGAAACCAACCAGTTAGGCCCATCCTTTGCCAGTGTGGATATAAGTACTTAACTTGCCCACCAAGTATTTTGTCCAACTTCTTTCATATTTACCCACGTACTTCTATTATAAATTTTAATTAAAAGAAGACAATGTTAAAATAGTCTTCGTATTTATCTATTTAGGAGAAAATATTTATAATTTTTGTGAAAATATTATTTCTTTTTCTGCACTTTTAGTTCGTAAATATCTTGTGAGTTACACTGTACATTTCTTTGTACATTATATCACAGTACTTTGGCTTGTGATTTAAAAATTTAGATTTTATAATTTGATTTGTTCTTGTAGAAAGTTTTTTATAGGTGTGGCATAGAAAATTTCATTAGAACTTGCACAAATACATTTACCCAAAATATTAGTGTGTAATGGTGGTGTCATTATTTTTCACTACTACATTGTCCTTTCTTTGGGCTTATATTAAAGTTGAATTCTTTGTGATAATGACTTTCATATCTCAAGAAAAATGAATAGTGTAATCTTCTGCTTATACATAGTTTGCACTCTTGTCAAGAGGTTTAATTTATTGAATAGTATTAATTTAAAAAATTAAAAAACTTTCTTAAAAGAGAGCAAGAAATCTTTTATTTGTAAAAAACTAATGAAAGAAAGAATCTTTTTCTTCCTGTACTAAAACAATTTTCTGTGAACAGTTGAAAAACACTATAGTCAGGTGATGACACTTATTCACAAGTGGAATAGTCTAGTAAAAAGCCATGTGAACAGTGCGAGTATGTGGGAAAATTGTTCACTGGAATGGTCACAAAATGACCATGTATGACCTCTGGGCCATCAGAAAGGAGGAATACTTTCCTCATCAAAATCTGAAGTTGACAGCATGACCACAGAAAAAAGTTTAAATCTTATTCCCATGGTTAACTCTGTAAATCAAGTATGCATGTCTCTTAGACTGTGCGTTTGTAAAGCATGGTGTCTATCAAAATATCACAATTCATCGTATCCACCACTTGCCATGACCAGCATTTTCATTTCCTGATTGTGTGACCTTGACAAACTTATCTCCTTTCTAAGCCTCATTTTGCTTGTCTGGGAAGGGGTTTCAGAATTACAGAAGTTTCCCCAGTTGGTTTAGACAAGGAATAAAGAATGTGTGCTCGCTGAGAAGATCAGCTGGCATGTTAGGTAGCTGCTCAATTCTTTGTTTAAAGCACATAAAGCATGATATGTAAATACAGAATATACATAAGCTATCACTATTAGGTTGAAAATTAAACTAACCTGTAAACATCTAAATTTTTATCTTCCTTGATGATTCCAACAGCTGTCTCTAAAACTAAGTGTAGGGAAACAGCAGACTGGTTGTGGTATATTAAATTATAAGTGAGGACTAATTTGAGGATCAAAGATGCTCTTTGGGAGATATCACTTGACTAGTAGGAAAAGCATTAGCTGTCTCCCTCTGTCTCATGTATTTGTTCTCTCTGTCTTAGAAATATCCTTCCCCACAGTTTCTGAATCTTGATGTTTAATTTAACACAAAGGTCTTTGAGAAACACAACAGGGGGTTGTTCCTGGTAGTTCTGGCATTGAGGAAATTGAAATATACATGTTTTTTTCTCATTTATCAAAGAAGGGCAAGAATCTAAACTGACATCTTTTATCAAATGAATTATGAACTGTGTACTTTGTACCTAAGGGAACAACAACTAAATTAGGATTTCAGTTAAGAGAGAGAGAGAGACAAAAATAGGCTTTTTAATAAAACATACAGTAATTTCTGTTACTGTGCCTGACAGTGACATGGCCAGATACAGTTCTATTGTAGAACTAGTGAATGGATGCAGGCTACTCTGAAATCTTTAAATGTTTTTGAGATATCTTCTCAGAAAAAATTAAACCTAAATTTCTTATGTTGTTAGGCTTTATGGTCAGTGAAATAGTCTTGATAATCTGAAGTGAACTTTCAGCTTACTTTCTTAAAAAAATAACAATTGCAAATTTTTTACTTCCTGATAAAATATGAAATTATAGGTTGCTTAAGAGGGAAAATGCTATGCAGAATAAAAATAATATATATGAAAATGCCACATTCCATCTCGCCTCTGTTTATCTGTAACACCTACACAAATACACACTGCACACTATACCCTCATGTTACTGTGCTGATAAAGAGCGTGAATTCTAAGATCATTGGGACTTGGTTCAAATCTTAATTTCCCCCGTCCTGCTCACTTTATGAACCTTGGCAAATTATACAATCAGACTCTGCTTTACTTTGTTTATCTGTAAAATTGTAGTAAATAATAAGCACTATCTCATAGGATTAACACTTAAAGCTTAATTATGATGATGCCTGCAATAGATACAACATGATGCAGTACACACAGTAGTTGTTACATTGCACTGTTTTATCCTTCCTTACGTGAGAAGATTGGGCAACAAGCAGCAAGTTGACACTCCGCTATTTAATGGCCATTGATTCCTGGAGTATAGGACGCATTAGAATTAAAATTTTAAGGAGATCATGTCTATGCAATATATCCAATAATCTTTTTTTTTTTTTTTTTTTTTTGAGACAGAGTCTCACCCTGTTGGCCAGGCTGGAGTGCAGCAGTGCAATTTCAGCTCACTGTAACCTCCGCCTCCCAGGTTCAAGCAATTCTCCTGACTCAGCCTACTGAGTAGCTGGGACTGTAGGCACATGCCACTGTGCCCGGCTATAGATTAGGTGCCTTACCAGCAACAGAAATTTATTTCACACAGTTCTGAAGACTGAGAAGTCCAAGATCAAGGTGCTGGCAGATTCAATGTCTAGTGAAGTTTCTTCCTCATAGACAGTCATTTTCTTTACTCTAACTTCACATGGCAGAAAGGGTGAGAAGTCTTATTTAGGTCTCTATTGTAAGGGCACTAACCCCATTCCTGAAGGCTACAATCTCATAACTTGATCACCTCCCTAGATGGTGAGAATTTCAACATAAGAATTATAGGAGGGACATAGACAGACCATAGCAGATGCCCCACATTTAATTTAAATATTTTAATGCTAGATCTAGTTATTATTTGAGTAATTAATTAATCAACTTGAATATTATAACCAATCCCATTGTTACAATAACTTTTATAACCCATCTGTTCTGATACTTCAATCATTAAGTGACTAAAATTTTGTCTACTATTCAAAGATCTCTTAATTTCTTGGTATTTGATTGTATTTTAGAATAGTGGGTTCAATGGCACCATAGAGGAAAAGTCCAACTCTAAAATATAATGGTTTATTTTCTCCACTACCTCAGCCATTTTTTATTTTGTTCTATTTTGTTTTGTTTTGGAGAGAATCTCTTACTTTGACACCCGGGCTAGAGTGTAGCGGCACAGTCATGGTTCACAGCAGCCTCGATCTCCTGGGCTCAAGCAATCTCCCACTTTAGCATCTTGAGTAGCTGGCAGTGCAGGTATGCACCACCACACCCAGCTAATTTTGTATTTTTTTGTAGAGATGGCGTTTTACTATGTTGCTCAGGCTGGTCTCAAACTCCTGGGCTAAAGCAATCTCCCACCTCAGCCTCCCAAAATGCTGGGATTATAGGTATGAGCCACTGCATCCAGCCCCTCAATAATTTATTTTGCTATTTTTCTTTTTATGTACATTCAACAAGGGATAATTTAATGCACTCTTCCTGAAAAGAGTGGCTTTGACTTAAGCCTGAATTTACTTATTGTTATCTTGCAAAGCATATCAATTTTTAATTTCACAAAGTCTAAATTCTTCAGTGAATTATTTTAAACAGTCAATGAGTGATATTAGAATCAAAAATAAAATAGAATTAATTGAACAATATTGTTGTTCTATATATTTTAAATTATTTTTCCAATTGAAAATATGCTTTAAACAAAGGACTCAAGTAATCAGATACTCAAGGAAAAATAATTTAATCTATGCAGCCTGGAAACTAATTGGGTGAATATGATGGTGTTCAAAATAATAGGAATACTAAGAAATACTCTTAGGAATACTAAGGGGAATTCAAATGTCGAAAGCAAAGGCTTAACTAGAGTGTCTGAATGTAGGAAGTCTCTATAACAAAAAGGAAAAAATTTGGTTGGTGGTTTGAGACATAACAGAAAAAAAAACCCTCTTCTGGGCATTATGACCACCAACTTCAGGGCCTCTAATTAGTCTGACAAAGTGACAGTTCCACATTCTAGTTGAACAAATAATGTATCTAATGAAATTCAAAATCGCTGTTTTTCTCTGAGCACAGTGAGCTACATCATTCACAGCTTTGGGGTATTTCAAAATTAACAGAGGATGGCTTCAGTCTGTCTGATGTTTCCTGGTTAACAAATTCACTGAAATTGTCTTGGAGAGCAATTTTAAGCAACTCTTTAATCTTAAACCACAAAGAGAGGTGGAGGTGGAGGTGTGTTACCTTGGTCCTATGGATGCTAATGTGAAGTGGAATCTTTTATTTCTCAAAATGGTCAATAGCAATTAGTATTCAGTGGTGTCTTTTTATTCTGGTGCCCTTGACCCACCTCTGCCCCTCTTTCTATATTACTCCTATTATATACTGTAACTGGGGATATCCTTGCTTTTTTCCTAGTCTAATTAAAGCATTCTTAGTGAACACGGGAACCATTTTTCATTTCATGAAGAATAATTACTGGAGCTAGGTGAAATCTGCCCATTGGGTTTTATATAATTTTTGACAAATATTTGCACCAATTTTGACTGATATATTCTTACCATTTCACTGTAAAATTTCAGTGAAGTTTTCAGTTCCCTTAGAACAATAAACCTAAATATGTCCATGAAAGACCAAGACAAATGTTGTACCATCTTCAGGTTTTATTTGCTAGTGTACTCTAAAATATTTTATTTTTTCACTAATATAAGAAGCGTTGATGACTTTTTATCAATTTTTTAAAATTTTTGCACATGCTTCTTTCCTAGTCAGAGTTTGACCTAAAGACTCTTCTACTACACTAGTGACAGCCTCGAGAAATATCATTTATTTAAGTTGGATCTGTAAAACTTATCGCTCTTGTTAAATATTTTGTTTCTTTATTTTTCTCTAGAGTCCTTTTTCAGAGCCAAAGGTGCCTTGACAAATAAAAGATGTGAAAAATTACTAAACAGAGGGAAAAAGAAACAGACTAAGAAAGACAGAGACAATTTCTTCAAACCTCTACTCTAAAAAATCCTTCTCACAACTTACATGATACATGTGTTTAAAAACTCAAAAATATCTTGCTTTCCTTCAAAACTCTAAACTGTTAGATTTTGTCACTCGTCAAAGCAGTATCTACTCTCCAAGTCAGTTCTTTAGGTTCCTGTGTGGTGGGTAGAGAAGAGGTAGGGAAAGAAGGCTAGCTACCTTTTATGTCTGTGAGGAAGGGCAAAGGAGTCTGGTTTGGATCATTTTAAACAGCATTGTTTAAAATAACAGGAACTGGAAATTTGGAGACAGTTCCTGGATTCAAACAGCAGCACAATACCTTATTACCTATGTGGTCTTGTGCAAGTCATATTTATCTTATGAAGTTTCAGAGTCCTTGACCCACCTGCTTCATACCTAGGACTACTAGGATTTAGTGTTATGACACATGTGGACTAAATGCTTTCTATGTGTACAATAGAAATTATTGTACACCATTCTCTGGTGTACAATAATTCCCCAGCATTAACGCTGACATTGTAGTGGGCTTATGTTTACAAATGAATATCAAGAAGTTAGCATTGTTCAAGGGGCAGTTAACCAAAATCATTCATTAAAGTTGTTGAGTTGTTTAATGAACTTTAACATAAAGACTCTTTATCAAAACTTTGAACTTTGTTCAAATATCATTCGTCCAAAAGCAGTTGCTAAGCTCTTTCTATTCACCACGCATAACCCTAGGTCCTGTGCAACACAGGCTTTTGGAGCAGATGGAGTACATTCCCTGCTGGAACTGAAGGCCCTGGTCACTATTGGGGTGATGTTCATAACTGCATTTCTGTATGTTGTGGCTGGCTACTTAGGAATTCCCTAAGGAGAAGGTGGATAGATCAAGGTACTTAGAACTTGGTTTCACCTTTTTGGGGAAGAAGGGATTGCTCAGTGTTGTTAAAGTTGGCTGTTAGTTTTAAGTACAAAATTGTATTTTCCTTATTTGGTGGGATTATTGTAAGTAGATATTTTTAGAAATCAGAAAAGTTAACTGATTAACTGTGATTCTCTTGTTTTACAAAACTGCAAATTAGTAAATAAGAAGGATCCATTTTATTCCAAATTCATTCCCATAAAATGAAAACTTCTTGGAAAAACAAAAAAAATAATTTTTCAAGAAAATATATTGATTGGTAAGTCATCATTTCTTTTCTGTTTTGCCTTGGCTCCTGTGAGTCTCAGAAAAAAATCTGTTGCTACTCAGGAGGCTAAGGCAGAAGAATCACTTGAACCCGGGAGGTGGAGTTTGCAGTTAGCAGAGATTGCACCACTGCATTCCAGCCTGAGCGACAGAGTGAGACTGCATCTCTAAAAAAAAAAAAAAAAAAAAAGAGAGAGAGAGAGAGAAAAGAAAAAAAAAAGTATGTTGCTTGATAATAGCTAACCTTACTAGAGGTTTTATGGTACAATTAACTGATCCTTTTCCTTCTTTATTTAGCCTTGTTTTCTTGTGTTTTATTTTAAATGTTTTAAAAAATATATTTTGGTAATTAGGCAGGTTAATAAATTATAAAAAATATCTGTAGTTTTCCCCATCTCTTTCTGGTATTCTAATGACATTAAGGCGGATTCTTTATTGATCCATGTAAGAATGAGCTCCCAGAAGTGAGTGTAATGAAATCAAGTAGCCAGAAATACTTAGTAATTGGGTTGTTTTTCACATTCTGCACTCAACTTCTGTGGAAACAAACTCAAATCAAAGTTTATCAATAAGATGATAAATCCATTCATTCCTTTTCAGAATCCAGTCCAGTTCATTTACTATAGAGTAGCCACCATCATCTATGCCTCAATATTTTCAAACTAAACAACAATTATTGTTTCTCTGCTTAAAACATTGATGGAATCAGTGATTTCCTATCTCCTTAGTATTCATTTCAGACTCCTTATGTGGCCTAGAAGAGCAGTGTCTCCCACCTTTGCTGAACTGCTTTTAATTTCTCAAACAGTGAGTTCGATATCTATCACCATAGAGCTTCCAGCACATAATAGTTCAGCAAAATCTTAGTCATTTTATACGTCCAAACTTAAATACCATTCCTTTAGAAAGCCTTTTTCCTTTCTACTAAAATTAAACCAGCCCCCTTCAATGACTCCTCTTATACCACACTGTTCTCCTTCATAGCACTTTGTGTACATTTTAACTACACATTGCTTTCTGTTTGTTGGATACCAGTCTTGCTCCTCTTGACAATATTCTCATGCCCATAATGGTGTGACACTGGCTAGTTTGTTCTTCATTATGCACTCATCACCTGGCATAATGCCTGGCAAGCGGGCAAGGAGGATGGGTAGATCAGTTTTTCAGGGAATATTAAAATGACAGCACAGTTTTATCACAAATGTTGAATCTTTCTATATTTACATCTTTATAGCTTGGAGATTGCATAGTAAACAGGCAAGAGGATGAGGTTTTGAATCAAAATTCTCATGTTTGAATCCCAGCCTGGCACTTAGCATAGTCACAAAGAATGTAGGCAAAATGCAATACTCACATCATCTCATTCATGGTATAGCTGCAAGGCCAAATGAGAAAAATGGAGATGCATTCAAAAAGTGGCAGCTACATGGGAACTCATGAACACAAAGAGGAGAAAAACAGATATCAGGGCCTACTTGAGGGTGAAGTATGGGAAGACAGAGAGGAGCAGAAAAAAAAAAAAAAAAAAAAAAAAAAAAAAAAAAAAAAAAAAAAAAACTATGGGTACTAGATTTATTACCTGAGTAATGAAATCATCTGTACACCAAACCCCCATGACTTGAGTTTACCTATATAACAAACCTGCATATGTACCCCTGAACCTAAAATATCAAGTTTTTTAAAAAGTCATTGAATTGTTTATAACTCAAAGAATATATACTTGGGGGATGGATACCCCATTCTCCATGATGTGACTATTTCACATTGCATTTCTGTATGAAAACATCTAATGTACTTCCTAAATATATATACCTACTATATACCCACAAAAATTCTTAGAAATCATTGTTTTAAAATAAAGAATAAAAGTAGACCCCTATCTCTCACCATATATAAAACTAAAATCAAAATGGATTAAGACTTAAGTCTAAGACTTCAAACGATGAAGCTACTACAGGAAAACATTGGGGAATATTTATAGGACACTGGTCTGGGGAAAGATTTCTCGAGCAATATCTCACAAACACAGGCGACCAAAGCAAACATGGGCAAATGGGATCACATAAGTTAAAAATCTTCCGTACACCAAGGATACAATCAACGAAGTAAAAAGACAATCCACAGAATGGGAGAAAATATTTGCAAACTACCCCTCTGACAAGGGATTAATCACCAGAATATATAAGGAGCTCACACAACTCTATAGGAAAAAATCTAATAATCCAATCAAAAAATGGGCAAAATAGTTGAAGAGACATTTCTCAAAAGACAGACAAATGGCAAACAGTCATGAAAATATGCCCAACATCATCGATTATCAGAGAAATGCAAATCAAAACTATAATGAGATTTCATCTCACCTGATTAAAATGGCTTATGTCCAAAAACAGACAACAACAAAAGCTGGCAAGGATGTGGAGAAAGGGAACCGTTGTACCCTGCTGGTAAGAATGTAGATTAGTATAACCACTATGGCGAACCATTTGGAGGTTCCTCAAAAAGCTAAAAATTGAGCTACCATATGATTCAGCAGTCCCACTGTTGGGTATATACCCAAAAGAAAGGAAATCAGTATATTGAAGAAATATCTTCATTCCTGTGTTTGTTATAGCACTGTTTACAATAGCTAAGATTTGGAAGCAACCTAAGTATCCATCAGCAGATGAATGGATTAACAAAAATATGATTCATATACACAATGGAGTACAATTCAGTCATAAAAAAGAATGAGATCCAGTCATTCGCAATAAATTGGATGGAACTGGAGATTATTACATTAAGTGAAATAAGCCTGGCACAGAAAGACAAGTATTGCATGTTCTCACTTATTTGTGCGATCTAAAAATCAAATCAATTGAACTCATGGATATAGAGTAGAAGGATGGTTACCAGAGGCTCAGAAGAGTAACAGAGGGTTGGATGAGAGGAGGGGATGCTTAATGGGTTAAAAAAAATAGAAAGAATGAATAAGATCTACTATTTGATAGCACAATAGGATGGTTATAGTCAATAATAATTGTATATTTTGAAATAAAAAGTATAATTGGATTGTTCGTAACTCAAAGGGTAAATGCTCGAGGGGATTGTTACCTCATTCTCCGTGATGTGCTTGTTTCACATTCCATGCCTGTATCAAAACATGTCATGGGCCTCGTAAATATATATACTCCCTATATAACCACAGAAATTTAAAAAGTAATTTAAAAATTAAGAAAAAATTTTTCTCAAGTGATTAAAACTAAAATGGCTGGGTAATTTAAGCTCTGTATTGGATATAAGCGGAACATGCTTTTTCTAAATCTTGTGAATTTTTTAAGTGGTTACAAAATATAGGATCAGACTTTGTGATTTCATAAATATTATTATTACAAATAATGTATCTAGAGCGATCTCAATTATGAAGGATGGGGAAGGAAATTACTGAACAAATGTTTTTTTCCTTTGAGAATGCATTTTGCTCTTGTTGCCCAGGCTGGAGTGCAATGGCCTGATCTCGGCTCACTGAAACTTCCGCCTCCCATGTTCAAGCAATTCTCCTGCCTCTGCCTCTGGAGTAGCTGGGTGGCACCCACCACCACACCCAGCTAATTTTTTTATGTTTTTAGTAGAGGCAGTGTTTCACCATGCTGGCCAGGGTGGTCTTGGACTCTTGACCTCAGGTGATCTGCCTGCCTCAGCCTCCCAAAGTGCTGGGATTACACCCATCGAGAAACAATAAATCTGAATGTATAGTGCTTATCTTCAAGTAACTTAAAATGAACCTTGAACATATAAGGTTCTCAAAACATTTAATTCCTATCATGCATACCATCTTTACTATGGCATGAAGATGATCATAAGTGATCATTCAGACAATGTGAGCCACTAAATGGTTATAAACTGAGCTAGATTGTTTACAAGATATTAATGCTTGTGATGCTGACCCCAAAACATTATGATCTTTTTGCCATTAAATAAAAATTTACAACACTATGTCCCTCTAGTCATTACAGTATCACCCATCAACATGTTTTTTGGGGTTCCATAAATGATTCAATGATAATTAAGAAGATACTTGATCAGTGTTACTAACAAATAATAAATGAGTAAACTATGATTGTAGTTATAGTGTGAATAATAGATATGGTAAGATCATGTGACAGACATTGGGGTTAAGCTAAAGATCATAACAATAGCAAACACTTATATAGTACTTATGATGTGTACTTTATTATGTATATATTACATTGTGTAACCACTTGATACAATAACTTATTTAACCCTCCCAACCAAACTCTATGAAATATGTGTCATCTTAATCCTTCTCTCATTGATGAAGACACTGAGGCACATAGAGGTTATGGTGCTTGTTCAGTAGGTAGCACAATCAGGATTTGAACCTAGATGAGTTGGCTCTTAACCAATACACAGAACTGCCTATTCTGTGATTTAATTAAAATAAACTCTAAATAAAGACATTACAATAAAGATATTAATTAGCTGCTAATCAGCTAATTAAGTTAAAAATGTAGAAAGTGGGCCGGGCGCGGTGGCTCAAGCCTGTAATCCCAGCACTTTGGGAGGCCGAGGCGGGTGGATCACAAGGTCAAGAGATCGAGACCATCCTGGTCAACATGGTGAAACCCCGTTTCTACTAAAAATACAAAAAATTAGCTGGGCATGGTGGCGCGTGCCTGTAATCCCAGCAACTCAGGAGGCTGAGGCAGGAGAATTGCCTGAACCCAGGAGGTGGAGGTTGCGGTGAGCCGAGATCGCACCATTGCACTCCAGCCTGGGTAACAAGAGCGAAACTCCGTCTCAAAAAAAAAAAAAAAATGTAAAAGTGCTAATTGAACGTAAATGAGAGTGACAAGTGTGAAATGTTCAGAATTTTCTAATGTAATAAAAAGCTTATCAAAAGTAAAAAAGTTTTATTTGAAAAAAATGCATGAACAAGTATTTTAGAAACTAAGAAATCTTAAATGGCCAATAAGCATGTTGTAAATGTTTTAATCACAGTCTTGGTTTTCATTGCTATCTATAGACTGATACCTTCCTTTTGTATATGCCCAGGCCTAAACACATGAACTCCAGTCCTGTATAGCCAATGGCCTTCTAAAAATATCTTAGGCAATCTAGAACCAACAATTTTTTTTTCTTCCTCCACCGAGTGTCCCTCCCCTATTAGGCCCATTTCAGAAAATGATATCATTTTTCAGTTAATTGCTCAGACCAGAAGTTTAGGAGTCAAGCATTCCTCTTTCATTCTCTTCATCCTACATCTGTTCCATCAGGAAAT
>NW_022436962.1:18508493-18768493 GCF_009761245.1 Sapajus apella | reverse complement strand
AAGAACATCGAGAGAAATGAATGATAAAATGAATATGCTCTAAATTTGTATTTCAGATTTAATTTGATAATATGCAGTTAATCTTATTTATGTTGAAAAATACTTTTCACAATTATTTGTAATTTGTTTGTAAATAGAAAATATGTTCTGGATCCTAACAATTGCTCGATTCATGAGGGAAATAGTTTTTCCTGCAGATCTTTCTCCCATCAACTCATCCATGTTTCCATCCATTGATTCATCCATTCATTCATCCAGTTTTTAATAGGATCTTCCATAGACAAAGCACCGTGTTGGTCATTATGGTGTCTCTTTCATTACTTTGCTGCTTTAATAGTCCTTTAAGACTGTGTATACATTAGAAAATAATTGATCTGGTCTTTTTAGCTATCTATGTGATCATTTTGAGTCAGCCCCATAGCCAATATGAACGAACCTGATGAACTCCAATATGCAGGTCAAAATTGAAGTACTCAGGAAGTTTCTGTTTCCTTGAAGAAAGGAAAGTCAGTGTCTTCCTGTGTTGGGCTGTGATCAGAATGCACAAGGAGTGTTAAGAAGACACTCTCAAACTGTTACACATCCAAATCAGTTAACAAGGCTAGAAAACTGTTGAGAAAACATAGTCTATGGAAACTAGTTGGAGAGGATAGAGATGTGTAACCTGAAATGGGGAAATTTAGTGGCAAGGAGGACAAATGCTTAAAAATACCTGAAGTTCTAGCCCATGAATCGTAGCGGAGGCTTGTTCTCAGGGATTACAGGTAAGGTCCTAAGGAGTTCAGTGTTGTTAGCATGACCAACCGCATGCACCTCTTACCAAAGATAGTCCCAGCTTATGCCTGCTGCAGCGTTCACTCCTATCAATTACGTAGAGTGCCCCATTTCACTCAGAAGATCTCAGTGTAAACAAAAGTTGTATTTGCCCTAAGTTTTGTGGAACTGATACAATATTTTGTCCTACATAAGAAAGAGCTTTCCAATGATAAAGACTATTCAATCATATGATGGGACGGCTTGCAAAGCGACTATTTTCCTGTCACTGGTTAGGAACAAGCAGAGGCCTGCAGGTCACCTCTCTGGGATGTTCTAGACCAGAATTCCTTATTTGGTGAGAGGGTAAAGTTTGTGCCTTTTAAGCCTTCTGCCTTCTGATTTTAAGATTCTATTGTTTTATTTGTAAATATTCTATGGACAAATATCAGATCCATGACATACCTATGAGAACAAAGTTTTTAAAATACGCTTTTTCCTCTTACTAACATGAAGATATCTCTATTTTACATTTCATGGAATTTCTGTGGATGTTGACTAATTCTGGAGATGTGGCAAATCCACACTAGTAGTTCTACGTGTGGTACCTTGTGGAACGATGGGAGTCCCTGCCGTGATAAAGAAATAAGGCCGGGGAGGTACTGTTTAAGAATATGACCTGGACAGAAAATACATCCAACATTTATTGAAACTTATTTATTTAATATTGTAAACAGTTTGCTTTTATATTGATTTAATATATTGAATAGTTATTCTATGTTATAAATCACTTAGTATAGCAGTCTATTTCATGGTGTAAAATTAAGAGCACACTGCCTTTGAACTTAAACATCCCTTGTTAGAATCCTCAGTGTGCCAGTTATCAGTTTTGCGTTTTGAAATAAAATATTTAACTTCTCTCTGAGCCTCACCTTCTTCGTCTATCCTACAAAGAGACAACACTGCAATTTTGGAGTGTGACTCTGAGAATTAGAAATAATTATGTTAAATAACCTTGTACATAGTATGCTTTCAAAAAGTTCGCTCTGATGAGAGACTGTTTGGTGAACATGAAATCTATTTTAACCTACTTGTTACTATTTAATGCTGCTCTGTTTGTGCATCCTTGTGTTCAAGGTTGACTGTCCATTTGTTAGCACATCTGCATATTCCTCATAATTAATATCTTTTAAAATGACATATGGTTTAGTGACTGGAAATCGAGTCTTGCCTTCTGTTTTCAATTTGTTCATGACTCAATGACTCAGTATATGCATCTGAACTTTAATTTTCCATTCTGGAAACTAGGATTTAAAACCCTTGCTCATATGTACCTATTTCGGAAAATGATGAAGAAATGTGTAATCCAAGGATTTTGAATATGTGCCAGGCTGTTCAGTAATGCAGCAAGGATGCATATAGGTAAAAGGCCACCGTTTCTCCAATATTAAGACAAAAATCTAAATGAGAATGCCAAAAATGTAATCCCTGAAGTGAGGGGGTAATGTGGGGAAGGCTAGAGTCAGATTGTCAGATTCCTAGTGAGTCCAGCAAGAAGCATCACATCTAAATGGAATGAGCACAGGAAAAGTTGGTGGGAGCCATAGGCCCTGGAATGAAGCTGAGAACATCATTAACCTGGATGAACAATCTGATAGTGTCCCCAAGGCAGGGCCTCTGCAAGCCAGGAATCTCTGAAAGACAAGGCCCAGTGCACCCCTGGAAGTGAGTTTCTAACTTCCAAGTCCCCCGTAGCATTTATACCTCTTTTGTGCTGAGCATTCTTTTTTGGTGGTATAGTTATTTGAGTCAGGGCTTATCTGTTAAACATAGAGTAGATTATTTTATTCCTCCTCCTACCTATTCTGCCCTCTAACAAGAGCCTTGTGCAGAGTGGTATTCAATATCTTATATTAGAGAATTGAGTTGGATACAAAATATTACAGGCTTATTTGATATTTTAACACAGCATTTTATTTCACCATTTTGAAATGCACACACACAGGCAAAAAAAAAAAACAAAAAAACCACACACACACACACACACACACACACACCCCACAAAAGTAACATGTTGGTAGGACGCCCTGAGAAACATTTCAGTGCATATGGAAAGCACAGTGATTTCATATTCTCCCTAAAACGTTCTGCTTCTTGTCCCCACAGACTTAGTAGTCACCAACTACATTTGTAAAGCCTCTGTTTTTGTGTTTGAGAGCTCACCCCCAGAGTCTGATAAATCTGTAGGGAGCAAAGGTTTAGGACATGTGTAAATAAGTCATTTTCTATTTGTTTTTTGTTTTGATTTGTTTTCTTAGAGGAGTTTAGGACATGTGTAAATATTTGTCTATTTGGTTTTTTGTTTTCTTTTGTTTTTTAGGCAGAGAAGAGTCCAATCATTTTAAAGCTTAATAGAATTATATATTTAAAAGATTATACCATGTTGATTATTCTAATCTGTGATTTAATTTATTGCTTAATGTTTTGTATGAATTTTGTCTTCTGAAGCACGTCAAATTGGAAATTTTATTAAAAACCCACTTCCTTTGAATTTATAGATTGGGGTAGCTGTTTTATCCATTCGCTATGTAGAATTGGTATTTACTGGACAAGATGCGTTGATTCAGGAGGTTGTCTTGGAGTGTTTGCCCCGCGAGGGTCATATTAAACTTGAGAGAAGCTTTTTGAGCAGCATAGCATCTTGGAGACAATATATCAAGCTGATGGATACAGGGTTCTTCTGTTAAGAAACCAGCAGTGGAATTATGGCTGGCTCCCAGTTATTGCTTTGGTGCTAAGGAGCCTCTGAGGATTAAATCTAGGATAAAAGGGGTTAAACAGAGGGGAAAGGAAGGTTTCCAGAATGCAGTGTTACTGGAAGCATACAGAATGAGTCGTCATATATAAATAATTTAAGGTGACCATTCTGTTTGGAAATATTTTGCAATTTAATATATTCAAAGTGTACCAATTTAATGGAGCATATTGTTTTGTTATTACTCAGAAGAGAATTCGTGACACTTTATTATCATTATGAAGCCTACTTTGGGGCATTTCTTCCTGCTTTCTTAATAGAAAGGTAATGTAGTTTTTAACACATAAGGGATTTTTTGTGTGCATATTAAAAACTAATTTTTTCAGGGTTAATGACTTGAAATTCAGAATTTGGATTTTCAATTACATTATTCTCCTTGATGTAGGAAAATTAGAGAAAAATAATCAAATGAGAGACACGATTTTATGTGTTATACATTGTACGCAATTTCCACTTTACTTTTTGCCTGTTTTTACAGTGTACTTTTTTCTATCTGTGCACTTATTATAAATAAATTAAAGAATATATATCAAATAAGAAATCATGATTGTTTAAAACTACTTGTGTTCATAGATAAAACATCAGTTACTAAGCCTTTAGCAGTGAATGGCCTTTGAACCAAAATGTGAAGTTAAGAAGTGGGTAGTTGGTCCTGGACAGCAATCTTATTGCACTTTCTAGCCATGCCACACTTTTACGGATTGAAAGAATTATTTCATATCATTTACTGAAGACTTTTTATTTCCCTCTCCTCTTACGTCCGAGTTAGCCACACTGACCTTCTTACTGTTCCTTATACACAACCAGAATGTTTTCCTCCTTACCGGCTTTGAATGTACTGCTGTCTCTGGCTGGATTGTTCTTCCTCCAGACATTTGGTTGGCTACCTCCCTCATATCAGTGGAGTATCTGTTCAAATATTTCTGAATTGCATTTTCTTCTTATAATCTTCCCATCTAATTCAAGTGGTTACCTGTAACTAAAACTGCACAATTATTTTCTCCTTCTCATTCCTTACCCTGCTTCATTTTTCTGGAAAGCACTTATGGCCACCTGGTATTATTGTATACACAGTATTCACTTGTTTAATACCTGCTCCCTCCACTTGAATGTAAGCTACCTAGGGGCAGGGGTAGTGTCTATTTTATTCAGTGCTGTTCTCCTTCCACATGAAGAGTACTGCTTAGCACAGAGTGGAGCCTCAATAAATGTTTATTGAACAAATGAAGGAATTATTAATGAGCTCAAACTCATTACAACAGATTGTTGAAGCATGTAATCTAATTATTCTATTCTCATCACTGCCCATTCATTAGCCTCATTGTTCACAGGCAGGTTCTTCTGAATTGGAGAGTACACAAAATTGACACTCTGTACAAGATTATGTATAAAATAAAGTGAAAATGGACCCTGATATTTCATTTGTTCTCATTATTTTGATTACTTCTCCTTCTTCACCAATGGCCTCTGGTAATCCGTGGTCATTAGGAACCTATACTAGAATAATCAGAATGTTCCCAACAAATTATGTCATACTAGCAATGAAATTATGCTAAAGAAAGTTCAGGACAGTCCAATGTAATAATAGTAGTAATAGTTAACAACTAATAATTACCAGGGCCTAAAATCAGTTACTTTATTTACATGCTTTCTGAACTTCACAACAATTCTATAAAGGAAAGTGTTATACCTATTTTAAAGATTAGAAAATAATAGGTTCAGAGTCATTTGGCCATTTTCCTACAGGCACAGAGTTGTGCTTAATTTACTTTCAAGTTTCTGAATAGCTTTGGAGCAAATTGATGTGATTTAGAACAAATTTGAAATATACCTGTTGGAAAAATTAGTTAAATAACCAGAGTCATCAATTTTTTTAGTAGAATAGGCTTTAGTTTTACACATTCCTATTAGGCCTTCTAGAACCATTCAAGTAGATTTCCCTGGTAGGTTGTACCAAGCAGGTATGTTGAAATCAGAACAGATCTGTTGGAGATTCAACTAGACTAGAAAAACTGGTGTGCATGCTTCAACCTGCAAAATTGAATAAGGGCAGGAGGAAGGATAACTGTGAGAAGAAGTAACCGTATAAAACACACAGGGAAAAGTGTTTACTTTTTTACATTTTCATGGGTAAGCATTAAGGCTGGAATATGCTATATTCAGCCACTCATGTTTATTTATCATTCCAGAAAAATACAATTTTAGCAAACTTCCCATCCTCCAAAAGAAAAAACAAAAACAAAAAAAGCCATTGTGTTCATATGTAGTAGCGTGATTAAGGCAGCAATGGATGATATAAATGGGAAGAATATGAGATCTGGACTGCTTTGGTGTTCAATTGCTTGGTCTGTTGAACAAAGAGTTAAATTTAAAAGGTACTTTACTATTTGCTTCACTAAATTCCCTCCATGTTTTCAGTTAGACAAACAGAAGTACAGGTGGGAATGTGCAGCATATTCATTTGTTTTGCTGTTTGGGGGCTGGCTTTTAAGACTGAAATACTAATGTAATTGTGTTGAAATGAACAATAAGGAAGTACAGGAGTTCAGGAATGAAAATGTTAAATTAAATGGACCATGTTTAACATTGTTGTTGATCCTGAGGAACAGTTTTTCCAGTATATGGAGCATTTCGATTCCATCCAGCATATGTTCTCCACAGTTTTCTCTGCTCTAATTCATCTGTGTTTTTCGACAGCTCCAGATGGCGTGCTGCCTCCCAGGCTTTCATCTGCCACTCCAACCAGTCTTCAGGTTGTCTGGTCTACACCAGCTCGTAATAACGCTCCTGGCTCTCCCAGATACCAACTCCAGATGAGGCCTGGCGACTCCACCCATGGATTTCTAGAGTGAGCATTCTACTTCATCCATCCTATCTATCAGATGGGTTAAACAATATAGACATAACATTTTTGAAGAGTAGGTCGGTTCTCATTTGCAAAAAATATAGTTACCTTTTATTTTTTATTTTATTTATTTATTTTATTATTAGACTTTAAGTTCTGGGGTACATGTGAAGAACATGCAGGTTTGTTACATAGGTATGCACATGCTATGGTAGTTTGCTGCATCCCTCACCTTTTGAAAGTTCAAAAAAACAAAAAACAGGCAAACAACTTAGAGGATAATTATTTGCTTTTCAGAAATATCTATTATTTATGTAGCATTTAAAGTAAGATTTATTCCCACTGAAACTTTTCATGAGCACTTGTGTTTCATAAAGCAATGAAACTAACAAAATGATGTCTGAACTGTTGCTAACAAATTATAATACCTATTCTACAATTCCACATGGCAGTCTCAACACTGCTAGGATTTACATTGCGTATAAATACAAGATTACAAACTCTCAACCAAACGGCCACTTATTTTAAAAGCGATCTCATTTGATGGCAGAAAATTACAGTACTTAAATGTATGTTGACATTCTCTAAAATTTTTTTTGTAGTAAAAAATTTACTTCCTTGTATTTCTTTGAATGTCTAAAACTTCCTAATTCACATTTCTTTCCCATATAGGTTATTTTCCAATCCTTCTGCATCGTTAAGCTATGAAGTGAGAGATCTCCAACCGTACACAGAGTATATGTTTCGGTTGGTTGCCTCCAATGGATTTGGCAGTGCACATAGTTCTTGGATTCCATTCATGACTGCAGAGGACAGTAAGTGGTCTGAACAATACATAGCCAAATGTCTTCTACATTAGGGAGTTTAAAATGTCTTCAATATTTTCCAAAGCAAAGAGATGAGCCTCCCCTATTTACTTGTCGTTTAGCGACAATAATCTTTTCTAGGGCAGGAGAGGGGGCAAAGGTGATCAGTCTTTCCAGAAAAAAAAAGTAATGTGGTCTTGGGGGGCTGGAGGGTTAGGTCTACAGACAGGACAAAGTAATTCACTATAAATTATGATATGGCCCCATTCTATCCTTCAGGGTACACCTCAGTGCCCTGAAAGAGAAAGGTTGTCATCTTCTGCCCTATGACTGAAGTTCTCTCTTTCGGAGGAATTCTAGCAGGCAGAAGAAAATGAAATATGGACCTTATTAATGAGGCTGCTTACATATACTCGTTCCTGGAAACAGGTTTCATTTTCCTGCTTTTACCCATACCCTAAAGACAGCCCCCAGCATAGAGAGGTATAATCTGATAATAGTGTACTATAAAGGGTGGATTGAGATTCCCTTATTCAACCAATAAAGAGAATTTTCTAGTTGTTCACTAAACAGTTATTCTTGAATATATTTCCTAGATTGTATTTGGGAACAAATACATGACTATAACATTTAGTTTTATGCAAATTACCTCTATAAAGGCATACATATGAAAGTATAGGGGTTTTTAAAGAAAAGTTAGAAATTAAATCAAGCTACACAGAGTGAATAAGGACATTGTATCTTTGAACAATTAGGTTTTTGAGTTAATCTTGTCAAGTCTTTTAATCACAGCCATCTTAGGAGATGTTCTCTGTTGGCCCATTGCCATGCTGGCTCTATATCCAGTGAGAACATAAATGACTTTCAAAAGCCTAGATATTAACACAAAGATATGGTATTTGCAATAATATCAATAGTTTATTTAAATGTATAGTTTTATTTCTATAATACCTTTAATTGTATTATTTTCGTGAGGATAATACATCAAATGAGACAGAATCAGTACAATCTGTCTTGTTTAAAGTTGACTTTATTTTTACAAAAAAAAAACCCACCATTATAAGCTATAATGTTTAATACTTAATCCATTTCTTCCAATTCATAATTACTCCCTGGGAGCAAGTTAGGTACTTTGCAAGGGCACACTCAGCATTTTTGTTCTCAGGGGTATCATTTAGTAAATTATCAGCACAGTCCAATAAACGGCACCCAAAGTCCAGAAAGCTTTAATACACCACCTTTGAGGAGGAACATTGCATGCACTCTGGAGAATCTGGATGCCATGGTCACCAGTTGTATTCAGATTTATGGACTGAGGAATTCACACTTAAAATAGATTTTTTTAAGAAACATTTAAAACAGCTGAAGATAGATTTGTAATCCCCTTATATATAGCATCATGCTTAATGGCACTAAATAAAGATTAACCAAAAATAATTATTCAGGCTCAATAGAATGCCAGGAAAAATGCTTGGAAGAAAGGAGAAAGCATTTTCTTTTTTTTTGGTACAGCATTTTCTGTTCCCCTAGAGAAAGGGCAACACTCAAATTTCCTCAGTGGTAATCTGCCCACAATTCTTATTGAATGAGGGCCATGACCTGCTGTATATAGGCAGGGACGTAGCACATAAATAAGCAAAGTCCAAAATATTATAAAATACCAATTAGCATAGTATCCTTTGTTGAGCAAACTTACCTTTGGTCTCTTTTTACTACAAAACAAGTCTTATAGACCGTACATGGTTAGAATTTTCATACGCAGAGACCCTACCATTGTTGTAATATTTACAGCTTGAGTTTGAAATCAGTGGTATTAATCTTTCATTTTCCTTAAGTAAGAATTAGTAATGCTTAGATAAATAGCAGGTATGAACTCATAACCATCAGTTTTGTTTAAATCCATTCCCTGAAATGAATTAACCCTTCCTCTGCTTTGTAGGTACACTGTGAAGTCGCATACTTAGCAAAGAACTAGAAGGAGGCCATGTGTGCCTGCAGATTATGTTAGCAGTGAATACTCACCCCTGAGACATGGTGACAGGGTATTGTATATTTTGGATGTCAGTAGAGATGGATGCCATCTGTGAAAGGATGTGCAATTAAGTTGACAAAGACTGAGTGATTGGCATTGGGCACAAGCAGTTTTTCTGTCAAGGCTACAAAGCATTGCTTATAAAACCATCCATGCTGACTGTTCCATGCCAGAATCACACTTCATACCTGATCCTGACCATCACCTCACTCTCACCAAAGTGCAATTTTCTTTTCTTTCTCTTTTTTTTTTTTGGAAAGGGAGTCTCACTCTGTCACCCAGGCTGGAGCGCAGTGGCACTGTCGGCTCACTGCATGCTCTTCTCCTGGGTTTAAGCAATTCTCCTGCCTCAGTCTCCCAAGTAGCTGGGATTATAGGCACCCACCACCATGGCCAGCTAAATTTTTTATATTTTTAGTAGCGATGGGGTTTCACCATGTTGGCCAGACTGGTCTCGAGCTCCTGACCTCAGATGATCCGCCCCTCTCAGCCTCCCAAAGTGCTAGGATTACAGGCATGAGCCATCACACCCAGCCCAAAGTGCAATATTCAATGTAGAAATTTCACATATTGTCTTATACAATGAAACAGAGAAGTCACCTCATGCCCACATTTAAATTTCATACCATTAACAGGCACCTTTCTGTATCAGCCACAGCCTCAAAACTTCCCAGTGCCGAAATGGGTCACCAGTGGCAATATTTTTAGTGTGATCTTTTAAGACAGTGATTTTCAAGCCTGTGACACTGGTGAAACCACCAAGAGAAACCTAGGCAGACAGTGAGCTACAGCCAGAGAAGCAAGTGAGTGGGTGCAGAGAAGTTATCATGGACAGAGAAACAGGATGAGAAGAATTTTAATAGATTTTTTTTCAAATAATTTGTCACTTACACCAGTGTGCCACCAATATCCAGTTCCATGCATTTTTAAAAATCTGGCGTGCTGATGCCAAATAATAATAATGCACATTTCCTATGAATATTTTAAATCCTGTTAAATGTGTGTTAATAGAAGATGTTTGTTCCACCCAATTTGGTCAGTGTAGTGTTTAACTGTTTGCAACCAGATAAATACAAACAACACATTATACTTTAAATGTGCTGCTGGCAGTCCATGCACCTGGCATGTCCACAGCTTGCAAAAATGTCCTAAGATTATGTTAGACTTGGGAGCATGTATTTAATAAAATAAAGGCACTTGCCTAACGGCTGAAAATGTTGGTATCTTTAAACCAGAGATAACCATGACTCCTAATTATATTATTGTTCTTTCTCTCTTGTATGTGTGCAATTGTTTTCTGTATGGCATATAAATGTAGAGATTGGACTTGGCAGGGAGGGCGAGTTTCTTAAAACTTCAGCTTAAATGTGGATGTACGCTTTTGCCTACTGAAATCCCACCTGTGTAAACTATGAAATAATCTACTTTTTCTTAAAAATGTGGATTCCCTGGTCCGAAAAAGTCAGACAATCTGTTTCTCTTAAGATTTCCCAGGAAAGAAGATTGAAATATGGAATATCTAGTCATTTCATTAATTTTAATGACAAACATATATGATATACAAAGCAATCAGATCAACTAATGAAATTGAAATTATTTTCTAAAAATCACTTCTCTGCCTCCAAAAAAAACCCCTAACTTGAATTCGCTCTAGATTTAAACTATTTAGTTGGCTTATATTTAAAATTTTTGATCATTTCCAAATTTGTAGTTTAAAATTCCACATTTATCATTTTTAACCACTAATCTAAGAGACATTACTGCATAAAATCTGTGGAATTCAAAGTTTATTCTGTAGGTTTACTTAGACAACTTTTCATGTGTTCATATTTTGATGACACGATATTTTAAGTGTGGTTATATGCTGCATAATATTTCAGTTAATGATGAACCACATATATGATAGTGGACTCATAAGATTATGATATCATATTTCTACTGTACCTTTTCTATGTTTAGGTACACACTTATCTTTGTGTTACAGTTGCCTACAGTATTCAGTACAGTAACATGATGTACAGGTTTGTAGCCTAGGAGCAACAGGCTATAACCTACAAACGAGGTGTGTAACAGGCTGTACCATCTAGGTTTGTGTACGAACACTCTGGGATGTTTGTACAACAATGAAATCACCTAATAGTGCATCTCTCAGAACGTATTCCTGTCGTTAGGTGACACAAGACTGTATCATTGCCATACTATATTTGCTCATTGCATTACATCTCGTTGTTTTTTCACATTTATAATTGCACTGTAAAGAAAGGAAGGGGCAATGAAGGAAATTATACCTGGGTCCTGCTTTACTTTTCCCCTCTGCAGCCTTCACCCATCTTTTAGATACTCATAATAATTTACAAAGGAACAGAGGTTCTTCTGGAGTAAGACAGAAAGGCAATGTAATGTCAGTTGAAATCTAGATGTAACAGAACGTGCTTCTTCCTCTTCTGTTTCTTGACATAATTCTCATTCATCAAGCCCCAGCTCAAGTGTCACTTCCTCTGTGAAGTTGTCTCTTTTCGTTGCTCCCTTAGAAATTTGCTTTGTGTTTACTAGTGCATCATCAATATGTCCTTCTGAATTGTAATGTCTCAGGACCTAGGGATCTGTCTCAACTGTCTTTGTATCACCAGTGTCTGGTGGAGGGTCTTATATATATGAGTAGATGCCCCAGAATTGTTACTCAGAATACTGATTAAAAACATAATTTGACTGAAATAAATCCACAAAAACTCAAGCAAATATTTACTGGGTACCTACTATGTACCAGGAACTGAAAGAGATATGAAAGTTGCAAGGATGGATAAGACATTGTGTTTCCCTTGAGATTTCCACTGTCTGGCAAGGAACACACACAGTCAAACCATAGAATGAGAGAGCTAAGTTGTCCATGAGAGCAAGCCCAGAGGAAGCACATGGCCCCTCAATATGAGGGCCAGGGAAGCCTGCCCAGAGAAGATTAGGAGAGGAAATTGGAAACAATTTATGTTTGGAGTGCACTCTATTATCAAAGTTCAATTTACACCATCTCCATTGGTTCAGGATAAGGCTGGAAAGCAATTGCCATCCGAGATGTCCACTGACACATGAGACCTGGAGAGGGACTCTCAGGTTGTCCTGTCAGTCGTTCCAGCCTCTGAATATGAGGCAGGGAGAGTGGGGACAAGAGGTGAATGTAAGAGAGAGGCATTCCAAAAATGATCATCTTTTTTTTGTCTCGGTGATAGGCAAGCTGTTGGCTATCCCTCTGATTCAGCATTGGCTGCTGTCTAGGCTAGGTTAACAAATGTTCTAGTTAGAGAGGCTTCTGCCAGCCCCAAACTATGTGCTATTCAGAATGAACGGGAGGGATACGTAGAAAGAATTTTAAAACAGGGCCGGGCGTGGTGGCTCACACCTGTAATCCCAGCACTTTGGGAGGCTGAGGAGGCAGGTGGATCACCTGAGGTTGGGAGTTCAAGACCAGCCTGACCAATGTGGAGAAACCTCGTCTCTACTAAAAATACAAAATAAATAAATAAATAAATAATAATTAGCCAGGCATGGTGGCTTATGCCTGTAACCCCAGCTACTCAGGAGGCTGAGGCAGGAGAGTCCCTTGAACCCAGGAGGCAGAGGCTGCGGTGTGCCAAGATTGCACCATTGCACTCCAGCCTGGGTAAGTTGAAACTCCATCTCAAAAAAAAAATTCTAAAACAAAACAATTTTTCCCGTTTTTATTTTCACAACCTGTAATAAGAGTAAAATACTCTTAGGCTGTGTAACAGAAGAGGAAGGAAACATATGGCATAAAATTTGATAAATTGATTAAGATAATTCTAGAGTAAGACTTCCGAATCATTTAAGTGCATGTGTACCCTTCAGAGGACTGAACTGAACTCTTAAAATGAATATTGCGTGCCAAAATTTTATGCTTAGTGCATTTTAGAATTTAAAGTTTCACTTGCATCCTTAAGAGCATTCTATGCAGCAAGAGGAAAATAGGAATATTTTTAAATGAGGGTGGAACATATTTATGTGAGTACATTTTAATGAATGAAGGAAGAGGAAATACAAGTTTCAGTAGTGCTACACAATTATTTTGCTTTCTCCACTCCAGATATTTTTCCAATTGCTTTAAGTATTAACCGCTGATTGCTGACATGTTTATCCTTTCAAACGGTAATTCAGGTGTCAATTTTGCATAGAACAGAAGACCCATGATCAAAAATGACATTTCTAATCTGCTGATTTTGAGAGAAAAATGGTTCTGCATGTTTGTCACTACATATTTTGTTGTCTGTTGCATCGATTTTCTCCACAAATTCCTGATGTTTCACAGTTAACAAATGCAAATATTTGTGATTATTTTTATATTTTAATTTTATAGTGTAAGATCAAAAGGAACTTATCAAAAATTCTATCCACCTTGCCTCCGTTTCCCGCTTGAGCTCTTGAATCTTCTCTGGGCACTAAAAGTATGCTGCTCTTCCAAATATAAGGTGTTTGTAATAACTGTGTTTCTTACAGCTCAATAATGCAGGTTAAAGTAATGAAAAATCGTGTTTTATGTTTACTTTAAGAAATTGATAAACAAAATTTTATAGCTACCTTATAATTACTACTTAAATTTTATTGAGCTTGTATTATATGCAGGACACTTTAACAGAACAGTATATCCTCTCATTATCCAGAAATGCTATCTGCTGGCCTTTCACTATTTTAGAAAACTATTCTTGTTCTTTAGCTTTGGAAAAGTTAAATTGTCGATATTTGAAAACTCTCAGTGGACTGTATGAGATGATTCAAACCTAGTGCCACAGGTTGATATTTAATGGCATGAGCTTAGTTTTAAGTCTCAAATCTTAAATTCTTGGAGAGTCAGGTATCTAAAAACTGCTAGTTATTAACAAAAAGATGGATGTTTACCATAATCATTTTCTATAGCGTTTTATATAGCAGCTGCCTGTAAAAGAATACTCCGTAAGGCTAAAATAATACATCGATTCATTTAAGCTTATTATCTTCCTCATTTTGGTAACATCCCTGTAAACAGAGTTGATTTGCTATATTTGGAAAAGGTCAGAGAAAGTTTTGCCCGAATAATATAAGGAGTGAATGTGATGGCCTTTAGGTTTTTTAGGACATTTTCCTGACTTCATGAATTCTCACATCAATGCATTTTATTTTCTGCGCCAAATTATCACAGACGCATCCACTGCTATTCACCTCACAATATGCCCAAGTTCTAGAAGTTGAAACATTCTTTCTAAACAATACTCTCCTGATAACAGGAGAAATAGAGAAAAATATTCCCGAATATTGGTTCTCCTATTTGCAAATTGTCAAATAATGTCCTCTCGATTCCAACGGCCTTTTAGCCTTCATGATTCCTTTCATTAGATAATGGTGCCTATGTTACACAGCCCATTTCTTTTTTTTTGTCAGCATCAAGAGGCTGATAGTTCATTTCTCTGCAAAACTGCAGTGCCCATTCTTAATTTTTGTTTTGAGAAATAACTGTTGTACCCTCTTTATTATCACCAAGATTAATAATATTTCTTTATTTTATTGCTCCTCTTACATTTGGATCTTTTATTATGAGCTGTCAAAAATTCTTTTGGGAAGTAGTTGGGGTATAAATAATAAATCGATAAGAGAATTCATGATTAAAGACAGGATAGAATCCATTATTCTTCTGTTAACATTTCAGTAGTGAATAAGAAAAGCCTACATGAACAATTAGCACACAATATATTGCTTTATATAATTATACATCCATATATATGCCACCTTGATTTTTAATTCACTGGTAAATTTAGGGGATACTCATTTATGGAGTTAATATTACCGAAAAGAGTTTTTAAGCTGAGGCTTTAATTAGAATGGTAAAATGTTGCTTCAGGGGAGCAATGAGAATGTAACAAGAAAACTGATCAATCGTAGGTAACTCTAATAGCAAACAAGTGGAGAAGACACACAAAACCACTGAAAGTTATAAACACACTCAAGTTGTGAGTCATTCGAACTGGGTATTCAGACACATGCATAAAATACACACAAGTGTGCACAAACACACACCCCTTCCAATATACACACCTGAATATAAAACTAAATAAGCAGACTCCTCTGTTAACAATTTTATTACTCTATTTTAGGCTGGGGCTGAACTTTTGAAGCTGATAGGCAAAATAGTTTCCCATAAAAGATAATTTCATTTGCCAAAATGAAACTACTTTCCATTATTAATGTTGTCATGAAATGGTTTGAAATATGAATCTGTGATCTGGACAGAAAGGGATGCTCCTGTTCACAGCTCCAGGAGGGAGTTCTCTAAACAATTACACCCACGGAGAGCGCTGTACGGTTGTATTTTCATCACCAGCCAGCTGAGCTGTGTGCCTGCTATACTCCCAGTCTCCCCTCCAGTGACAGCCGCATTGACAACATGTTATACTCCACATTGATTTTACAGTTAAGGAGCTGATTGTGATATATAGGGATTTTAAGAATTCAGCTGAGAGGCTGACTTTTGCCTTTTATCATTCCATTAAAATTTTATAACCATCTTTTTCATGTCATTTCATCCATGAATTCTTACTTTAGAAAGTGATAGCTACTGCTGTAAGCATAACTTTTCTCATGTTCAGAGCTTTTTATTGTATTAGCAAACTACCCCAATTATAGTTATTACTCATGTTTTACATAATTGTGGTGACCCTTTCGACCATGCAGTTGCAGGCCAGTTGATTTGTATATAGAATTAGATGATTCGGCTTATCATTTTAAAGCACTAAATTGAAAGAGTGCCAAGAGTCAGGTTTTAACACTTCCCTAGCCAAAGGAGCTAATTAAGCTGCTTTCAGCTTCCTCTCCAGAATCACACAAGTTAAAGGACCCGTCTGCAACAAGAGCAGAGAATCTGCTCAGCCAGAGCGGGAAGCTAATAAAATGTATGCTGGCTTTTAAGGGGGGAAAAAATCATGAAATTGAAATTGAACATCTCTTATTCCCCAAGATAAGAGATCATCTTTAAGAACAGGCTGTGTTCTGTGGGGGTTTGAAGTGCAAGTTCATCTCATTATCATGGATGGTTCACCCATAATGCTATCATCATATTCAGGAGAAATAAAAGCCTTATCCCCCTCATCACAGAGAACAAACTGCATCATTGTTGTTTCTTTTCCCTAAAGAAGCTCACAGTTTGATAGTTCACATATGAAGAATAATTATGCAAGACCCAGATGAAAACCCTAATAAAAAATATTCTGATTTTTAAGTGTATATTCCTCTCTTTGGGGCAGAGAGGGTGAGATAAGGTTAGACATTAAAGACTTGAATCTCCACCATTGATTTTACGAAACCCAATCTCAGGGGATTTGGGATTTTTTTAGATTTCAAAACAACATTGATCTCTTACAAGACTTGTACCTGCTTTTCTCTGGGAAATAGCCAAATCTAGATGACAAGTATAAATAAGAAAGGAGCTATATCCCCATTTTGATATAATAATTGCTACTGCTACTCTATACCAGAGAGCAAAAGTAACAAATATTATAGTGGTTTTAAGAAAGCTTTAAAATGAAAGCTAACAAGAGACTAAAACGGAAAATGTGATCCATATCAACACAGGGAGGGGAGCACTACACACTGGGGTCAGTTGGGGGGAAATAGGGGAGGGACGGTGGGGGGTGGGGAGCTGGGGAGAGATAGCAAGGGGAGAAATGCCAGATGTAGGTGATGGGGAGGAAGGCAGCAAATCACACTGCCACGTGTGTTCCTATGCAACAATTTTGCATGTTCTTCACATGTACCCCAAAACCTACATCTGGCATTTCTCCCCTTGCTATAAAAAAAAAAAAAATGAAACTATAAAAAAAAAAAAGAAAAAAAAAAAAAAGATTGCTGGGGGTTTTTTGTTTGTTTGTTTAGGGATATCCCTTCAAATAGGATACATTACCAAATTGTCAGAAATAGCTTGATTTTTGGGTTAGTACACTATAACATCTTTTGCTTCGAAAAGTAATTATGATTCTACCCTCAGTCCAGTTGGTGACAAATATGTGGATCCTGTTGTGTGAAAGTATGCCCATATAACCAACTATTATTGCAATCACTGGCCCTGCAAAGCAGTGGTTGCATTTAAAATTTCAACCTTTGGTGTAACACTGAATCGCATACACAGGCACACACATAATCAGCAATGTTTTAAACAATTACTAAATCCAAGTATATCTTTTTTAAAGATTTTCAATAAAATCTAATGTTCACAGAAAAATCTCATAAATGTCAAAGTTACTGTGGGCAGAAAAGGGGGATATAGTATTTTCTTGATCTGTTGTAGCAATTTATAGATTTCAGGCTGTGGTTTATAAGAATGCTAAATGTTCTGGAATTACAGCTGTTACTGATCAGTGATTGAGCCAGATTTGTGTTATTGCACCATGTTCTTGCTTGTACCTAGAGAGCAGTAAAGCCTCAATATAATAAAAAGCACCTGCATTTTAAATGAAATTTCAATTGAAAAACTTAACAGCCCTTCAAATTGCAGAATTTAACGCAGCCCAGTAAAGCTTAAATAACACTTTGCCTCCGCAGGCTGAGGGGTTTGCATTCAAGGTGACTTGATTGTGTCGCATGGTGAAATTATTTACAATTAAGGAATTTCTCTGGAGGGCTGCAGAATATTTGCTGTTCCACAACACCTATGCAGGCATATGGTGGGCCTTTTTCAGTATTCATGGAGCCTCCTGAACCTTTATGATAATTGAATCAGTTAGAGTGCTGAGTGGAGCAAGCATAAAACCTGTTAACCTAAAGGTCAGATCTGTGCATTGTTTATTTATCAGTAGGTGAAAGAGCTAAATCGGCAGCTTCTGTCACAGCCACAGTAAAAAATCACCTATAATATTAACAGGGAGTAGATAAATTGCAAAACATGGATTAGAATGATAAACAGAACCGAGTATAATATAGAATATATAATGAGAGATGCCGAAGGATTTTACTGGGCTGTAAAATATGCAAGTTTGTTATGATAGTGTTATTGATTAGAATTAGTTACTGGGGCTCTAGAAAAAAAATACAGTGGAAGCTAGAACTTCAGTAACAACTGCCCTCTTGAATGTTTATTACATTTATTTTTTTTAATCTCCATGATATTTTTAACCATTGGCGTGAATAGAAAGACATGATTCTGACAAAGCTCTCTTAGAGAGGAAAATGACAATTTTAGTTTCCTATTATTCAACAAGTATTTCACATGCATTTATGAGCAAAGCAATCACAGTCCTTGTCTTTATGGCACTTATTTGTTTACTTATTGGCCTTTACCAAGTGTTCATTTTCATACCCTAGTAGCAGAATTGCCACTCATTTTAGCTTTATTTTTGAGGAGATGTGCGACATTTCTAAGAGGTACCACCTTCGGGTTTATTCTACTTTACAGAACCCGGACCGGTAGTTCCTCCAGTTCTTCTAGATGTGAAGTCAAGAATGGTATTGGTCACCTGGCAGCATCCTAGAAAGTGCAATGGGGTTATTACCCATTATAACATTTATCAACATGGCCATCTATACTTGAGAACTCCTGGAAATGTCACTAATTGCACAGTGACACATTTGCACCCATATACTGCCTATAAGTTTCAGGTAGAAGCCTGCACTTCAAAAGGATGTTCCCTTTCGCCAGAGTCTCAGACCGTATGGACACTCCCAGAGGCACCAGAAGGGATTCCAAATCCAGAGCTGTTCTCTGATACTCCAACATCTGTAATTATATCTTGGCAACCCCCTACCCACCCCAATGGCTTGGTGGAGAATTTCACAGTTGAGAGAAGAGTCAAAGGAAAGGAAGAAGTTACTACCCTGGTGACTCTCCCAAGGAGTCATTCCATGAGGTTTATTGATAAGACTTCTGCTCTTAGCCCATGGACAAAGTATGAATATCGGGTACTGATGAGCACTCTTCATGGAGGTACAAACAGCAGTGCTTGGGTAGAAGTTACCACAAGACCCTCACGACCTGCTGGGGTGCAGCCACCTGTGGTGACGGTGCTGGGACCCGATGCAGCCCAGGTAAGATAGTGACTATTTTCTCTCCTTTGCAGACTTAGGAATGTACCCTGGATTGACTGTGTGTTGAACAGAGCCATCTACTGACTAAACAAATGCATTTGTTGTTTTAGGCATTCACTGGAGAAACTGGGTTTTGGCCTTTGGCCCAAACTACCTTAAATTCGACATCAGTTTTTCATTTCTCCCTGTATCCCCTTAATTATATTGTTGAGATGCTGCCATTTGCCTCGCACACCTGAAATACTTTGAATGCCACAATGGGATGCTTAGCTTAACCACCACGTCAGATTTAAATAGATCAGAAAATGAGAAGAGATGGGAAAATACGGAGGAATGAATTAGCATATTGACAAAATTTTCCATTACCAATAGTCTGATATTTTATAATAATCAAAGAATCAAAGTAATGGGGAAAGAAATAAAAAGAGCATATTAACGGACTATCCAGAAAGTGTTCATTTATTCCCCTCATTCTATTGGGAATGAACTCTAGAGGACAGGATAACTACCATTGTTTTGGCTGGCATACAAACTTCATTCAAGGGAAATTAGTGTAACCAAACAGGAGGGAGTTTTGTAGCTTAGAAGCCTCTTTTGTGTAAATACACACATGCTTCCATGGATTCAGTCTTGTACTACTGCCAAAAGCATTGGTACAGTAGTTTGCTCACCGGAGCACAAAACAAAGGACATTTACATAACAGCAAAGTTCATCTGCTGAAATTATTACTTGAATCTATGTTGTGTGTTCTCTCTCCCCGACCTAAAGCAAACACTAGATGATGCTAAACAGTGTAAATTGTTGAAGACATTTAATATAACCTATCAACTAAAAGCTATTTTTTAAAGTCTTTTTCAGTTTTAATATGAAACTGGTCAAAGCAACACACATTTTTGATATAAAATATTAAAAGCATATAGAATTCCATTAATTAAACACTAATGGGAAATTAATTTTAAGCACACAATGTACAAGGTTTATTGTATGAATTGAGCAACGTAAAGAATTGCCCTTGATTCAAAATAAAAACAAAACAAAAAAATCCATGCATAGAGTCAGTAATCATTTCAGAAATGCCTTTTTTTTAAACTTGGGGGAATTTTGTAAAACTTTGGTAGCAGTACCAATCACCCACTATGATGCAATAAAACAAACAGTCTCTTTACAAAGGCAACACTACATAATGGACATTGTTCTGGATTATTTCTAATAAAAATCTCATAACTAGGCATTACTGATTGTGGCCAATCTGAAAAACAGTAAGTATTTTCAGAAGAAGAAGAACTCAGTGCACAATTCTACTTGATTCAGCATATATATACAATAATTAAAACTGTCAAGAACCCAGAACAAGTTGCCTGGCTTTTTCTTCACATTTTTTTTCGCTTTTGTGGTTTTGTAGTATCATCCAGGAATTAAACAATATATATGGCTTGTCAGCTTGGTAGAGAAGTTTAGATTAGCGTGGGTAGAAAGCTGAATATCATAGGCACTCACTTGAGGCCACAAGGCATTAGTAACTGCAAGGCAGGAATCTAAATATCTCTATGAAGGTGCCTGAAATATATGAAAGTTGCATGTTAGTAATATTCTAAAAATTCATACTTTTTATTCTCATAACTAGAAAATAAAAAGGTATCAATAAGGAAAATCAACAGTAATACTCAGCTGAGTCTAGTATTTAATGCTATATGCTACTTAAATAGTATTAAGATACGGTGCTTCAGTGTTATTGGCTCACATGTTCAGAAAGATCTTAAAACTTTACCAAAGTACGTGTTCTCATGTTATAGCTTAGCTGGTAAATAGAGGTATATAACAGCTAAACAATGACTTCTCTTTGTAAAACATGAGACTTAAAAGTCAAAATTGCAAATAGAAAATATTTTATGTGGAATAACAGAAGGATAGTTATTAATGTGTTATTAAGAAATTAATTCAGTTATTTATCATAGAAGGTTGTTCCAAGTATTAGGATGGATGAAGGAAATTGTCAATAATATTAGCAACAGTAACAATAATAATTTCAGATCTATTGACATTTAAGGAACGCCAGTAAATGAGTGCATGTCTTTATAATAGTGCCTCTTTTAGGCAGTGGGGATACAGAAGAGATCAAGATAAAGTCTCTAGCCTCATGATGATTACATTTTAGACAGAATGCAAACAAATAACTGTATAATATGCCTGAAGTGATAAGGACTTGGGAGAGAAGAACAAATTGAGTTTAGAGAAATACAAAATGCCAGCCGATAGCGTGGGAGAAAATAAAAGGAGCAGAGTTGGTATTTCACCTTACTGTTACTCATTTTGTGCAGTGTGTTTTTTTCCTATACAATGAATTATTGAATTTAAGAATTACAGTCCAATAGGGAAGCAAGAGAGACTACACATACTTAGACCAATTAGAAAACAAATTCAATGTAATGTATTAGTAACTACTAAAAGAGGTGATATGACTTGGCATAAATCTGAGCCTTGAGAAGGGTAAATTGGAGACCACAGCATCGTAGATGAAATAATATGTTCAAAATCATATGTGATTACAAGAAAAATACATAATGTCGAAGATTTGTAACATCTGAAAAAGTGAAAGTCGTGCACTTTTATTTGATATTTAATCACCTAAGAAAATTCATTTCATTTCATTAAAAATGCTCTACCAAGACCTAAAGCACAGTTCAATGAAACTGTAGACTAATTTCATATGTGAATACATATTCAAAACTTTTAAATAAAAGATTATCCAATTAAGCAGTATATAAAAAGAATGTTATACCAAGAAAATTGATTTGATTTTTAAAATGTAAGGATGGTTCAACATCAAACAAATCTATCAACATGCTTTTTACATCAACCAACGTAGAAAGCCCATATGTTTGTTTTTTTTTATCAATAGATGCAGAAAAAAGACACATAATTCAGAAGTAATTATTAACAAAAAGTCAAAATAAAATCAGATTAGGAGGAAGGTACTTAAATGGGATAAAGTCAATGTATAAACTGTTGCACTGAAGCTTTGCATTGAAGATTGATAAGAAATAATATGTATAAATAAGCTGCATGACTGCGATGCAGCAAAAAAGCAAACTTCTTTTATGATACTGTCATGAACCTTTACACGCTTATGCCCTGTCCACTTTTTCACAGGTAAAGTGGAATAAAAGAGAGTAACCTTGCAGCTTTCAGCTCCTTTTATGTAGTAGGGTCCTCACTCAGCTCAGACAGCTGAAGCCACCAGCCCTGGCAGGTGCACCACAAAGAGCAGTGTCACCCAGAACACAACCATAGGTAGCTTCCCTCCCTTTCTATGTACACTTAGAGTCACTCATTTATGGGTTTGATAAGAATCAGAGTAAAAGGAGTTGAGTCCTAATCATCATCCTCATTGACTTTTAAAGATGGGCCAATGTTTGATGTCTGCTTAAAATAAACCACAGACAATAGTATAAATATTTTACAGAAGGAAATAAAATGATAAATTCATTGAGTTAATATTATGTTCTAGAAATTGCTTTCATTTAATTCTTTCTACAACTGTGTCAGATAGATGCTATTTTATTCTCATTTGACGACAGGAAAACTGAGAATGAAGGACTGAGTAAGCTGCATGAGATTACTTAAAGAGTAAGAGTTGGAATTCACACCCAGGCAATAGGGTTCTAGAGCCAATGCACTCCTCTACTTCTTTACACTGCAATGAATGGAAAACGTGTAATCTTCCTGGATAGAAGGACTTAATTCCAAAACAAGGCAATCCTTTCAAAGTCAACATATAAACTGAACATAATTCAAATCAGAATGTCAATGTTTTCTTGTTTATTTTATTTCAAATTGGATGAAACTGATTATATAAAAAAACTGATTTTTTTTAAATTTCACTTTAAGTTCTGGGATACGTGTACAGAATGTGCAGATTTGTTACATAGGTATACCTGTGCCATGCTGGTTTGCTGCACCTGTCAACCCCTCTTCTAGGTTTTAAGCCCTGCATGCATTAGGTACTTGCCCTAATGCTCTCCCTGCCCTTACCCCACGCCCCTGGACAGGCCCCAGTGTGTGATGTTCCCCTCCCTGTGTCCATGTGTTCTCATTGTTCAACTCCCACTTATGAGTGAGAACATGCAGTATTTGGTTTTGTATTCCTGTGTTAGTTTGCTGAATGATGGCTTCATGGATGAAGCTGGATAAAATGATCTTAAAGTATAGATGACTAAACAGTTGAAAATATTCTAGAAAATTGTGGAAGAATAGTGAGGTAGTACTCTCTTGCATATGTAAACTTACTCTAAAGCCACTGAATTATAACAATATGGTGTTGGCGTAAAGAAAGACAAATGGTCATTGGAACCAACTAGAGAGTTTAGATATAGATACGATTTTTTGTTGAAATGGCTTATTGTAGGTAGAAGTTGCATTTTATTTCATTGGTGAAGAATGATTTGCTTTAAAATGATACCAGCCCAACCGACTATCCATGTGTAAGGAAAAACATAGGTCCCTTCATCGTATCATATGATAACTAAATTCCCATAAATTAAAAATGTTAATGTTAAAAAAGTAAAAATCTTAGAAAAAAACAAAAGAAGAATTTTGTGTAATCTAAATGTACGGTACTTTTTAAAGAAAAAAAGACATTCAGTGGCTTTTAAAAAACGTTATATGTAGCTAGAAAATAATCTGATAGATTTTCCAAGGCATAAACTGGAGCTCCCACCAAAAAAAAAAACTTAACGTACAAAAGATAGATTGGGAAAGTACATGTGTAACACATATTACAGACAAATCAATTTTACCTAAATATACATAGACCTTCTAATAATTTATTATAAAAGATACTTTAATAGAAAATAATTTAGGTAAGAGGATGTATTAGGTTGGTGCAAAAGTAATTGCAGTTTTTACCATTAAAAATAATGACAAAGACCACAGTTAATTTTGCATTCATACCTCACATAAAGTCAAAGGAATGAAAATTAATTAAATAAGTAATATTGGCAAAAAAATTAAAGTAGTAACTTCAAGAGTTTGTGGAGACACAAATCATGAATAATTTCATTGTTTGTGGTAAAGTGAATTTCCTCAATTTTTTAAGGAAATGATGTATCAATAATAATTAAAATTAAACATGCATTTTCCTTTTGGCATGATAATCCTTGGTAATCTTTCCAATATAAAATAAACACAACAGTATATATTGCATAAATTTTCAAATATTATTTTTAGCCGTAAAATAATGTCAGTAGAATTAACAATCAGTTTGTTTTCAACCATGAAAGAAATATTATGCAACAGTAAAAAATAATAGGATGTGTCCATAATAAATTAAGCCTGAAAAGCAAGTTGCAGGATAAGGGGTATAGAACTTTTTTTATGTGAAAAGTTTTTTAAAAATAAAAAAGAGAGTGAGAGACCTAGCATATGTATGAGTATATTTGCTTTGCTTGTATGAGCATACAAAAAGTATGGAAGAATAAACTTCAAGCTATTACCTTTCCACCTGAACAAAATAAAACAGAGAGGGGGAGGGAAGAAGTGAAGGCCACAATTAATGTTTCTTTAATATATATTTGTACACTTTCTCTGATTGAAAAATGCAAATATAATATTTGAAATGAAAAATTAAGATTAATATTTTTTAAAAGAAGACGTTTTGAAAAACAACTTTATTTTTATTTTTATTTCAACAAATATTTATTGCACATCTTATTCCGTATAAATTTTTCAGAGGAGTCCCTCACAAGAGGAATTGCTGCACTGTATAGAGTCAAATATTTCCACATGATATTTCTTTATGACACATTTGTATCTTCTATTGACAAAATACTCTTAGAATTATGCAATCCTATGTCTACACATGATGGCAAAAATTGTCTCTTCATATCAAACATATGGGTTCCAAGGCCTGGAGATGTTAAATATTTTGCCTAAAGTTGTACAGCTTTGAGACATTTATCATCTCTTAGTCCATTGTTAACCCATATATTAATATTTATAAATGCTCTCATTCACAAAGCTCTTAAAAGTAGTTTGATGGAGTTAAAGAAGTAAGAAAGTTGCATACTATGCTTTTGGGTGTTACTGTTTTCAAGCCTGAAGCCAATCAACTAACCCGCATGTCCAAGCTTCTGTTTAAAATGGGGAAATTCAAAGGTGCCATGAGGTTTTAAGAGAGACTTGTCAGGGATGCAAAAGAGTTGCTAAAAGTCAATGGTTTCTTAAACACTTAACCAGCAATTTACCTGTCATATTTTCTGAAGACCTATAATAAATAAACGGAAAAATGGAAATTAAATCATTAAGAACCACTCAAATAAAAGAAGTCATTATGATAGGAAAGCCATCTCCGAAGTAAAGATTTTATTTCCACTGAGAAACTATAATTCTATTTAAAAGTTTTAATATAATATTATTGTTTTAGAGAACACATTTCTTGCTGATTCAGGCCAATAACCTGCTCTTTTGTCTGAAATTTTGGGAATGCAACAATATTTCATAATCTTTCTTATGTACAAAGGATATATAAAAGGTCATGGGAAATTAAATGAACTAAAAATTTTAATCTCATATATTTTGACCACACACATAATAATAAATGTGGTCTTAAGTATAGAAAAGAATAGAATACAATATTTAGTTAACTGGTTCCTTAAAAATCTTGGACATAATCTGGGCATGGTGGCTCATGCCTGTAATCCCAGCATTTTGGGAGGCCGAGGCGGGTGGATCACCTGATGTCAGGAGTTTGAGACCAGCCTGGCCAACAGGGCAAAACCCATCTCTACTAAAAATACAAAAATTAGCCAGGAGTGGTGGTGCCCACCTGTATTCCCAGCTACTTGGGAGGCTGAGGCAGGAGAATTGCTTGAACCCAGGAGACGGAGGTTGCAGTGAGCCGAGATTGTACCACTGCACTCCAGCCTGAGTAACAAAGCTAGACTCCATCTAAAAAGAAAAAAACAAAAACAAACTTGGACTAACTGATTAATTGATTGATTGATTTAGATGGAGTTTCACTCTTGTTACCCAGGCTGCAGTGCAATGGTGCGATCTCTGCTCACTGCAGCCTCCATTTCCCTAATTCAAGTGATTCCACTGCCTCAGCCTCCTGGGTAGCTGGGATTACAGGTGCCTGCCACGACACCGAGCTAGTTTTTGGTATTTTTAGTAGAGACGGGGTTTTGCCCTGTTGGCCAAGCAGGCCTCAAACTCCTAGCCTTAGGTGATCCGCCAGTCTCAGCCCTCCAAAATGCTGGGATTACAGGCAACAGCCACCACACTTGGCAGACACATACATTTTTAATAATGGCTCCAGGATATTTTCAGGAGGGTGATCAAATTACATACCATTTCTGTTGGCCTACTGACTGTAATGACAATTTCCGTCTCAACATTGTTACAAGAGGTTGTTTTATATAGTTCTAGACATTTTCTGTAGAAATATTCATTTCTTCTAACTCACTGCTGTCAAAAAGATACATTTTCTAAGTTTGTAACTTTTTAAAAAATAAAAAATAGTTTCCAGATGGAAACATTTATAGTAGAAAAATAGGGGTTTTTTAGATCCTGAAATGTCTACCTGCAGAGTCACTATGCCAAATCTCTTAATCTCTGCTGGTAGATATCTTATTCAACTTTTAGCTTATGAATGCTCTTTCTCAGCCTCAATACCAAGTTCCAAATCAATTCCCTGTTAGCTCAACTACTAACACAGACTATCTCCTAAGTATTAATTCTTTAAAGTGTTGCCAAGCTCTGACCTGAACTCTCAAAGCATTCTGGTCTAAGAGGCAAGAAAGCCATATTCTTCAGATTAGTCAGGTTGAATTTAGCTGTGATAGTTCTTCCTTATTTCATTTATGTTACAAATACCCAGAAGCCCTCTGAGTTGACATTGACTCATTTTTCAGGTCCACAGAGAGCATTGCACCTCCACAACAAATAGAGCCCTTTGTCTGTTCTACAACCTTTGCTTGTTTTGGATGTTTTAAAAAACATTCTCCATATCCAGACAAATCCCCTGTGTTCATAAGGAACACATCTAAAGCATCCCTTCATCCCAGCCTCTCTTCTTAGAACTCTCCAAAAAGCTTTTTTAAGATTAATGATGATTTCATCCCATGTGGTATAATTTGGTAGATACTGGCCCATTGTTAATTATAAATTACCAAAGTAATTATCAAGCAATTGCCCAACTAACATACAGTGGCAGCCCTTTTTATCACCAACTATTAGTAAGAATACTCTAAAGAAAGTCTCAGGTCATAGTTCTCCTGGACGAAACCTTTTCTCCTTGATTTAAAATAGAAAACTATGGTCAGTATTTCTACATCTTAATTTCTATATTACTCCTCTTTGTTTTGCATGGAGTTACAAATGTACATGTAAATATGTCACCTTGTAGAAAACTGTCTCATGGTTTCAAAATAACTAGAGAAAAAATATCATCTAACAAACCATGACTACAATTACTAACTAAACTTCACTTCTGTGCACATGGTACTAAGTGAATTTATCCCTGTTATGAAGAAGCTTACAGACTATTTGGGACATGAGATATATATCCTGATATTAAGGAGCATTAGAAGGTACCAGTAAAAGAGGAAACTGGATAACATATAAATAAGTGATTTTTGTCACGGCCTGTGCACATTTTTTAGGATCTCTTTTCCCATAAGAACATGAATGTGTTACCACTATCCTCCTGTTCAGTTTTGCCAGAAAAGAAAACAAACTTCAGACATTCTAGAATTCTATCACAAAATGTTGTTCTTTCTTCTGATGCTCAAGTCCACGTGTTAGCTAAGCACAAACATCTTTGGCTTCCCTTTTCAAAACTTTCTACACGTTTCTTATCTCTGAGAAGAGGCTGTGTTGTTAATGCTTTACTTGATAAGTTATATATAAGTAAGATTCAGAAACTCAATTTTGCATCTTCAGAAAATATGAATAATGATGTATCTTTCCCTTCCTCTGAGAAAAAGTGACTTGTTTAGCCGGCACACTAACAATGCAAAGAAATGAGTTCTGAGGCTTCATTTAATTGAGTTATAAAGAAGAAAATTATCAAATCCTATGCTACCCTGTTGAAGTATGTGGATGTGTGAATATTCTCCATGTGTTTGCTCTGTGTCCTTCAGAACACCCACAGTGATGATGAATCACTAAGGTGTGTATTAGTCTGACAATCCCAGAAAGTAGCAAGACTGAAAGCCAAACCCAAGAAACAGCATTTCATTTAGCTCCTGGTGTACTGCTAATTGATCTTAAACCCTTCAGTACTGCCTAGTGCAAAGCACTAAGGAGAATGTAGGCATTTAGAAAATGACTTCACTGAAAACAAGAGCAAATTCTAGGCCTTGTGAACTTCAGTTGCTCTATTCCTGTATCATCACACTGATTCTAACTTTATCTTTTATTTCAGGTCACTTGGAAACCCCCACTAATCCAGAACGGAGACATACTTAGTTATGAGATTCGCATGCCTGACCCTCACATCACGATAACCAATGTGAATTCCACAGTATTAAGTCAAAAAGTTACTCATTTGATTCCTTTCACTAATTATTCTGTCACCATTGTTGCTTGCTCAGGGGGTAATGGGTACCTTGGAGGGTGCACAGAGAGTTTACCTACCTATGTTACCACCCACCCCACCATACCTCAGAATGTTGGCCCATTGTCAGTGATTCCAGTAAGTGAATCATATGTTGTGATTTCTTGGCAACCACCATCCAAGCCAAATGGACCGAATTTGAGGTAAGAGAGGGTGACTATGATTTTGTATTTTGCTAGGGTCCTTATCTCTCCAAGAAGTAGGGAAGAAGGCTTTTTATTCACATATGAACATAGGATTCATTTGGCATTGAATATCCCCTGATTCATAACTTTCATACACTTCAACTTATGAAAACATCAAAGTTCATCAAAATAGAAAATTAGTCATCATATTTGAGGAACCAAAAACTCTTGAAACCACAATTACTATTTTCTAAGGATTCCCTGCATAATCCATCACTTGATTTTCAACATATACATTCATTATATGTTAGGCAAACCTGATGTTTTATATGATGTAGAACCTGTATGTTCTATATGATACATTTGCACTAATGTGCCTCAGAATTCTAAAGCTAACACAGTAGTTCTTTGGCACATTATTAATATATGAAAACTTGTGAGTATATGGAAACTGTGGTCAGGGATATAGATAAGATGAAAGGAAAGAGCTGTGATTCAGAAATGGTTTTGCAACAATTCAAACTTGTTACTTGGCCAAGAATACAAAACTGATAATATTGTCGTTGTTTATAAAGTACGGATAACAGTAGAAAACCATTAACTTGATAAGCTTTTTGTATTTCTACTTTGTGTGAAACTAGCAATAAAGATTTGGCAAATCTAACACAGAGGAAATCTAAAATGCTATTATTCTTGCAGATAATAGTAAAATATGAATGTAGCTGATTTTTCAAAATATTAAATATATGGAATTTGATCCAGAAAAAAATGTTCATCTGAAAAAAACCTCATAACTATAAACTTAAGATGTTATTCTTTATGTTTGCACACATATATCACACGCACATGCCACGAAACAGCCTGAATTTTGGTAATCTCAACATTAGCTGAGATAATCCTGATGTTCTTGCATGTCTTTTGCTTTAGATATGAGCTTCTGAGACGTAAAATCCAGCAACCACTTGCATCAAATCCCCCAGAAGATTTAAATCGGTGGCACAATATTTATTCAGGAACTCAGTGGTTTTATGAAGATAAGGGTCTTAGCAGGTGAGATTACAAAAACTATAAAAACAAATGCTGGCATTTAGTTCTGGGCATGTTGAATAGTTCAGAGTATCTTAGTGTCTTCATTGTGTGAGCATGTTATCAGTTATGCAATAAAACATGTTTGTTTATTATCTGTGGCATTAATCATTGAACTGTAACAGTCAGCATGTTTAATGTTTTCCATCTTAACTGCATGCTTAAAATAAGCCATTTGAAGTTGAACTTGTAGATGTTCAAGCCTTAACCTATTGCCTTTGTCACAGCTCTATCTAGACATTAAACTAAATGGAAGAATTTGGAAATATTGAACGCATACAAAACGGGTAAAATTCCTGGGGACTTGTAGAACGTTTGCTATTTCTAGAAAATGACTTATAAATGAATTATAATGACTTATAATTGATTCTAAGTCATCGATTCAGTCCACAAAAAAACATATTTAGTAAACTGGATTGGGGCTTGAAAGAATTCAATCTAGAGTTCAAAGACATTAAGTAAGGACTAATGGGTGATGCTAGAAAAGAGTGATACATGGGAGGGTTAGGAGATCTGGGCTCTGCTCTATCTTGTGCTAGAGAACTAACTTTGTTATAGGCCACAAAGCTTAATTTCTTAATAATCACTTAACTTCCCTGGGCTTTATTTTTGTTGTCTATAAAATGAGATGATTTTATAGAATTAAATGACTTCTAAATCTTCATGAGTTCAAACAATGTGATTAAATTTCAAAAAACATGAATGTTATTTTATGAAAACTCAACAATCATATTTTTCAGTAACTTTTCTATCTAGGTCCTTATTCTTCTAGACCCACCACTGGGTAGCTGTAGTCTCAACCCTGTTTACCACTCTAGCCTTGCCTCCCCTTTCTTACCAAGGCCTCTGCATTCCAGCAACATTTGCATTGCATTCAGTACCTCCAACATAGGATACTTGCTCATTCAGCTTTTCCTCATAGTTGCCTTTTCCCATTGCCTGACTAGATCATCTGTCACATCTTAGCCTAGAGATTTCTTCCTCTAGGAAGCCTTTTCTGCTCACGCTCTTGCTGGTCTGATTCAGCTCCTCTGTAATATTTCCATAGGACATCCCCTAACATATCACTATTATCATTGTAGTGTACTGGCCTGACTGCCTATCTGGACACCACGTTATATTACCAGATCTACCATAAGGCAGGGGTGGTATCTTCGTGACTCCGTCTTCAGTTCCTAGCATAGTTCCTGGCACATAGCAGCACATAGTGCCCTGCTCCTGAATACTCCAGTGAATAATAGATTAATTCAGTCAAGAATTAGTTCACTTCTCTGTGCCTTAGGAATATTGGCTATAGTGTTCTTCTCTCAGGAGGATGAACAAAACTAAGGAAAATTATCTCGTCCTCTTAAAAAGTTGTGGTGGGAAAACATCCTAGTTCTTGTAAGATTCTCGGAGACAGACAGCACATAAATCTAATCAAGCAACAAAATGAACTACATGAAACTACCACTTTTATAGGTGGAGATTGGTCAATTATTAGCAGATCCATGTTGCTCATCCTAAATTATCATGGTCATTATACTGTTCTCAACTACTTTGGATTCGTTACTTACTTAATTTGGCATCCCTATACGATTGATTATCACTTCAGTAGAAGAAATTTATTTATTTAGCTTATTTTTGCTTACTGTGTGCTGAGGCACTGTGGTAAGGAACAAAAGATAAATGCATCTTAGCCCTTGCCCTCAAAGAACTCACAATCTAGAGGAGGAACCCTTCCCCTGTCCCTCCATATAGAGTGTGTTGTATGTATTAATTGCTATCATCAGAATTATCTACAAAGTCACCAATTCTGCCTAAAACAGTCATTTCAAATAGTAGCTTTCTATGATCTGGGAACTCTAAGTGTTTAAATATAACGATTTCAAAAAATACATAGAATCTGACTATTTAACATTACTGAATCTGAGTTTTAGCCATGAGATACTCAGCAAAAACACAGAGTAAGTACCCAAAAGTTAATTTTGTTTCTTTACACAAGAAATGAAAACATTAAATAATTGGGACCAAGGCCATAAACTTAGTTTTGAATTTTTATTGATTCCTCTAAAGATTCTTAATGAGAAGTTCAAATCTAAGGTTTCAGGAAAGAAATAAAGTGAATTTCTACAACTTAAATTGAAACATGAATTGACATAAACACACCCATGACAGCTGCTCCCAGAAGGGAAGGGTGCAGATAACAAAACTGTGTTGGGGGGATATTTTGACTAGTTTCATAAGCCAAATGCCATTTTCTTTCTGGTAGGACTTGCGAAGATTTTTTACTTATTCAAATAACAGCTACAACTTATATACAACTTGTAGAAAAAAAAAAAAAGCATTTCTTCTTAGCATTCAGAATAAATGGGATGAGTCTACGAGAATCTCTCTTTCTATCCTTTATAAGTCCAAAAAAGCTAGGAGTGCCTTTAGCCCAAGGGGGAGTGTCTTGTGTCTCCCAAACATGAGAGAAAACCAAAATTTGGTCCCCTGGTGGGGGCCATGTTTTTTTGTTTAAAGGAAGTGATCTTGTTTGATCAGATGGTGCCACTGGCCACCTTGGCAATAGCTGGGGCTCCTGGTTCCTGCTGGCCAGCTAGTGGTCTCTCAAATTGCAGAGGGGGACAAAGCTGAGTATTCATCATGTGTTGCTGTGCACCTGTGTTACGGTCCCTCCGTACCCCTTCCTTTGGCCTGTATTTGTTTTGTTGATTTATTTGTTTGGCCAGGTATGTTTTCTTGGGTTTTTAATTGAATTCTAATAACTTTGGGAGGATTATGTAATGTCCTATTCTCCCCAGAGTCTACCATCCCAATTTCCTTCTTAACGTAACATCTGCATAAATAAAGAGAGCACTGAAGTGTTTCTTACCATCTTGACTTGAATATCACCATAGCTACATTTAGAATCAGCTTTTAAATGGCACTTCTCTTGATATAAAGAGTAAAATTAAGATTCACTAGACATCTCTTTATGAATATATTTGTGACAGTAAATATAAGTTGAAGCCAATTTCCTAGTTTAAGTGGTCTATTTTGGCTAATATGTATTTATAATGTACAGAAAAGCACCAATTTAATTTAAAATATCATTATATTTAGAAATTTAGATCACTCTAGTAGTTAATTTTTCTTTATCTCCATGTACAAAGCAGTCTCAAGCCAATTATCCAGATAATTTAATTCTAACAAAAAATACTTTTTGCTCTTATGATTACATTACATAAGGAGTAATTTTTATTTAAATTGCACAGCTAGTTACCTCATTATTGAATTTTGCTCTGTCTGTGTAGACACGAACTCCATATCACTACAGGTTTATACTACTTGTCAGTTTCTAACTTTTCTTCCTTAATAATTCTGTGCAAAGTGGCCAAGTTATGGTTGTTGGGGGAACTATAACTTTGGGTTTCCTGACATTTTCATCACTTGGAAAAACTGGTGAACGTGCTGTTATCATCTGAAGCTGCCGATGTGAGTCAGGCAGGGTTTAACAAGAGGGCGATGACCTCCTTCATTTTAAGCATCAATCTACCCTCACAATTTTCAGCACCTAACAACACTGCCTTGGTTCATAAGTGGTCAGATAAAACTGCTAAGAATATAATGCAGCATGTTCTTCTTTTCACTGTGGATTTAAAGAAGGAAGAACAAGATATAAGAAAGAAGAGGGTTATTTTACTATTACAGAGAAAACATTGCCTTGCAGATTATAATTGAGATTTATAAATTTGCTTTAAGTTTATGAATGGAGGTATGTTCTAATTGCTCTTCCTTTTAATTATTTATAAATTTCTCAGAGTGTTTTTTTTTTTTCCAATGACAGTTTGGATGGAGACCTCTGTGATTCCTCGAGAATCCCCTAATTGTAGTACATTTAAATTAAAACATTCAGAATTAACACATTTTTGTTTTAGTTTTCAAAGAAGGAAGGATAAGACTTGTTTAAGATTTAAATACTTAAGCTAAATTATCATAAATTCTAAGTTTAAATCTTATTGACATATATTTTCGTATATATTTTTAAATCTACTAAAATAAAGATGTGTCAAGTCCTAAAAGAGGATGCCATTTCTGTGAGGTATCATATTCAAAAGAATATAACTTTTTATATTTATATTCCTCCTCCTTTGTAATGAGATTAAATGTGTATCAATGACATCTTCATCTTTGCTAGTATGGAAGACTGGCTCAGTTCCATGTCACATGTTTCTATAACATAAATAATTTCAGGTTGTAACTATTAAGTAAAGAAGTTAACTTTGTACATAGAAAGGCAAGTGAAAGGAAGGCTTCTCCCATGACTACCTAGATGAGGTAGCTCCTGTTAGTTTCTTCCTTAACATGTGAATGTGAATAAAAATAGTAATGAAAGCCAACTTCTGTCAACACTGGTATGCCATCTCATAGCCATGTACTTAATTCAAAATGAGTAAAAATGTATTTCACATTCAAATTAAATTGGCCACAGTGCTTTCCCCATTGGATTTTTTTCAATGCTTTACATTTCCCTGATGCTGTTCTTTTCTGTGTCATCATATTAAGTATTAGCCCATTGTATTAGCTCATTTTGCTTGCTGTAAAGGAACACCTCAAACTGGATAATGTATAAAGAAAAATTTACTTGGCCCACATTTCTGCAGGCTGTACAAGAAGCTTGGTGCCAGCATCTTCCTCTGGTGAAGGCTTCAGGGAGCTTTTACCCATGGTGGAAGGTGAAGAGGGAGCAGGCATGTCACATGGCAAGAGAGAGATCACGAGGGCAATGGAAGGAGTGCCATGCTCTTAAACAACCAGCCCTCGCCCGAGCTAATAGTGTGAGAACTCACTCATTACCACAGGATGACACCAAGCCATTCATAAGTGATTCACCCCCATGACCCAAATACCTCCCACTAGGGCCAACATCCAACATTGGTGATCACATTTCAACATGAGTTTGGAGGGGACAAATATCAAAACTCTATCACTGATGAAAAATGAGCTTCTAAATCCAGAAGGATGTGTTTTGTTATAGGAGGGTTTTACCCCTATTGTTTTCTTAGAAAAAAAAAAAAAAAAAAAACTACTTTTATTGTCTCTCTTTCTTTCTCATGTTGATGACAAAGTAGAACAAAGATTGAAATTATAGCAAAATTACCTTAGGTCTGACAGTTCTGGTAGTGTAAGTACAGATAGCTACAGAAACACAACAGCCTCAACTTTCACTCACAATCTAAAATGTCTCATATTACAAAAATATTCAAGCATGTTAAACATTACTTTACAATTTTCGAAGCAAAAATCTTCAATACCATTTTTAGAATCAACAAGTAGATTTTTTTTTAAGTGCCTACCATCAACTGAAAACTTTAATAGCCTTAGACTTAAGTAATAGAAACAGTATTGCATTTTTCTTTGTTTGCTGTTCTCACAAAAGATTTGAAGATGGAAGGAGCAGTATGCTTCATCTGATGTGTGTTCAAAGAAAAAGGAATAAATGAATAAATATTTTAGATGTTCTCATTTAAAAATATATTTCTGTAAAATTTTTTATACCCTGTGGCTCCAGGTGGACAGATAACAATTTTATTATTTTTAACATCTGGCATATTGGTAACAGCCAATAAATATTAAATGAATGAACAAATGAATGAAAGAAGTGATGTATTATATATGAAAAAGTGATATAATTTGTTTTCAATATATTTTTAAAAGGAGCACTTTGCTAAGTTTCAGCAGAGATATTTTTTCTATTGGACAGGTGATTTTTATCCCACTAACCTAACAAATTATATAAGTGACCTGAAACTTTTGAGACTGAATGCTTAAATAACTGTGAAGCACCTATTCATTCATTTATAAAATTATCTATTCTATAAATAAACAAATTAAAACTACATCATTTAAACATAATCTAGTTTTTTAATTCATTGGAGTAATAACAACTGAACCTTGAAATGAATATTGTTCCACAAGTAAGATTTTAACACACATTATTTTTTATGAGTGAAAATACCATAGTCATGTCTATACCATAACAAAGTTTACCATCTGCTGTTTGGGGAGTGGGGGAGGGAGAGACCGGAGGATGGTCTCAAGCAAATGAGTCATTCAGAGAAAAACTATTGTAATAGCCCAAGTATTCCTAAATGGACCTACAAACAATTGGTCTTACTGGCTACATCATAGATGCAAAATAAGTATTCACTTACTTGGACTACTTACATTGCAAAAGCTGTTTCCTACAGAGTTTGAAATGGACACTTTTCAAGTCATGCCTAGAGAACACAATTTGTATTTAGAGAAGAAATTGATTGATAGACATAAGTTTTGTCATGAGTATATGTTAATTGATCTAGCACTGTTGTTTTCAAATGTATTATTTTATCATTTATTAAATGAAATGTCCCATTTGATATCAACAATCTATATGTAAGTCCATTTGAAAACAATATACATAGAGTGAGTGGAAAACCACTTCAAGCCAATTAATACATTCTTTTTTTGGTATGAAGTGGTGAAATATGAATCAACATATATACATAGAAAAGCCATAGGTGTATATTCTTACTAAACACAGAGTGGAATTCAGATGAAATGAAAACAGTACATTTCAGTATTTAAGAGAATTCAAGATCTTGTTTCCTTAGAAATTTAACTTAACAACGAAAGTTAAAGAAAGTACAAAAGACAAATGAACAGCATCAAATGAAATATCTACTGATTTCTCAATTAAATTTTTAAAAAGTAGAAATAATGTCATATTGGAAATGAAGAAACTAGATGCCCAGCTAGCCCTATTAACTAGTTGTGCAAACTTACGCAAATCCACTTGATTTCTCAAGGTCTCTGGGTTTATTTGTTTATAAGATGTAGCAGACACTTTATTACTTGAAGCAGGTAAACTCAAAAGCCATCTCTTACTCTAAAATGTTAGAACCGCCTTGAAAACAGGCATCACAATTGTATGTATCTATGTGGCCTGAGTTTTGTAGTTGTAAATTGTATATTTCACCATACCTAAATTATGGTGAAACCCCTTAAAGTATTATAAGAACTAAACCCCTATAGTATTTACTTGTAATCAACTCTTTTAGTGCCACCTGATCTTGTTAATTTCACATGTAGAAAAGAACCACAAATGTGGTACCACTCGAAACCCATAAAGATTATTAATTGTGTAATAGCATAGACATGTGGAAGAAAAAATTACATATTATAGAAGGGGAGATTAGATAACCAGACTGTAGCTACATTTCTTTTAAGCCATTTTATGAAGTAAAATATAATTAAAGTATTTTACCCAGGGAGAGAGCTAATGAAGCCAAGGTCGCTGGTTCAATTCCCTTGTGAGCCATTAGCTTCATTTCATTCCATTGTCATAGGCTTGCTACCCTCTTAACCCCGACTCACCATCCTTCATATTCATACAATTGGTTGCAAAGGAAATTTGGCCAGACTGTTTGGATGTGTAAGCAAAAATCTGTCCCCTCTGCTAGAAAAATAATGCAAGGTCAAGCCCTAGTGATATGACATCATCCACGTATGGACAGACCAGATTATCATTATGATTGTTATTATTACTATTATTATTATCATTATTATGTTGGCAGTATAGCATCACGGTTAAAAGAGCAAGCTCTGGAATCAGACTGCCTATATTTGCATCCCAATCCTCCTACTTACTATCTCAATGACCTGAACAAGTTATTTATCTCTTTGAGCCTTGTTTTTCTCATTTTCAAAATAGGTATTGTAATAGCAGCTTATAGAGTTTTGTGAGGAATGAATGGGTTAACATCTGTTGAAAATGCCTGAGAGCTATTAAGTAACTATCATTATTTTTAAGTTCTCTGGATCATATGGACTATTTAGCACTTGCTAAAAAGCATATGTATTTATTTTCCAGGGCTGTAATAACAAAGCACCACATACTGGGTGGCTTAAACCAACAGAAATTTATTCTCTCACAGGTCTGGATATTAGAATTGCAAACCAAATTGTCTTCTTGGCCAGACTCTTTCCCAAAGCTCTATAGAAGAACCCATATTTTGCCTGTTCTAACTTCTGGTAGCCCTAGGCGTTCCTTGGCTTGCGACAGCATAACTCCAATTTCTGTTTCTGTTTTTACGTGGCCATGATCTCCCTGTGTGTATATATGTGTCTATAAAACTTCCCTCTCTTTTTTCTTCCAAAGACATCAGCATCAAATTGCTGGTCCTCCCTAATCCAGTATGACCTCATCTTAACTTGATTACATCTACAAAGACCCAATCTCCCAATAAGGTCACATTCACAGGGACCAGGGGTTTGGGCCTCAAAATATCTTTTTGAAGGCTACAATTCAACCCATTACAGCAGACAAAGAAGAAGAAAAAAAGAGACAATAAATCCTGAGAAGAGAGAGTAAAGCAGGGAGATATAGAAGATCTAATATGAGCACTTTTTTAAAAGAAATAGATAAACTCAAAAAATCACAAGTTTTACCTGTAGGTACAATAGAGCAACACCCTTCAATGTGGCTCATGCTGAAGCCTGCATATCTGTGGGCTGTGAAGAAGAAACAGGATAAGTCAAGCAGATTGCTTCTACCTAGGTGGTAGCAATATGCTCTGAGGATCCTGATACAATTTTGGTCAAATAATTTAGCACAATCCTGCAAATGGCACCTACCTACCCCTGCCCTACCACCTTTGCATCATCACAGCAGAGATTGTGACATATTGAGACAAATACTATGGTCCTTGAATGGGAGGTGAGGTATCCTTGATCATCTAATAAATCCAAATTAGGTAATGATCTGAGGCCAGTGTTTGCCCTGTGTCCTGGATGCCTCTGGGTTGGTCCTTTGTTACACAACATGTTTAAGCAAGTATCTTGATCTATTGTCCAGCCGTAGCCTGTATCTGTGAAAAGCATTTTCTTACACAGGCAGTTTCTGAACCAAACAAAGGAACCTGATGGTCTTCTGCCCAAAAGTGGTAAAAAAAAAAAAAAAAAAAAAAAAAGGTGACTTTATTGTCAATTTAATATATGACTTGAAAAGTCCTCCTCATCTCACATCATCTTGTCAGCTTTTGCCTTCTGCAAAGTAATATTCAGTTTCCAGTATATTGACTCAAGGAAATATGTTCACACTATGGCAAAATACAGTTCACTGTAGCAGAACTCTCTGTGGGAGAATGTTGTACACTTTGGTCACAGTTACAATTTAATTTAGGGGTTTATCTGTCTGCAGTGAGATTATGGGAAAGAAGCATAGGTATAGGAAGAAAATGGTGATGAGGGATTCTGATATCTGAAAATGGATGAGTTTCCGAAAAGAAGAGCATAAAACTCTCCGGATCAAATTCAGATAGAAAGCTGGCAGGTTGCCTGACTTGTAATTGCATCTTGAATTGAGCTGTAATCCTCACCACTTCTGAGAACAATAAGAATAAGAAAATGATAAACCACATTTGTTTTCAATGGCAATGTTTGTTCAGCATTCCTAACAAAATATTTCCCTGACACTTTGGTTAAGGCGGGCAAGTCACAAAATTAATGATATGTATTGTGTAAAGGAGGGAAAATAAAATAATGTATTTTCTAGAAAGGAAAAGAAAACAGTATTTTGTGGAGGGTTGGAAGGAAATCCTGTATTTTGTGAAAAAAAAAGAAAATTATTTATTAGATTTTATATAAAGTAGAAACTCATATACTTTTTTTTTTTAACAAAACAACCTTTTAGGTTTACAACCTATGAATATATGCTCTTCGTACACAACAGTGTGGGTTTTACACCGAGCCAAGAAGTGACCGTGACGACGTTAGCTGGTCTTCCAGAGAGAGGAACCAATCTCACTGTGAGTGTTCTTAACCACACAGCCATCGACGTGAGGTGGGCTAAACCAAGTAAGTAAGCTTCTCATACCTGTGTTTACACGTTGTGTAGTTTTAAAAGCATAGTCTTTACTATGACCCTCCCCATGTACACATCATTTTGGTAGGTAAGAGTTACTGGTACATTATTACCAATCACAGATTGGCAAGACTAAGTCATTGAAAACTTTGGAAGGGCCATTTTTATTAGCACCCAAATAAATTAAAAATGGACACATTAAAACTCTGAGGTCCCTGTGCCCTTCTTGAGAGGCAAACTCTCTCCTACTTTGACATTCTTTTTGGACCTCCTGCTCTCCCCTCTGTCATTCCCTGTGCATGAACAATGTAATTTCTGTCACACCAGGCAATTGTGATAGACATGTCCATGTGTTAATTGGATACAGTGTACTATTGTTCACCTTCCTTCAGAGAGCTCTGCCCTAATATCTTATAACTCATCACTCATTAGCAATAACCATTTAATCGGATTGCAATAATGGAACAGATTCTTCCCAGTGAATCATCTTCAAACTGGCTATGGACAGAGTTCCAGCTTGATCCAGTGAAAGGAAGCCTAGACATCACCACTGGATCCACTTGTTATTAAAACAATGCAGGGTCTGACCCTGGACCTGCTTGGAACACTTTTATAATAGGCATTTGGAAGAGTTCACAGAGTGATCTAATCTGTTCCTGCAACTTTAGAAACCACAATAACTGAAAAATCACAGTTACCTGATTAGTAGGGTAGTATTAACATGTTAATTTGTTGTGCTCTGTTAATTTGTGATGATCCATTATGACAATCAGAAAAGAACAACCCTGAATCTACCATGAGAATATGTATTAATATAATTCTTATAGGTATAACTTGAGATCTGGCAAATAGTTTAATCAAAACATGTTAGAATAATACCAAAAATTGAGAAATATCTGATTAGGAAAGGCCCAGTACTGCTCACTGGGGTAATTAATTATCTATTGATTATATAAAAAGATGAAAAGTCACTACTGGTTGGACAATGTAACCATGTGATTTTGATCCAACCTTGAGATTGATTACAGCTTAAGAAGAGAAATACTTCATTTAAGATACCTGAGTGATACCAGTTGTGCTTACAGCCAGAACTGAGTATATCAATTATAAATTAAATCGGCAGGTTAGGTTGATCTGTGTTTCCACAAAAGAATCCATTCTTACAAATAAAAACGTCATTCTTGGGTTTTTATAAGGTTGCAGGTTTCTAATGATCTGTGACACTTGTATTGGGATCTCTTAAACCATTTTAATGGAGTAATACAAGTTAACTGATGCTTATGGTTACCCTCTGAAACACCTCTGGGAAACATACAAAGTTTTTATCTGGGGATATGTTTTTACATATATTTCCATTCAACTCCCTCTTGCTCTCTACTCCACCTCACCAACTGATTCATCTTAAAAGCCTACTGATAAAGGTAGGCTCTCACCGCTCATCTGACATTTGAATACTTCTGTTAAGATCCGGCTGGTGAATTTTCACCAATATAGGTCCTTTATGTTATAATTGCATTCCTGAAGTAAGCATGCTTATAAAAACTGACAAACCTAATAGATCTGAAGCAGCTCACTGAAGTTTCATTAACTTGGTATTCTGAACCTCTGACCTTCGGGATGTAGGTAATGCAATCTGCTGTTATTTCCATTCATACCTTGGAAATTTTTCAGATAACAGTTTGTGAGCACAAAGGTTAACTCTCAGAAGAGGGTCAGTCTTGCAAAAGCTTGTTGCATTATCATTTTCTTCTTTTGTGCAAGCTGCTATCTTAAGTAAATTAACTAGTCAATCCTCTGTGAAAGGTCACCTATTTTTTTTTACAATTTTAATTTTAAATTGTTGTCTTGATTGGGTAGGAAAAACATGGCATTCAGTCTAATATTCTCAAAGGCAAAAAAAACCTGTAGATTGGAAATACTTTGCAGTGGAAAATCATGTTTTAAATTTATAAATATTTGCTTATTAAAAATTGCCTTCCAAAAGAAAATTTTTTTTTAAGCATGATTTTTCTCTATTATGACCCTCCCCATGTACACACCATTTTGGTAGCAAAATGTTTCCAGTAAATTTTTATCAATTACAGATTGACATGGATAAGTTATTAAAAACTTTTGAAGGGGCACTTTTAAACATTAACATCACATACATGATATGTGAGATAAAGGCATCCCTGTGTTACTTCAGTTCATTTTTGAAGGGCAGATGCTGCAAACTGACAACACAGAGGCCATATTTCCTTCCTTCTCCAGCTTCCATACGCTGCTTTGCCTGCAATATCAGAAATAATAATATTTGCAAACATTTAGTAATTATACATAAAGATGATTTGGAGATTCACTTGACAAATCAAATGATGGGGTCAAACAATACCCACATTTCTGGAAGGAAACTATCAGCTGGAACTGACTGCCCCTTTAAACAGATCATGCCCTAAAAATCTGACCCAGTCCTCATCTTCCTGGTGTCCCTAGACATAGGAGGTGTTTATCCCTGCTTTATATGATGATAAAAAGTGTATTGCCCTAAATAAAATACACCAATGTTAAATTATATTGTAATTTTGAAAAATCACTTTTTTATAGGAAGAAAAACACCTCACTTAAATTTATTTTATACAATCCTCAGAAAAGCACGATGAGATAGAAACTGACCTTTAGTATCTTACCAAAAATTACAGAAAGTAAGTACCACCTCCCAAACTCAAACTTAGGACTCAGGCATCAAATTTTGTATTTCTCACGCATTTAGCCCTAATGGTCATTAGCACTATAACAAGAAGGATTTAATAGGATCCTTATCATTTGACTGCTCAGTCTAATATAAAAGACAAAATGAGAAAACTCCCACAAAAGGGAGTACAGTGGAGAGGTAGTGCCTCCTCTGAAGGTGACTCCCTAAATAAGTCAGTGGTGGCCAGAAAAGAGCAATAAAAGAGGGAGTGAGTGGGCAATGCTTTGAAAAAGAGGAAATGAAAAATCATCCAAATATTGTCCACTTTACTGTTCATCCAGAGCTCACCCCAACCTTCAGATGCTCATATCATGTATCATATAATCCTGCTGCTCTTGCTCTTTCCCTCCTCTTTTTTCCATCTTCTCTCTTTCTCTGTTTTTTATTTTTTATTTTTTTGTAGAGACAGGTTCTCCCTATGTTGCTTAGACTAGTCTCGAACTAATGGGCTCAAGTGATCTCCCTCCTTGGCCTCCCAAAATACTGGAATTACAGCCATGCACAACCATCCAAGGCCATTTGTCTATTTCTCTTCCTCTACCTTCCTCTCTCTTTCTTTTTTCCTTCCTTCCTTACAGATATATTTACTTATTACTTTCTCTGTTCTGAGCACTGGAGTACAAAGATTATGACTTGATTCCTGCACTATAATATCTCAGTGATCTCTCTGGAAAATTCACAAAATATGAAGGTATCACCATTAACAGAGCAAATTTAAAACCACAGAAAAAGCATTTATCTCATCCTGATCTCTTAATCAGAAACTACCAGGTTTGATAGCTGGAAGAATATCTGACTTTGCTTGAATTTATCCGATTATGATGGCAATATCTGGAGATAATTCCAAATCTCATCTCTTCTAAAAAGCACCTACCATTGTTGCTTCACTTTGTTCCTCTGTTCCCTTTTCCATGTCTCTAATTATCAAATAGAAGAGACCACATCTGCCTTTTCCATTGTCTTCCTTCTCAGTCTTTGTGCACTGTTGTAGTCTGTCCCTCTTTTCTTGTACTCTATGTGGTTTTCTTGAAGTCATTAATTATCACCTAATGACCCGTTTCAAAACTCTCTTCTCAAAGCCGTCCTACTGTGTTCCTCCATTATCCAGCATTGTGAATGATTCCTTACTGACTAAATCTCCCCCAAGAATCATTACTCTCCTCTTCTTACCAACTACTTCTCATCCCTTAAATAAAGACGTTTCTCAAAGTTCCTTCCTGAGTCTTCCTGTCATAGTCCTATTCTCCTGTTGGTGATTCCATCTATACTCAAGGTTTCAAATTCTTCTAATTACAAAAATGACAATGGCCAACAGTGTATACAGCCATATGAATAAATAATTTTTAAAATAGGCTTTAGGATCAGGAATACTTCAATTTGAATCCCAGCACCAATATGTTTTGGCACTATGACCTAAAACATCACCTGTGTTCCAGTTTTCTAATCTGAAATATGAAGATCATAAGAATAACTGCCCTAAAATGTATTAGGAACAAAATAAAATAATATATGTTTAACAATAAGTAATCATTTAGTATTTGTATGAAGTATTATTCTATTTCTAAAATGTGCATGGTCCTTTCAATAACATTTTATAAAACATATTTAGAACTGAAGCTATGTCTAGTAAAAGGTTGGAAGTTGATTTTGCAAGGCTATTCAGATAAAAGCATTTCTACAGTGAGTTGAAGATGTATAAAGAACATATATTATTTTATAATTAACTGATTGGCTAAAATTAGAAATTTTTAAAATCTAGTTAAATTGGTGACAACTATTAACTATTGCATGGCATCCATTGTCTCCTTTTTCTTTTAGTGATAGCCTTCTCCCGTATCTAATGACTGCATTTACTAACCTCTCTTGCAATTAGTCATGGCCAGGTGAAATACCAGTAGAGTGTGTTTGTGTCAATAGAAAGTGAAAGACAATGTACATTTTTTTGGGTGTTAGCCGGAAAACATTGTGTGTCTGCCTACTTCTTCTCTTTTAGTCCTTTCCCTGGACTGAAGTATGGACATGATCATGTTCTCAGTTTTAACTATGTAGTCATGTACAACACCCAGAGAGATCCAAAATCCACATAAGAGAAAGAACCTTGGTTCTTAAGCAACCACATGGAGCACAGTCTGTTTTGATCACTTTGAAGCTATTACATAAGATACAAATTAAGATGGATTTTATTTAAGCTATTGTATTTTGGGGATTTTAGGTTTTACCAGCTTAGCTAACTCATTCCCTGTTTGCCCATATCAATTTATTTTAAAAGCAGAAATTAGCTATCCTGATTTGTAAGTAAATTAAAATGATGAATAATTAATATATCTATTATACTATCTCCTTTAAATACAGTTTTCTCTGGCAGGCCCCTAATAGAAGCTGAAACACTGTGAGAGACTAAAGTAGCTCTGGAGTTTCCAAAGTGCAGATGCTTGGTGTTGACAGATGCATAATCTAGATAGAAGACAGGAGATATGGCGTTCGGAAAGCTAAGGAGGCTGACTTGAAGGATTGTTGCCCAAGAAGATAATTCTCCCACTTCATGTCAGTAGTACTACCCTCAGGCAGAATAAAGAATTTTCTCAAGAAGTAGTTTTGATAAGCTCACATTTTCCAAGAACTACTTAGTTGATGACACAGAGCTCTGCACCATAGAACCTGGAAAATTGGACTCTAATTTGGAGAATCTGTGGGCAAGATCAATACTTCTGCCATTAAATCAGCTTATAAGGTCCATCCAAGTTTCTACATTTGAGCAAAAGTACCTCCCAAAATGAGCCTGCTCATGTGAGATGCCTGATGAATTTAGTCCTAGACAAATAAACTAAGAGATCTAATGAATGGAATGATTTACTATAATTGATCTGAATCAGTACAACAAACTTTTTTTATAAAGTGTCAAATATACATAGCATTAGACTTTGCAGCCCATGCAGTCTCTGTCTTAACTCAAATTTGTCACTGTAGCACATAAACAGCAATAAGGTGATTCTGACTTTTAAATAAGCATAGCTGTGTTCCAATAAAACTTTATTTTGGACATTGAGATTTGATTTTCATATATTAGGTTAGCACAAAAGTAATTGTGGTTTTTGCCATTGAAATAATGCTGAAAACTGCAACTACTTTGACTACTTTGCACCAACCTAATAATTTTCACATAACATGAAACCCTTTTTTTTCTTTTGATTTTTCGCCCAACCAAATAAAATGTACAAACCATTCTTAGCTTGCAGGGGGTGGGCCACACCTGGTCAACATGCCAGATTTAGCTCATGGACTATAGTTTGCTGACCCCCAATATAGATGTTAAAAATCTAACATCCATAATTGGCATAGATAATTGTCTTAGTCTGTTTGTGTTGCTATAACAGAATACCTGAGACTGCGAAGTTTATAAGGAAAAGAAGTTTACTTAGATCATGATTCTGCAGACTGTACAAGAAGCATGGCTGTAGTGTTTACTTGGTTTCTAGTAAGGGCTGTTGTGATGCATCAAAACGTAACAGAGAAGGTCAAAAGATAAGTGGACATGTACAAAGATGCAAAATCCAAGGGGTGCCCTGGCTTTTTAACAACCCACTCTTGAGGAAACTAATTCATTTTTTCAAAAACTAACCCAGTCTTGCCAGAGCAAGATGACAAGCCATTCATGAGAATCTGGCCCCATGAACCAAACACCTCCAACTAGGCCTCATCTTCCAAAAGTAGCACACTGGGGGTTACATTTCAACATGATGTTTGCTGGTGATATAAACCCTTGATCCACCTTTTGGTGGGAACTATAGCAATAATTTCAGGCCATGTAAGAAGCATAATCTAATTGTTGTTGCAGGAAAACTTTCAACTAACTCATGTGTTATAGACTAAAGTCCTAATTCTCAGTGTAGCTGTATTTGGAGATGAGACCTCTAAAGAAATACAGTCATCTCTTAGCACATGCAGGGGACTGGTTCCAGAACTGACCCCTGAGTATACCAAAGCTGTGCATACTCAAGTACAGCAGTCAGCCCTGCAGAATCCATGTATATAAAAAGTTGGCCCTCTACACAGGTTTTGCTTGAGAGAATACCATATTTTCAATTATCGTTTGGTTGAAAAAAGTCCCCTTGTAAGTGGACTCATGCAGTTCACACCTGTGTTGTTCAAGGGTCATCTGTAATTAAAGTTAAATGAGATTATAAGGGTAGGACCCTGATTCCATAAGTTAGTACACAGGATCGTTTGTGCGCTCTCTCTCCTCTCTCTTTCCTCTCTCTCTCTCTTTCCTCTCTCCCTCTCTTCCTGTACCCCCCACCCCCCATCTCTTCCCAAACTCTTTTCTCCCTCCCTCTGATCACAGAGAAAAGGCCATGAGAAAACTCAGCACTAGAAAGTAACTCTCCAAACGCAAGGGAAAGAGCCCTCAGCAGAAACCACATTCGCTGGCACCTTGATCATGAACCTCTGTCCCCCAGCTTGTGAGAAATAAATTTCTGTTGTTCGAGCCACCCAGCCTGTAATATTTTGTTAAGGCAGATTGAGCAGACTAACACATATCTAACACCTGTTAAAATTATTTGGAAATTAATTATAAAGGAGAGTAGCTTGTTCTATATTTGAGAATTTGCTCCAGCTAAGATCAAATGTCTGACCAAGGATTGGAGATTGCAACTAAAAATAGGATTTAATAGCAAAGCTCATATCCAAAGGTTATCACCTTTTTCAGCTCTCTGAGATTGTAATAGTCTGTTCTCACATTGCTGTGAGGAAATACGCGAGACTGGGTAATTTATAAAGGAAAAAGATTTAATGGACTCACAGTTCTGCATGGCTGGGAAGGCCTCAGGAAACTTACGATCATGGCAGAAATAGAAAAGGCGACAGGCAAGGTATGTGAGAGAGAGAATACGCGCTTAAGAGGAACTGTCAAATACTTATAAAACCATCAGATTTGCCAGACCACTCACTATCACAGAATAGTGTGGGGGAAACCACCCCAATGATCCAATCGCCTTCTACCAGGTCCTGCCCTTGACACCTGGGGATTATGAGGATTAAAATTCAAGATAAGATTTGGGTAGGAACACGGGGCCTAACCATATCAGAGATTAACCTGATATTCTTACAGGTAGGGCAATGCCTACTCCGATAAATTTATGTGGTTCACAAAATATGCATTATACACAACAGGATTAGAATAGCTAAGAAAATATATCCCAATACACACATATTTAACAAAATCTCACAGGAAGTTCCCATTCCTTTCTATTGGATCAAATACAAGCGAATACTCATGCCTTAACTCCATATTATATAACTCTCGCTCAAATATTCACATTTTAATTTTTAAGTTCACCTAGTTGCCACAGAAACACTTGAGAAATAACAAAATCCTAAGCCTCACCAACCATCTGAGTGGACCCCCACTTGGCCAAGGGACCCCAGAGCAGCCTTGAAAACTGAGTTCTTGACTACAATGGGATGGGAAGTCAGACACCCCTCCCTGGCTATATCCATTAGGCCTACTTCCCTAAGCACTAAACAGAAACCAGCCCTTTCAAAAGACTCCACCACTCACTTAATTAACCAATCACTTAATGCTGCCCCACTTCTACTAGCTGATAAGAGATCTCTGGCCACAGAGTACTTGTGGCCAATCTATGGAGAATGTGCAGTCAGGGTTTTCATGTCTTCTTCTTCACTGCTTGATGTCAGAGGGCTGAAAACTCCACCCTCAGATCATACTAATGCTGCCATTTTTGTAGCTGGGACCCACCAGAGGACATGAAACTCAATTGCATATGTGCATGTTTCTCCTTTCATAAATACTCATGACTCCTCCTGTGGCTTATTGAATATGTATGTTCAGTCACCCCACTCAGCAGAAATTCCTGTTCCCTTTGCTTCTCCCTTGAAGTGTCTGTTTCTGGCTTCTGGCTCAAGGCTACCATATGCTTCCCAGGCTGTCAGAATGGCCATCCTGCAAGCTGCAATCCTTTGTGAGAAATAAAGCTCTCCTTTTCAAATTTATGAACCTCTTCTGTTGACACACTTCAAACTCAAGAAGTCTTAAATGAAACAAGTTTCAAAATATCATCCCATGATTCCATGTTTTCTATCTTGTTTAATGGGATTCACCCAGAAACCAACACCAAAAATCTAACCTATAACTGTATCTCTCCTTATCTCTTTTTATTTCTATTTGTTTATTTATTTATTTATTTATTTGCACATTAATAAGTTTTTTAGTGGTAATTTCGAGATTTTGCTGCATCCATCAACCAAGCAGTGTACACTGTACCCAGTGGATAGTCTTTTATCCCTCGCTCACTCCCACCCTTTCCCCCAAGTGCCCAAAGTCCATTGTATCATTCTTATGCCTTCACATCATCATAGCTTAGGTCTGATTTATGAGTGAGAACATATGATATTTAGTTTTTCATTCCTGAGTTACTTTAGTTAGAAAAATGGTCTCCAGTTCCATCCAGATTGCTGCAAATGCCATTATTTTTGTTCCTTCCTATGGCTGAGTAGTTAGTATTCCATAATATATATATATCATGATTCTTTAATGAATCTTTAAGGAATATATACCAAGATTTTTTAAGGAATCTCCACACTATTTTCCATAGTGGTTGTACTAGTTTACATTCCCACCAACAGTGTAAATGTGTTCCCGTTGTATCACATCCATGCCAACATCTATTATTTTTTGATTTTTTTTACTTATGGCCATTCTTGCAGGAGTAAGGTGGTATTGCATTGTGGTTTTGATTTGCATTTCCGTGGTCGTTAGTGATGTTGAGTATTTTTTTCATATGCTTGTTGGCCATTTGCCTATCTTCTTTCGAGAATTGTCTATTCATGTCTTTAGCCCACTTTTTGATGGGATTGTTTGTTTTTTTCTTGCTAATTTGTTTAAGTTCCTTGTAGATTCTGGATATTAGTCCTTTGTCAATAGTATAGATTGTGAAGATTGTCTCCTACTCTGTAGGTTGTCTATTTACTCTGCTGGTTATTTCTTTTGCTCTGCAGAAGCTTTTTAGTTTAAGTTCCATCTGTTTATCTTTGTTTTTGTTGTATTTGCTTTTGGGTTCTTTTTCATGATGTCTTTACCTAAACCAATGTCTAAAGGTTTTTTTCAAAGTTATCTTCTAGAATTTTTATGGTTTCAGGTTTTAGATTTAAGCCTTTGATCCATCTTGAGTTGATTTTTGTATAAGGTGACAGATGAAGATCCAGTTTTATTCTCCTACATGTGGCTTACAAATTATCCCAGCACCATTTGTTGAATAGGATGTCCTTTACCCACTTTATGGTTTTGCTTGCTTTGTCAATAATCAGTTGGCTGTAAATATTTGACTTTATTTCTGGGTTTTGTATTCTGTTTCATTAGTCATATGCCTATTTTTATACCAGTACAGTTACTGTTTTTGTGACTATGGCCTTATAGTATATTTTGAAGTCAGGTAATGTGATACCTCCAGATTTGTCCTTTTAGCTTAGTTTTGCTTTGGCAACATGGGCTCTATTTTGATTACATATGAATTTTAGGATTTTTTTTTCCTAGTTCTGTGAAAAATGGTGGTAGCATTTTGATGGAATTGCATTGAATTTGCAGATTGCTTTGGCAGTATGATCATTTTCACAATATTAATTCTACCTATCCATGTGTATGGGATGTGTTTCTCTTTGTGTCATCTATAGTTTCTTTCAGCGGAGTTTTGTAAGTTTTCCTTGTAGAGGTCTTTTACCTCTTTGGTTAGGTGGATTCCTAAGTATTTTACTTTTCATTTTTGTAGCCATTGTAGAAGGGGTTAAATTATTGATTTGATTCTCAGCTTGGTCACTCTTTGTGTGTAGCAGTGCTACTGATTTGTGTACATTAATTTTGTATCCTGAAACTTTGCTACATTTATTTAACTGTTTTAGGAGATTTTTGTATGAGTCTTTTCAGGTACACAATCATGTCATCAGAAAACAACAGTTTGACTTCCTCTTTACCAATTTGGATGCCCTTCATTTCTTTCTTTTCTGATTGCTTTGGCTAGGACTTATAGTACTATTGATATAGAAGTTAAAAAGAAATTATTTAGGCAGATAGTGAGGGTAAGAGAGTCTTCAGTAAGATTTTTCTTTTGATGAAAAGCAGCTCCCAAATTGTTTCTTTTTTAACCAAGAGCAGCCTGTTAAATTGAGCTGCAGACATAGAAAAGCAAGCTGGAAGCTTGCATGAGTGAATGCTGGAAGCTGCACCAACAGAAAAAAGCTACTTGGAGGCCAGGCATGTTCAAATAGTGGCTCCATCTGCCCTTTTCTTTGTCAAGTACATGTACAGTCAGGAACAGACAACATTGTGCTGGCTAGGTAGAGAACCCATCTGCATAACAAAAGATTAGGATGCGGTGGCCAGGTTATTCGCACACTATGGAAATGGCACACTTGGTCCAACCAATCTTTAGACCCTATGAATATCAGGTACTGCCTCCTCAAGGCAGTCTATAAAGCAATGTGCACTTTGCCATGGACTGGAAGATGACTTGGGAGCCTTCTCTCTCTGTAAGAGAGAGCTATTCTCTTTTCTCTTTCTTTTGCCTATTAAATCTCCACTCTTAAACTCACTGTGTGTCTGTCTGCATCCTTGATTTCCCTGGCATGAGACGACAAACCTTGGATATTTACCCCAGAAAATGATACTGCTTCACTATGCTGAAGAGAAGTAGTGAAAGTAGGCACCCTTGTCTTGTTCCAGTTCTCAGGCGGAATGCTTTTGATATGTTGTGGGAGGTACCAGGTGTGAGATAATTGAATCATGGGGCAGGTCCTTCCTATGCTATTCTCATGATAGTGAATAAGTCTAACAAGGGGAGTTTCCCTGCACAAGCTCTATTTTCTTGTCTGCTGCCTTGTGAGATGTGCCTTTCACCTTCCACTGTGATTGTGAGGCCTCCCCAGCCATGTGGAACTATGAGTCCATTAAACCTTTCTTTTGTAAATTGCCAAACCTCCAGTATGCCTTTATCAGCAGTGTGAGAACAGATTAATACAGTAAATTGGTAACAGTAGAGTGGGGTGCTACTAAAAAGATACTCAAAAATGTGGAAGCAACCTTGGAATTGGGTAACAGGCAGAGTTTGGAATGGTCTGGAGGCCTCATAAGAAGACAAGAAAATGTGGGAAAGTTTGGAACTCTCTAAAGACTTGTTGAATGGCTTTGACCAAAATGCTAATATGATGTGGACAATGAAATCCAGTCTGAGGTGGTCTCAGATGGAGATGAGGAACTTGGGAACTGGAACAAATGTGACTCTTGCTATGTTTTAACAAAGAGACTGGCATCATTTTGTCCCTGCCCTAGAGATTTGTAGAACTTTGAACTTAAGAGAGATGATTTAGGGTATGCGGCAAAAGAAATTTCTAAGCAGCAAAGCATTTAAGAGGTGACTTGGGTGCTGTTAAAGGCATTCAGTTTTATAAGGTAAGTAGAGCATAAAAGTTCAGAAAATTTGCAGCTTGGCAATGTGATAGCAAAGAAAATCCCGTTTTCTGAAAATAAATTTAAGCTACCAGCAGAAATTTACAGGAGAAATGAGGAGCCAAACATTAACAACCAAGACAATGGGGAAAATGTCTCCAGGGCATATCAGAAGTCTTCATGACAACTGCGACCATCACAAGTCCACAGGCCTAGGAGGAAAAAGTGGTATCGTGGGCCAGGCCCAGGGTCCCCTTGCTGTGTGGAGCCTAGGGACCTGATGTCCTCTGTGCCAGCAGCTCCAGCCATGGCTGAAAGGGGCCAATGCAGAGCTTCAAGCATGGCTTCAGAGGGTGCAAGCCTAAAGACTTGGCAGCTTCCACGTGGCGTTAAGCCTACCAGTGCACAGAAGTCAAGAATTTAGATTTGGGAACCTCCACCTAGGTTTCAGAGGTTGTATGGAAAAACATGGCTATCCAGACAGAAGTTTGTTGCAGGGGTGGGCACTCATGGAATGCCTTTGTTAGAGCAGCGTGGAAGGGAAACATGGGGTAGGTGTCCCCACACAGAGTCCCCACTGGGGCACTGCCTAGTGTTGCTGTGAGAAGAGCCTCAGAATAGTAGATCCACCAGCAGCTTGCATTGTGCAAGTGGAAAAGCATAGACACTCAATGCCAGCCTGTGAAGGCAGCCAGGAGGGAGGCTATACCCTGCAAAGCCACAGAGGCAGAGCTGCCCAAGAACGTGGGAACCCACCTCTTGCATCAGCATGACCAGGATGTGAGACAAGTCAAAAGAGATTATTTTGGAGCTTTAAGATTTGACTGCCCAATTAGCCAGATGTGGTGGGATAAGCATCTGTAGTCCCAGCTACTCGGGAGGCTGAGGCAGGAGAATCACTTGAACCCAGGAGGCAGACGGCGCAGTGAGCCAAGATCACACCACTGCACTCCAGCCTGGGCAACAAAGCAAGAAAAAAAATTGACTGCCCGGCTTGATTTTGGACTTGCATAGAGCCTGTAGCCCTTTTGTTTAGGCCAATTTCTCCCATTTGGAATAGCTGTATTTACCCAATGCTGTACCTTTATTGTTTCTAGGAAGTTACCAACTTGCTTTTGATTTTACAGGCTCATAGGCAGAAGGGACTTACCTTGTCTCAGATGAGATTTTGGACTGTGGACTTTTTAGTTAATGCTTAAATGAGTTAAGACTTTGGGGAACTGTTGCGAAGGTATGATTGGCTTTGAAATGTGAAAACATGAGATTTGGGAGGGACCAGAGTGGAATGATATGGTTTGGCTATGTCCCCACCTAAATCTCATCTTGAATTGTAGCTCCCAGAATTCCCCTGTGTTGTGGAAGGGACCCGGTGGGAGATAATTGAATTATGGGATTGGGTCTTTCCCATGCTATTCTCATGATAGTGAATAAATCTGATGAGATCTGATGGTTTTATAAAGGGGAGTTTCCCTATACACGCTCTCTACTCTTGTCTGCCACCATATGAGATGTGCCTTTTACCTCTGCCATGATTATGAGGCCTCCCCAGCCATGTGGAACTGTGAGTCCCTTAGATCTCTTTCTTTTGTAAATTGCCCAATCTTGGGTATGTCTTTATCAGCAGCATGAGAACAGAGTAACACAGCTTTCAACTTTTCCACATTCAATATAATGTTAGCTGTGAGTTTGTCATAGATGGCTTTTATTACATTAAACTATGTCTCTTCTATGCCAATTTTGCTGAGGGTTTTAATTATAAAGGGATGCTGGATTTTGTCAAAGGCTTTCTCTGCATCAATTGAGATGATCATGTGATTTTTGTTTTTAATTCTGTTTATGTGGTGTAACACATTTATCGACTTGCATATGTTAAACCACCTCTGCATCCCTGGTATGAAACCTACTTGATCATGGTGAATTGTCTTTTTGATATGTTGTCGGATTTGGTTAGCTAGTATTTTGTTAAGGATTTCTGCATCTATGGTCATTAGGGATATTGGTCCATAGTTTTCTTTCTTTGTCATGTCCTTTCCCAGTTTTGGTATTAGGGTGATACTGGCTTCATAGGATGATGTCAGGAGTATTCTTTCTTTCTATATCTTTTGGAATAGGAACAATATGATTGGCACAAATTCTCCTTTGAATGTCCGATAGAAGTCAGCTGTGAATCTGATTCTGGACTTTTGTTGTGGTTAACTTTTTAATTACCTCATTACTGATCTGTTCAGAGTTTCTATTACTTCCTGGTTTAATCTAGAAGAGTTCCATATTTCCAGGAATTTATCCATTTCCTCTAGGTTTTCTAGTTTATTTGTATTAAGGTGTCCATAGAAGCCTTGAAAGATCTTTTGTATTTCTGTGGTATCAGTTGTAATAGCTCCTGTTTTAATTCTAATTGAGCTTATTTGGAACTTCTCTCTTCTTTTCTTGGTTAATCTTGCAAATGGTCCATCAATTTTATTTATCTTTTCAAAGAACCAGGTCTTTATTTCATTTACCTTTTTTATTGTTTTGGTTGTTTGTTTCAGTTGCATTTAGTTCTGTTCTAATCTTGTTTATTTCTTTTCTTCTGCTGGGTTTGGGTTTGGTTTGTTCTTGTTTCTCTAGTTCTTTGAGGTGTGACCTTAGATTGTCTATTTATGCGCTTTCAGATTTTTGATGTAGGCATTTAAGGCTATGAACTTTCCTCTTAACACTGCATTTGTTGTATCCAAGAAATTTTGATAGGTTGTGTTACTAATATCATTCAGTTCAAATAATTTTTAATTTTCATCTTGATTTCATTGTTGACCCAGTGATCATTCAGAAGCAGATTATTTAACTTCCATGCATTTGCATAATTTTTTGAGGGTTCTTATTGGAGTCAATTTCCAGTTTCATTCCATTGTGATCTAAAAGAGTACTTGATATAATTTTATTTTTCTTAAATTTGTTGAGACTCATTTTGTGGCTTATCATATGGACTATCAGAAAATGTTCCATGTGCTGATGAATAGAATGTATATCCTGCAGTTTTGGAGTAGAATGTTTTATAAATATCTACTAAGTCTATTTGTTCTAGGGCATAGTTTAAGTCCGTTATTTCTTTGTTGACTTCCTGTCTTGATGACCTGTCTAATACTGTCAGTGGAGTATTGAAGTCCCCCACTTTTTTTGTGTTGCCCTTTTAAAACTCTTGTGGGTCAGTTAAAGACAGGCTTCTTCCATGTAGTGAATCCACCATTCCTTGGGGCCTTAGAGTCCTACCTGAGATGGGAAAGCTAGACCGTCAGAGATGGCCAATTGCTCCTTCACATCTCAGTTCAGATGCATGGGGTCCAGAAAATGTACTTCAATTATTTGACAAGAAGAGAGAAATGTTGGCATTGAAGAGTTCCAGAGATCTTTGCCTTAAGATTACAGAAGACAGCTTTTATCTTCTGTAATACATTTTAAAGTTTAAATAGTATCAGTGATATTAGTGGCTAGTAATGTTTTTCTCTGTTTTTCCATGCCATTCTATTTTATGTATAATAAAGAACTGAATGTACTGTCACTTTTCTTGCCTTTCTCATTTGCTGTTTTCATTGGTTGGTTTATTATTGTTATGATATAAATTTTTACACAACTATTTTCTCTAAATAGCTTCAACACTTATCAGCAATTCTTAAACTTTCCCAACCTTGAGTTCTGGATCTTAGTTAATCTTTCTGTCTTCTGAAGATTATTAGATAGTTTTATCATGAAACTTTAAAGGAATCAATTAATTAGTTGTATGTTCTCTAAATGTTGACTGATACAAGAAAGTATTTCTGTTATCATTGCACATTCTCTTAACTTTTGCCTAAATAAGAAAGAATTTCTGTTGTTTTGACATATGAGTACTCATTTAAATGTGTATAAAATTCTTGGACCAAACTATTTCCCCTCAAAACTTGTTGAAATTGTTGCATTGTCTTTCAATGTTTGACATTCCACGTAAGAAGTTTGAAGCTTATCTGATTTTTTTTCCTTTATAAATGTTCCTAATTTTTAGTTTACCTTTAAAATATTGTAATATTCCGTGATATGTCTATCTTTGGATATACTGTGATTATTTTGTAGAAAACTATATTATTTGTAGACATAAGTCATGTTGTAGATGTATACTATTTGTAGACATAAGTCATTTTGGGTAGGGTTTAATGGGGCATTTCATATCCATGGTTATTTATTGCATTTATTTTTTAAGGTAATTAGATTTTTTCTGTTCTCAATGTCTGTAATTTTGACTTTCACTGATTTCCTTGTCATTTTCCTGTTTATTCTTTGATACTGTACATTTTTAACTCTACTCATTTCTGCTTTCAACGTACATTTTAATTCTGCCATTTCTTTACATGTTTCCTTTCTTTCCCTTCCTATTTACGGCAGATGCCTTTACATCTCTGTCTTTGTGGCTGTCTTTTTATGATTCCAAAACCCTATTTCATAGAGGCTCTTTTTCTTAAAGTCATGTCCCTTTTTTGTTTTTGGGTGTGCATGCAAATATTTTATAAAACCTCCATCCCATTCTCATAGAAGTAATATACACAAAAATTCTGCCTTTGAAGGCTCTAGACAAGATTTCCCTTGTCTTATGGTAGGAAGAAGCCTTGTAACTTATGTTTCCCTGTTTAAAAAAGGAGAGATACATTCAGGTCCAGCTTTTCTCAATAGAGAGGGAGGTTGAAATTTACTTGCCTCTTCATTCCAGCTGTTTCCTTGTTAATAGCCTTTGTGTCTCAGAGGTAAAATCAAGGTCATCAGCCTTTAATTTTGTGTTGGTCTATTGAACAGAGTATGTATCTTCTGTTTCTTAGATGGTTCACTGACTTAAGAAGAACGCATTGAAGTTTAAAGACCTTATTTAAGCAATGAAAAAGCATGCTCCTATGCATGTATTGCTCACAGAACTTCTCATGTGATGACTAGGAATATGTATAAAGTTGTATATGTTTCTACATATTTTATGTTTTGGACTCCCAAGTGTAACATCCACATGAGTGGAGAAACAAATGTTGAAGCAAATGATAGAAAGAGTGAGAATTACAGCATTCTTGTTACCCAGAAATGCTGCCTGTTTCTGATCTCAAGAGCCTCTATGTCATGCAGTATGACATAAACAGTGGAATGGTATACCGCCTTTTCCTGTTGTCTTTGGGACAATAGGTTCTGTTCTGTTTCAAAGGGGTTGACATACAATGCATGGCTAAGAATGGACATTCAATGGGATCTTATCCAGACATTTGACATATGATCTTTGCTCATCTTGAACTCATGCTAGTGGCAATATATTTAATGTATTTAAATTAATGTATATTAATTTAAAATAAATGTATTTAAATTAATATATATAGATATATTAATTGGAACTTGATAGTGCAGATAACAGGCACATTTAATAACCCAAGTAAAATCAATTTATATATGTAAGTAAAGTTTGAAGCATTTCATTAATATTATATCTTCAGGACTTGACTTTATAATCAGCTGCTCACTTAATAAACTAAAATACAATATAAACTACAAATGTAGTACACTTTGCATTATACCATAGCAGCCAAAAATTAATAAGTAATAAATAATGCTGTAAGCCAGTAGAAAATGATTCTAGTAACAGAAAAAGTGTTTGCACTCATTACACCCATGGCTTTCCTGTACTTGATGAATATTATCATTCAGGAAAATTTTAAGGGTTTTGAAGAGTCAGTTCCTGCCAGTGATCAATAATGACCTCATTATTGCATGTGCTTACATTTTTGTGACATCAGAGGAAATAAACATTGCAAAACCCATAGTTTTCCAAATTGATTGCTAAAGGTCTTCAAATACAAACTCTTCCAGCTACACTGGCACATCGTACCTTTTTAACTGTTTCTAGAGCTAAAGTGAAAGCAGTAGTGTGTTTAGGAAAAACAAAAAGAAAAACCTAGCATTCACTTTTTACGCAAAATCACCAAGACTTTAATGTAAAGGGATCCTTACAAGAAATATACTGTTCTCAAAGCTATATTACTTTATATGGCCATATACTGGGATCTCACATATTAATGAAATAAGATGTCAATAACCATAAAGACAAATGCAGAGAAATGCCACTTTTTCCTTCCAATCCTTGGACTAGTGCTGTTGATTTTTTTTTTTTTTTCCTGAGACATGGTCTCATTCTGTTGTCCAGCCTGGAGTACAGTGACATGATCTCAGCTCACCATAACTTCTGCCTCCTGGGCTCAAGCCATCCTACTGCCTCAGCTTCCTGAACAGCAGGGACTACAGGTGTGTGCCATCATGCCTGGTTAGTTTTTATATTTCATGTAGAGATGGGGTATTGGGCATGTTTCCCAGCCTGGTCTCGAACTCCTGAGCTCAAGTGATCTTCTTGTCTCAGCCTCCTAAAGTGCTGGGATTACAGGTGTGAGCCACGGTGCCCAGCCTGAGTATTTTTTGATATATAATTTGACATGCAATTTCAGAAAGCTTATAAACCAACACTCCACCCACATCCTAACAAACAAAGGTAATTGTTTCTGTTTAAAGTCTATGAAAATAACACTGATGTAAGTAGAGCAGTATACTACTTCCTACCTAAGAAAATATGGCTGTTTTCATGTCCTCTTATTAAAGAATCATCATGGGCAGATAATGAGAAGCAGAGCCTAGAGCAAAGAATAGAGAAATTGGGAGGAAGAGGAGGAAAAAATAATAGACTGGACTTGAAAGGATAAGGGTTGAAGAATTGATGAGTTATATTTGCAGAACAATTAGTGATTAATATTGGTATCTTTTAAAAAGCTTGTCTACATTATAGAAACACATCAAACTAGAAGAGAAGGATGAGAGCTTTGATAAAAATTTAAGTATTACCTTGAGCCAGTCCTTAAGAGGAGCATGCTGTGTAGCCCTGCTACAGTGACAATGTACATAAAAGGATATCTATCTAAGCATCCTTCTAGGTATCATTTAGCAAATGTTGTTAGCAAGTTAAAAAATGCCTCTAGGATCTGTGTCAGGAAACGCCCTTTTTTGTATTAGCCTAGTCTTCTCTCTGGGATTATGTTTCTTATGAGCAGAAGTTGTTCCGTGTATGGTATACTTTTATTTCAGTCTTGGTTTCCTTTCATCAGTATTATGTGAAAGTTCTGATGATTCATTGAATAATTATAAGTAGCAAAGTTAAAATATTTAAAGGAAATTTAAGAAGTTAAAACTTTGTTTTATAAGACTCATATTCCTATATAAGACTGTAATTAATTATGGGATTTGGAAAAATGCAAATTATTAAAAAATAAAAACTGCCTGGGTGCAGTGGTTCACACCTCCCAGCACTTTGGGAGGCCATAGTGGGAGAATCGCTTGAGGCCAGAAGTTTGAGACCAGCCTGGGAAACGTAACACCCTGTGTCTACAAAAACTTACACAAATTAGCCAGTTGTGATGGCCTGAGCCTGCAGTCCCAGCTACTTGGAAGGCCGAAGCAGGAGGATCACTTGAACCCAAGAGGTCAGGGCTGCAGTGAAACAACATTGCACCACTGCAGTCCAGCCTGGCTGACAGAGAGCAACTCTGTCTCATAAATAAATAAATAAAATAAAACTGTCACCACTAGCGCCACCAAAAAGAAGATTCCATAAGCTTTTTTTAACATTTTCAAAACAAAGACTCCCTAAGCTTCCTTTTTTTCCATTCTAGAAAGCTGATAGAATTTATTTTTTTCCTCTGAGACCCTCAGATACATTCACCATGTCCTGCATTTATTGTTGACAGCTTTTCAAGACCTACAAGGTGAAGTTGAATATTATACACTTTTTTGGAGTTCTGCTACCTCAAATGAGTCTCTAAAGATCTTGCCCGATGTGAACTCTCATGTCATTGGACACCTAAAGCCAAACACAGAGTATTGGATCTTTATCTCTGTCTTCAATGGAGTCCACAGCATCAACAGTGCAGGACTTCATGCAACCACTGATGATGGCGGTGAGTCCAGATTCTAAGGGATGTTTTGCTTCAGAGATTCTAATGAAATTGATTGATTCTGCCGGGGTTGAGATCAGTCATCCCTCCATTATAAAATTTCCGGCGCAGGAGGGAAGGGGGTGGGGGCTAAAATGCTTAAGTGCTCACTGTCGTCAGTAGCAGATCAATAAGCAGTCCCATTGAAACAGCAGCACAAGCTCTAATAATGAGATATTAGCCCAGTTTGTTCCTGTTCTTTTCAGTGTATACTTATTTTAGAGCTGAGTTTGCATCAATACACCGTGACATTTAGAAACATTTTTTTTTAAGATTTGCCCTCAGAAGCAGTATGTTTTTCAAAACGACAGCTAAACACAGCGAGGGCCCTCCCTGAGTCACCAGAAATGGTAGGTGGAAGTTCAGCCACGGAGAAAAATTGCCTATGACTCATTTCTAAGCCAGTTAGCAAGGGAGAGGAAGCAAGGGAAGCAACTTGTGAATCAGAAATGTGTTTGGAATGATCTTTCTAATCTTTTTGGCTTTATAAAGTCTCATTATAAACATTATAATATCATTACCTCCCAAGCAAGTGTTCCAGGTCATTAGCAGAGCTCTTTAAGTGTGGAACCCATTTCCCTTTGTGGTGCCAAAGGTCGGCACCTTTTGTTTATAAAATAGGTAGATCACAAGGACAATTCTTCAACTAGTTAAGATGGGTTCTTATGATAAAAATAGGTCTTTGCATACTTATTTCTGACATGCTTGAATAATTATGTAATTTAACGCTAAGCAAGATTTTTTTCTTATGTTAGATTTCATCATTACCTATGGTAATCAACATTCAAAATCATTTACATAATGACAATATTGCATTATTGCTTCATATTGCTTGAGTTACAAGCTAGTAACATCAAATGATTTTTCACGTTCCACCAGCCTTGTTGTATTTGAGTTTTATTTTTTGCTTAAGGAGCAAATTTTGTTTCCTTCCCTCCCTCCCCGGCACCTTGAAGGTATAGAGCGAAGGGCTGGAAAAAAGACAAAAAACAGATATGTGTTAGTGGTGCAGATGGGTGAATAATTTATCATCGCATCCCACTGGTCACATAGTATTGAAGATTAGCACTATGTTGGTGGTATAAAGCGTTTTACCACCAAGTCTTACGGTTTCTAACTGAGAGTATAATAAGCCAATTTACAGAGGACTACAGACTGTGATAACGTCATCAGAGAAATGCAGATAAGCAACGAACCCTTTGCTAAACCTAAATACGAATCTGCATTTAGTTTAACATGTGCTTTTTCAGAGACAGCTGGAGTTTATTCAGTTTCTTCATTTAATTCTAGAGCCTCAGGGCGTGCTTCCTCCAGAGGTTGTCATCATCAACAGTACAGCTGTACGTGTCATCTGGACATCTCCTTCAAACCCAAATGGTGTTGTCACTGAGTATTCTATCTATGTAAATAATAAGCTCTACAAGACTGGAATGAATGTGCCTGGGTCGTTTATTCTGAGAGACCTGTCTCCCCTCACTATCTATGACATTCAGGTTAGAACATTGTTTTTTGACGGTTAGGCTTATGGATATGTTAAATAAAACATGCCAGGCTATGTCTTCAAGTGGATACCTTCTGTCTTGGTTACAGATTATTTATTTGGTGGGGAAAGGAAAAGAGAGAAGGGAAATTGATCAGAATTAAATCTGTGTGCTGTAGGCAACCATGTGAGTCTCTGGAGAGAAGATAATGATAATATGAAAAACGATGGTGATGAGGATGGTGATGAAATTCTCACTGGCAAAATGAAGCTAACCATGTATTCTAAATAAATCTTGCTGAGCAGTTTATCTTTTCCCTGGATCTGTTACTGAAATCAAAATCAGAATCAGCTTATAAATGTGGAGATGTTCTTTTTCTTCCCATTTCTCCTATTTACTAATTTAATATTTCCAGGGAAGTTATGAAACTTCACTTGGTGTCGATTTTCTTCTTTGTAGGGGCAATGGACTAGATGACTTAAAACATCCTAGCCACCTCCAGCATTCTGTGATTCTGAATGCAACAGGAAAACATAAATAAAAAATATAGCAGACAAAAAATATTAAAAGATTTTATCTGACAATGAAAGAAATATATTCATCACTCAAAAAATGTTCAGTGATCCCCACATATGTGAGAGCAGTTGTAGTTAAACTTTTTGCCCTTGGACGTCTTTAAGAATCTTATGAAGTCAGTGTACTCTGCCTTAGAAAAATATTTATGCACCTTTATGACAAAATTTAACATGCAATTTCAGAAAGTACATTGATCACTTGAAGTCAAACTCATAGACTTCTTCAGGGGCTATTGGCCTTAAAAGTAGAAAAAATATAGGGAATACTAAGGCATATAAAACTTCCTTACTTTCCTTCCTTGAAGATAATTCCTTATTTTATATGCCTTAGCATGTAAACGAATTATCTTCATGGAACTGGAAATCTTGTTGGAGTACTAAGATACAGAAGATAGCAAGGCTACATGTGCAAATGAGTGACTATTTCAGAAACCCCGCATTTAGAGAAGGCTTGCAATTTAGTAAATTTTTAAATGAACTATGCTATGTCTAAAATTCATAAGCGCTTCATAAAATAATTTTCATGAGATATTAAGCACAGAAATTTTATTTGGCCACAGAAACTTTTCACTGGCTCTATCCATTCAGTAGTACGACCTCATTGAAGTTTCCATCTCCTTTTCCTGAATTTGAGGTTAAGACATACATAATCATCTGGCTGCAACCAATACTTTAGTCTCCCCTACTGTGACCCTTAGGCCTAGCTTCCTAAGAAAACCAAATAAAAATATCTTTGAACAAAAAAGAAAGGTACATTAATTCTTTTTCTTTCTTTTTTAAAATTTAAATTTATTTCATTTTAAGTTCCGGTACATATGTGCAAGACATGCAGGTTTGTTACATTGGTAAACGTGTGCCATGGTGGTTTGCTGCATCTATCAACCCATCTCCCAGGTATTAAGCTCCACATGCATTATTAGCTGTTTGTTCTGATGTTCTCCCTCCCCCCATACCCCCCAACATGCCCCAGTGTGTGTTGTTTCCCTCACTGTGTCCATGTGTTCTCACTGTACATCTCCTACTTATAAGTGAGAACATACGGTATTTGGTTTTCTGTTCCTGTGTTAGTTTGCTGAGCATGATGGTTTCCAGCTTCATCCATGTTCCTGCAAAGGACATGAACTCATTCTTTTTTATGGCTGCATAGTATTCCATGGTGTACATATACCACATTTTCTTTATCCAGTCTATAATTGATGGACATTGGGTTGATTTCCTGTCTTTGCTATTGTGAATAGTGCTGCAGTGAACATACGTGTGCGTGTATCTTTATAATAGAATGATTTGTATTCCTTTGGGTATATACCCAATAATGAAATTTCTGGGTCAAAAGGTCCTAGGTCTTTGAGGAACTGTCACACTGTCTTTCACAACAGTTGAACTAAATTACATTCCCACCAACAGTGTAAAAACCTTTCTATTTCTCCACAGCTTTGTCAGCATCTGTTGTTTCTTGACGTTTTAATAATCACCATTCTGACTGACATGAAGTGATATCTCACTGTGGTTTTGATTTGCATTTCTCTAATGATTAGTGATGTTGAGCTCTTTTTCATGTATTTGTTGGCTGCATAACTGTCTTTTTTTGTGACTTGCCTGTTCATATCCTTAGCTCACTTTTTAATGGGGTTGTTTTTTTCTTAGAGTTTTGTCAAATGGATGAATTGCAAAAATATTCTCCTATTCTGTAGGTTGTCTGTTCACTCTGATGATAGTTTCTTTTGCTATGCAGAAGCTCTTCAGTTTAATTAAATACCACTTGTCAATTATTGCTTTTGTTGCAATTGTTTTTGACATTTTGTCATAAAATATTTGCCAGTGGCTATGTCCTGAATGGTACTGCCCAGGTTTTCTTCTAGGATTTTTATAGTTTTGGGTTTTACATTTAGGTCTTTAATCCATCTTGAGTTAATTTTTGTATAAGATGTAAGGAAGGGGCCCAGTTTCAATTTTCTGCATATGGCTAGTCAGTTTTTCCAGTACCATTTATTAAACAGGGTATCTTTTCCCCATTGCTTGTTTTTGTTAGGTTTGTCAAAGATCAGATGGTGGTAGATGTGCAGTCTTATTTCTGAGTCTTATTCCATTCCATTGGTCTATGTATCTGTTTTTGTACTGGTACCATCCTGTTTCAGTTACTATAGCCTTGTAGTATAGTCTAAAGTCAGGTAGTTTGATGTCTTCAGCTTTGTTCTTTTTGCCTAGAATTGTCTTGATTATATGGACCTTTTTTTGGTTCATAAAATATGAATTTTAAAGTAGTTTTTTTCTAATTCTGTGAAGAATGTCAATGGTAGTTTAATGGAAATAGCATTGAATCTATTTTACTTTGGGCAATTAATTACTTTGGGTGTTTCTATTTCTCCACAGCTTTGCCAGTATCTGTTGTTTCTTGACTTTTTAATAATCACCATTCTGATTGGCATGAAATGGTATCTCATTGTGGTTTTGATTTGCTAATGATCAGTGATGTTGAGTTCTTTTTCATGTGTTTATTGGACACATAAATGTCTTCTTTTGAGAAGTGTCTGTTCATGTCTTTTGCCCACTTTTTAATGTTTTTGTTTTCTTGCAAAAGATAATAGAAACAGATAAAAATACAGAAGACCAAAGTAGAATCCAATAATTGAATTTTGTTGTTAGAGGTTCTTATTCCTGATTACTATATTTTTGTGAAGCTTTTTGTAGTCCAAGAATACTGTACTTGATATAGCTTTTGCATTTCTGGAAATTTGATCATCAGATTTTGGTGATTTTCATTATGATTATAAAGGTGATTTGGTTTTATTTAAAATAAGCATGGCCATTATCATTATATTGATTCTTCCTATCAATGAGAATAGAATATTTTTTCATTTGTTTGTATCATCTCTGATTTCCTTGAGCAGTGGTTTGTTTTCATTGCACACCATGATTCCCATAACCTACCTGAGTTGTCTTAGCATATGTGGACTGATATTTATGTTCGTAATTCTTACAGTGAGTCCATGTATGCAGGTAGGCCATAGGCCAAATTATAAAATAAAAATCCTGCTCCTCATACATTACAAATATAGCTATATAAAAAAGACTAACATAGGAAAGTGATGGAGGATTTGCTGTATTGTCTTCTTTTGACCCCTATTCAAGAAAGCTGAGTTTTCAAAAGTCACCTTATTCATTTGCTTTATCAAAACTCGAAACACAACCTAGGGGTGAGAACACTATATGCTGTGCATGTATGTGCAGCTCAGCTTTCTTACTCTGGAGCAAGAGTTGAGGTTTAAAAGTGTTTCAGTCCTGTTCTATGAGGAAGGCTTAATTTACACTACTACTGGTTTGAGTCAGGCATAAGTAACTCAAGCCAGTAGGTATAAATGAAGCTTCCTCATCTGGTAGACTGAAGAGAGTGGAAACAGATGAAGATACAAAGACCAATGTAGGATCCAGTAATGAATTTTGTTATTAGTGACTAAGAGGCTCTTATTCCCGATTATTATATTTTTGTGATGCTTTTTGCAGTCCAAGAATACTGTACTTGATACAGCTGTTGCACTTCTGGAAACCTGAACATCAGATTACAGTGATTTTCATTAGGATGTCAAAAGTGATTTGGTTTGATTTAAAATAAGCATTTAATTGGCATGCCTAATACCTTAGAATCGAGGTTTTCCATGATAACCCCATCTGTAAAATAGCTATTGATTTTAAAGTACATAACACACCCAAGTAGCTACTTTTTTTTTTAGGTGGAGTCTCACTCTTGTCACCAAGGTTGGAGTGCAATGACACGATCTTGACTCACTGCAACGTCTGCCTCCAGGGGTCAAGTGATTCTTGTGCCTCAGCCTCCCAAATAGCTGGGATTACAGGTGCCCACCACCACACCTGCTTAATTTTGTTTTGTATTTTTAGTACAGACACGGTTTTGCCATGTTGGCTAAGCTGGTCTCAAACTCCTGACTTCAGGTGATCCACCCACCTCAGCTTCCCAGAGTGCTGAGATTACCAACACTGCACCTGGCCAAGTATCTACTTTTTGAATAATCCCTTTACATGTCCCTTTTAAAAAGAAATAATAATTTCATTTTACTCAGTGTAATCTCTTTTTAATGTAAATATAGTAAGCCTTATATTTGTGTTTCATTCACATGTTACACAGTATCGTTACAGCACTAGAAATAGGTCCCAAAATGGAGATTTGGAATATTAACATTAGGAATACAAAAATATTGGCACATTTCTCTAACATTTGAGGTTAAAGTATATATAATCATCTGGCTACAACCAGTAGTCATTGGTCATTTTCCTTTGACCAATGAATCAAAAGAAATGTTTTCTGGAGAAACATTTGAATATGCCCAAGTAGTTTAGAGCTTACAATTATGTTAGTATTTAAACGAGAAGGCAATAGGGTACAATGGAGACCAACTCAGATATCCCAAATCTTACCAGCTTGATCATATTCCCTGGTTTCTCTGCAAATTTGTTTAAATGGAGTTATGAGGAATCAATACTTATTTGTGCAAGTATCCATTATAATACTTGACACGTATTAGATATATAATAAATTCACTTGAATTGATTCTGAGTTACCTCATTATGTATCATATAATCAAATTTTTTCAATATGTATAAAGTTCATTTTCATTAATTGTATTACAGCATTATATTTTAAATTTATCTGCCTTTATTTCAGATTTAATTGGACATGCTCAGAATGTAGGCCCTTGACAGTGTTTAAATATCCACTAATACCTCAAAAGACTATATGGCATCAATAAGTAACACAACTCATACAGCATTATGAATGTATGGCTCAACTACCGTTTAGGTGTCCTATGAATAAAATAGCATTTCTAGTAAATACAGGAATCCCATTTGCCTTTCCTCAAACACCAAAGGAAAAATCAGAGAACTGTTTCACATAAAAGCTCAGAATTAGTGTTTAAGATTCATCAGTACCTAGCTTGGCTTCTCCATTTATGTATTAGATGCTGAAAGTAAATTACACTGTAAAAAGTACAGTTCCTCTTTGGTTTATCCTTTAATTGAGAGCAGAATGATGTTGCTTCGTAGATGTCCCCAGTCTTTTGTATATTCATTTCTCTCTCCTCCCTCTTGGTTAATGCATTCCTTTTGTGTTACTAATGCTTGATGAACCCCATTTCTAATCTTCAGTTATTCCACCCTCCTCGGTTTTTATTCAGATTAGGTGGCAGAATTAAAGGGATGAATGATGATTTTCTGCTGTGATTAAGGTAAAAATACAATTGCATCTGGAACAAATGGATACAAAATAGCTCAGCCATATTGGAAGGCTTCTCTAGGCCTCATTTTTCTTCCATTAGACATTAGCATTTAGGCTATTTGTTACAGTGTCAAGACTTCCAGAAGATATCATCATTACATGACTTAGTTATAGATTTAGAGAACAATAAGCAGTGATAACCTATTATGCTTGCAAACTATCACTTGGGCATCTTCCATTCCTTGACTATGCTCTGAGCAGATTAATGTATCTTTCTCTTTCTGAATACTTGCAACCAGAGACTAAACATCACCATTCTCATAACTAAATCAATTGTCCTGATCCCAATTCTGTATCCTCTTCTGAGCTCATTCTTTTGGAGTGAATTAACATCAAAAATGAATATTGATTAAACCTCAAGAGGCTATAGAGAACTATAAGAGATTCATGTGAAATGACAGTATGTGGGATTCAGACTATTGTTGGTACGTATTTCAAAAATAGTTGTGTTTATTCTCTTCTAAATGAATGTTTGCAGGTTGAAGTCTGCACAATATATGCCTGTGTGAAAAGCAATGGAACCCAAATCACCACTGTGGAAGATACTCCAAGTGATATACCAACACCTACAATTCGTGGCATCACTTCAAGGTACAAAATTTTGTGTCGGTTAATCTAAGAAACTCTGATCATAAGAAATAAAAATAAAAATTAGAGGTCTCCTGTCAGCCATGACAATCACATTTAATGGGTTTCTATAAGTATGCATGTAAATCGAATTTTTGATATTATTTCACAGATGTTAATCTTCATTGGACATCCAATGACATGTAGTCTTTAATTTCCCTAATTGCCCAGCCTCAGGTTTCTTGTTTAGTAATCTGTAAACAAATACTTGAAATACATGCCTCCTTATTTAAATGTGTCCTTTAGTGAATCCTTTTGCGAAGCAAAATGAAAGCTTAATTGTAATCACTACCTTCTAACTTAATCTTTTTGGGAAAAAAATGATTTATATATGTTAGAGTACCCTAAAGCTAGAAATCTGTAAAATTAATAGGACAGATGATATTTAGATATCCATTATCAATTTTGTCAGCTTCTTGGTAGAATCACTTTATTTTTCTGTATTCTTTTGTAGCTGAGAAATGATCATAATTTGAAAGTGAGTCTCTTTACAATTCATAAGTAACAATAATAATAATAATAATATTTGGTGTTGTTTCCAAAGCTGAAAATAAGATGGTAAATTGTTCATCCATTTGTATCAAGTTGAGGCTGGGAAAAGAAATCTTAGTGCTTCCACATTATACTTTTTGCTTAAGCCAAATGAATCATCCTCCACCTATACATACAAACCACACACACGCGCGCGCACACACACACACACACACACACACACACACAGAAATAATCAGTCTATTATAAATGTTTCAATTCTGAAAGATTCCTGTATGACATATTGAAATTTCTAGATCTTAAATCAGTTCAAAAAAAAAATTAGCACTGGTTTTCGCAACCAATAGTTAAAATAATTAGAAAAACCCAACCAACTGGATTGTTAGCTATTCATGGCAATAATCATATCTTTTCTCCTTGAGTATATCTTCTATCAAATATATAATAGATACTGATCTAATTTTTGATGTGCTAATTAGTTTATAATCCCTCCAACAGATATCCCCCAACCTGTTTACGGGATTGTCCACTATGCAGGAGGGAAATAGTCATATTAAATGGGCATTAGAGACCTTTATTCTTTTAGCAAACACATCTGTGGCTACAATAATATAGAAGGTAAAAGTAATACAAAAGAGCATAAGACATGATTCTAAATTTTCAAAGTTTCAGTCCACTGTGGAAGATATTCCCCGAAATAAATGTTTATAGAACAATGTGAAAAATACTGTAATAGAGATTTATGATATGCAAGAAGAATGTAAAGAGAAATAGCAAACTCTACCCAGAATTGTCAGTGAAGGCATCATGGTAAATGTGACATTTGAGTTCAGTCTTAAAAAACTCAAGGAAGAATTATAATTAGGTAGGTGGATGCTGTCAAATTCTTGTCCACTGGTATCCCCATGACTCAAGCCCATGTGAATGACATAACAGAACATGCCCCATATTACATATTTATTTAGAACTAAAAAGTAATGTCTAAGCTTTATAAGAAATGGAACAAATGTGACTGCATCGCTAGGATGTTTTTTCCTTTAAGAAGATTATTGCACTTAATAACAGAGGACAAATATTTTTAGTTGCTGTTAAAAACTGCTTGTACCCAAATATATTAAATCGATGGTAGAAACATCAAAAAGAGTGTAACACAACAAGAACAAGGAAAGTGAGAGAGGAGACAACAACAGAAAAGGGATTGCAACATGTTTTTGTAAGCAATGTTTGTCAGAAAGAGGCAAATGATTTAATAGTGGAGAAAATTACAACCAAAATATTGGTTGACAAAAGAGAATAATGACAGGAAACAAGCTGTTTTTTTCCCCACTGCAGAGAACTGGAGAGGCTGAGCATTTATAGAAGCTTCAAGGATGTAAATAGAAAAGGGAGGGTAAAGTAAAGCTGAAATCATGGGGTGAACTGCAGGTGTTAAAAAAGAAGTGTTTGGAATCCCAGGTCTCTTGTCTCTTCAGTGTGCATCCAGGGGTCTATTTCTCTTCCTCCACATGGCGAAGTCCACCAACCAGGAGATTAGACATTTATTCTCTAGAGAAACTGAAGGCTACTAGGCATCGGGGAGCTGAGATGAAATGCGGAAGTAAGAACAGTGATTAAGTGAGACTACAACCTGAATGGTGGACTTCTTAGCTAATGTTCCCAGCTCTGCCCTCAAAAGCAAGTAGACAAGTCATAAACACCCCCAGATAGGAAACCAGACATTCTTTTCTAGAAAAAAAATGAATAACCCCAAATAAAATACCTCCAGATAACAGCATATAGGGATCCCTAACAGCAAAAACAGCTTGCCACCTGATCACCCAGTAGGGGAGTATGCCAATCAACAAAGTTCACCTACCTATAAAGCTTTTAGTCAGCATTTTGTTGTTGTTTTGTTGTTGTTATTGTTACTGCATCACTCTTAAAGATAAAAAGGGGACCAAAATAAATGATTTGATAGATTCAGAAACAATGCAGGTGAGGAAAAAGAAATTGTAACCTCAGACAGATAAAATAAGATTCTCTAACCATAAAACAGAACCAGCATAATTTTTGAAAAATAACTAAAGAGGAAAAAACCTCATGGAATTAAAAGGGTGACAAGCTGAGTTGAAACTTTGGAAGAAAGATGAGGGGAATGTCACTGAAAGTGTAATGAAACACAAAGATTAAAAGAGAGAGGGAGAGAGGAGAAAAAATAGTAGAAAACATCCAGGAAGTCTAATACTTGAATAATAAGAGCTTCAAAAGAGAGAACCAAAGGAAGAGGGAGAACATTTTTAAAAGACAAGAGAATATCCCAGAACCAATATACTATTGTGCAGATCCCTGGATACTAACAATGTGACTAAAAAGTGATTACATATAAAGGGATATTAGCAGGAAGTTGCAGAGTACCGTGTTTAAAAAGCACATCCAAAAAGCTGTCAGGAAGAAAAGACACTACCACAATCAAGACACAAAACAGGGCCGGGCGCAGTGGCTCACACCTGTAATTTTAGCTCTTTGAGAGGCTGAGGCAGGCAGATCATGAGGTAAGGAGTTCGAGACCAGCCTGGCCAACATGGTGAAACCCCACCAGCCTGGCCAACATGATGAAACCCCATCTCTATCAAAAATATAAAAATTAGCTGGGCATGATGGCACATGCCTGTAGTCCCAGCTACTCAGGAGGCTGAGGCAGGAGAATCGCTTAAAACTGGGAGGCCGAGGCTGCAGTGAGCCAAGATCATGCCGCTGCACTCCAGCCTGGGTAACAGAGACTTCGTCTAAAAAAAAAAAGTATAAAACAGCATCATGATATCATGATATCAGTCTCCTTTATTGCTAACCCCCCTTAGGCCCTTCCTAGAACTGAGCAAACACTGCCATGTTTTGGTCTGTGTAATTCCATCTTTTCCGTATTGTCATGTAAATGGATTATATAATATGTAGCCATTCGATGCTTCTTTTACTTAGCATAATGCATTTAAAATTTGTTCATCTTATTGTATACATTCTAGTAGTTGTCACTTTTTGCTTCTGAGTAAGATTCCGTTATATGAAAGTTCTACAGTTTGTGCACAGTTTGGATAGTTTTCAGTTCTCCATGACCATGATAAAGTTGCTATAAAACATCTATATATAGGTTTTTGTGTGAACATATATTTTCATTTCTTTTGGGTAAATACCCAGGAGTTGGATTGCTGAGTCATAAGAAACTGCCAGACTGATTTACAAAGTGACTATAATATCTTTCATTCCTACCAGCATTGTATGAGAGTTCAAGTTGCTCTACCTTTTTGCTAGAACTTGAGATAAATATTAGGTGTTTTTTCTTATATTTTAAATAGCCACTTTAATAGATGTTTAGTGGTGTGTTATTATGGTCTTAAATTATATTTCACTAATGACTAATGATACTGATTAGCTTTTCATTTGCTTTTTGTATGCATTTTGGCATTTGTTTACTCTGGGAAATTCTACCTCCAAATCTTTTGCTAATTTGTTAGCTGGATTCTTTGGTTTTTTTTTTTTTTTTTTTTTTTTTTTGAGTTTTGAGAATTTTATATTTTGGATTTGAATTTTTGGTCAGATATGTGATTTACAAATATTTTTTTCTCTACCCTATGATTTGACTTCAATTGGCTTATTTGTGTGTTGTTTAGAGAAAGAGTTAAATTTCAAGAGAGTTAGATTTGTTACTTTTTCTTTTATGGTTTGTGCATCTGATATTATATCTAAGAACTCTCTGCCTAAGTCAATGTCACAGAGACTTTCTCTTGTCTATTTTCTAGAACATTTATATGTGTAGTTGTTGAATTTATGTCTGTGACTGGTTTTGTGTTAATTTTTGTATACACCAAGCCATGTGTCACGGTTAATTTTGGCATATAAGTATTTAATAGTTTCAACAAAATTTTTGGAAAGATTATCTTTTCTTCATTGAATATTTAGCTCTTTGTCAAAAATCAATTTAAACATATTTGTAGGTCATTTTTGGACTCTCTTTTATGTTCAGTTTATCAGTATGTAGATCTATACAAATATTGCACCACCTTGATTACTATAGCTCTACAGTAAGTTATCAAATCACATTGTATGAGTCATCCAACTTTGACGTTTATAACTGTCATTTTGGCTTTTCTTATTACTTTGCCTTTTCATATAAATTTCAGAAACAAGTCATTGATATCTACCAAAAATGTGATTTTGATTGGAACTGCATTGAATTTCTAGATCAATTAGTAGAGAATTGACATCTTAACAATATCAAATGTTCTGATTCATGAACATGGTGTTGCTCATTTATTTACATCCTCTTTCCTTTTTTTATCAGTGTTTGTATAATTCAGTATGCAGACACTGCACAAATTTTATTTAATTTATACCTAATTATTTATTTTGGGCATACTATTATTAATGTTTTTTTTAAAACAAAATTAAATCCAATTGTTTGTTGCTAGTGTGTAGAAACACAATTAATTTTGGAATAGTGAGTTTATATCCAGTAACCTTGCAAAGCTCCGTATGAGTCTTAAGAGCTTTTTTTGTAATTCCCTAGTCTACATAGATCTTTTTCAAAGAGAAACGGTTTATTTTTTCCTTTCCAATCAATATGTCTTTTATTTATTTTTCCTGTCTTATTGCACTGGATAGTTTAATAACGTGACAACAGCACATCCTTGACTTGTTCCCAGCCTGAAAGAAAACTATCGGTCTTTTACCATTAGATGTGATGTTATGTATGAGATTTTTGGAGATGCATTCTATCAGATTGAAAAACTTACTTTTTATTTTTAATTTGCTGACAGATTTTATTATAAATGGACATGGAATTTTTTCAAATGCTTTTTTGACATTTTAAATTTGTACTATGATTAATTATATTTACTGATTTTAAATTATTGAACTAGCCTATATTCTCTGGATAACCACAACTTGATAGTGATATATTTTCTTCTTTATATATTGGGGGATGTAATATGCTATTATCTTATATGAAATGTTCATCTATGTTCATAAAATATTTTGGACTGTTTGATTTTCTTGTAATATCTTTGTATGGCTTGAGTATTATGGTAATTTCTGGCCTCATACTAACTTGTGTAACATTTCCTTCTTTTCTATTTCTGAAAGAGACTGTATAAAAGTGTTATTATTTCTTAAATCTTGATAAAATTCACCAGTGAAACCCATCTTTTCCTGGAGTTTTCCTCTGATGAAAAGGTTTTTTAACTCAGAATTTGATTCCCTTGATAATCTATGATATTTTGGCAATTTATTCTCCGGTGAGTTTTGTCACCTTGTGGGTGCAAAACATTAGTTAACTTAATCAAATTTATGAGCAGGCAGGAAGTTTGTTGTAGTATGTTTGAACTACAAACAACAATTTGTTGGAACTGATTCACACTCTTTCATTTCTGATATTGATAGTCATTGCCCTCTGTTTTTCTAGTCAGGCTAGAGTTTTATCAATTTTGTAGATCTTTTCGAAGAACGATTTTTGGTTTTATTTATTTTCTATATCATCTATATAGTTTTCTATTTTCCATTTTAGTGATTTCTGCTATTGTTTTCTTCCTTCTTGCTTTGCTATTCTTTCTCTAGTTTCTTAAAGATGAGACCCTTCATTATTGATTTTGAGACCTTTCTTCTTTTTTTACTGTAAGCATTTAATGTTATGAATTTTCCTGTCAGGCCTGCTTCAGTGTAAAGCTTACAAATTTTGAGATGTGGCATTTCATTTGTTCAAAATACATTTTAATTTCTCTTGACACTTCTTTAACCCATGGCTTACTTACAAGGGGATTGTTTAATTTCTAAGTATTTGGGGATTTTTCAGATATGTTTTTGTATGTGGGTTTCTAGTTTAATTCTATTGTGATCTAAGAACATAATTTTATAATTTCAATTCTTTTAAATTAGTTACAGTTTTTTCAGAGCCCAGAATATGATCTATCTTAGTGAATGTGTGCACTTGAGGAGAAGGTACAGTCTGCTATTGTCAGATGGAGTGTTTTATGAATGTCAATTAGGTCAAGTTGAGTGATAGTGATGTTCAGATCATCTATATGCTTACTGATTTTCTGCCTGCTTGTTTTATCAGTTATTGTGAAGATAGTGTTGAAGTCTCCAAATATAATTGTGTGTTTATATATTTCTTCTTCAGATCTATCAGTCTTTCCTTCATGTTTTTTGATGTTTTATTATTAAGTGCATACATGTTTAGGATTGTTATGTCCTGATAAACTGACCTTTTAATCATTATGTAATAAGCCCTTTTACTTCCTGATAATATCCTTGTTCTTAAGTTTATTTTGTTTAATATTAATATGGCCACTCCAGCTTTCTATTGCTTAGTGTAATTCTGGGTGATTTTTAGAATTGTTTCCTCCACATTTTGAATATTAGATTATAAAAATCTGACTCCTGTTAAAATCCTTTGAAGAAAGTTAGAGTTATTGTTTACTTTTTTCAGCAGGTGACCAACTAGTCAGCTTCAGGTTCCAAATTCTGTTTTGCTTTGCCAGTGACTACAGTCAGTTCCTATTTTTTCATAAAGTAGCATAGCAAAGCTATGAACTTTGCTTTATTACTCTGTGTCTGTATAGTGGCTAATTTGGGATTTGGCTGTGGAATTATGTAAAAGTACAGATCTCAAAGTCTTTGCTGTGTTACTTGCATAGCCTATGTATGTGAAGCAACCATAAATGTGCAGCTTAAAGTTGAGTCAGGATTTGTGTTGGTTCATTCATAAAATTAGCTTCTAGCTTTCTTTTCTCTGAAATGTCTCCCATCATTTCCAGCTCTTTTGGACTTTATTCCCTGGATTTTTCGCTAGAATGATATGGTTTCTTTTGAAATTTTTGCCTCCCAGCCTGCCTTCCAATTTGCATAAGTAGAGTTGTTCTTAGGCAATGAGGTAAGAGGAAATATAGAAAAAAAAAAAAAAAAAAAAACCAAGGACTTCCCCGACATTCTTTGGACTACAGAGGCCCCATTTCCTGATTTTTCTGGACAGAAACATTTTTCCCCCTCTTGGGGCTTTAAACTCCAATTTGGCCACAGCTGCTACAGTGCAGCTCCTTGCCTCTAATCATCCTCATAGCAGGGTGCAGAAGAAAGAAGAGAAAACAAAACAAAAATGGGAGTTGTCCTTACTCTCTCTGGCTTGCAATGCTTTTTGTTCTAGGTACTGTAGCTGGAAAAATTTGAGTTTCTCTAAGATTTTGCTGCCTAGTTCACAGTTTCACACTGGTGATGTTCTCAGGTTAAACATGGGAAGTAAAAGGAGGGGGAGAAAAATGGGCAACTCACCCTGTAACATTTGTTATTAAAGTTTTGGCTCCCTTCCTGATCAGCCTGCTATTGTTAACTTTTCAGAGTCTCAGATAATTCCTTTTTACAATTTGTGCAGACCTTTGAGTTGTAATCAGTGGGAGAGATAAGTTGTAAGGGGCATATTCCATATAGGCCTGCATGGGAAGTCCCTCTCCAACACAGTTTTCTTTCTTCCAATGCCTTTGGCAACTTTCCTTTTCTCCCCCAAGTCAGAAGCCTAGCAAAAACTTGATAGAAATCATTTATAACCAAATATTGGCATGTAAAATCTTTCCTTTCTTAAAATGATCCATAGTAGCAGAGTAACATTTTCCAAAGGCAAGACTCTAATGAGCAAGTATAGGCTGCCAAGCCATTAATCAAAATTATACCAACACCAAAGCAGTTAGCCTCCTGTGTGCATGATATTGTTTGTGTAATTTCATTAGACTTCTGGCAATGTACACTTGTAAGTTGTGTTTCTATTTTGGTTTTTAAAAATCTCTTTTATATTAGCAACATGCAAAATGAAATGTGAAATCCTTTCAGAGAAACATCAGCAGACGGGGGTCTACTTCTGTAGCATTTAAAATAATTTGGTTTCTAAGAAGCCATACACTTCTTAGATTCTTTGTTTATTTTTGGTGAAATTCAGAAGTCAGTAAAATTTAACTTGCATGTATTTCAATGACATACAGATAGCATACCAGCCTGTTTGATTATATGCATGGAGTGCACCAAACTCATCTTTGCCTCAGCCTTGACTTTGCCTTATTTTTGACTACATCTTCTTCAGTACAAGCCCTCATGCATGTTTTTCCTATTATATATAAACCAAAGATGCCATAGCATGCAAATATAGAAGGATCAAACGGACCCTTCTAGTTTTATAAGCTGCTTCTTCAGAAACAAGCTCTGTTTCCACATTGCATTTTCCATACTTGTCATATTATCATCAGCTCCTTCTATATCCCAAAAGAATACTAACTACTGATCAATAGCCCGGACATGTCTGGCCATGGCCTACACGTGCCCTGGGTAGTTCATTTATTTGTCTTGGTGGATTTGCTAGAGTGGAATTTAATCAATAGCTAATTCATTAATTCTGGTCCTGGAGAATGTAGAGACTGAGCTGGATGAAGATAACTGGCTGGCTCTGGCTTTGACTGAAATATGACAAACACTACAGCTGACAGCTTGACTGGGTACTGGGCTGACTATGAAGTTTATTTATTCCCCATAGACGGATAAACTAAGAAAATAACACAAACAAGAAAGATGTTTTATTACACTACTGCTAATATTCCAAAATGCATGATTTCCAGGCATGAGGCTCAAGGGAAAGTGGAGAGAGAACACAGATCATTTCTTTCATTGTCTTTAATTGGAACCATGGCAGTTTTTTTCACATCCAGATCAGTTTGGGGATGTGTTATTGATGAGGAGTATGAGGTATAAGGCCTTTGTAGCACTCACAAATAATTGTTTTAAGATTTGCTTCTAGATACTGAATGAGATCAATATTTTTACACTGCAACTTTCCAGAAATCTTTCTGATAGCAGCATAGGTTAGATGTCTCTAAATGAATAATAAACCACTATCGTCATTAATAAATCTCCCTGTATATTTTTTCTTTTCTTTTTTTTTTTTTTTTTTTTTTTGTTGTTGTTGTTGTTGTTGAGACAGGATCTCAACAACATTCTGTCACCCAAGCTGGAGTGCAGCTCACTACAGCCTTGCCCTTCCAAGCTCAGGCAATCCTCCTGCCTCAGCCTTCTGAGTAGCTGGGACTACAGGCACCCAGCTAATATATTTTAAAAATTATTTTGTAGAGGTAGGGTCACACTGTGTTGCCCAGGCCGGTCTTTTGAACACCTGGCTCAAGTGATCCTCCTGCCTTGGACTTCCAAATTGCTGGTATTACAGAGATGAGCCACACAGCACCCAGCATCCCCCTATATTTTTAAATTATTTAACATGGGGTTGAGTATGGTTCAAGAGGTCAGAGCTTATGGAGAAAAATAATTCTCCTTTTTTCCTCACTAAATTTTGTGAGGCCTGCTACGATATACTTTTTATGCTATGATATTAGATATCAGGGAATCTCTTCTGTCCTTGATTTTTTCTTCCTAACTTTCCTCAGTGAATGATATCTTCAATTGAAGTAATGATTTTACAATTTTGTAAAATTAAAAGACAAAAGTAATATTTTAAATTTAATTATTTAACATTAAAAGAAAGAGTAAACTATAATTCTGTTTGTTTGCTTTAATAGGGAGAGTATCAGGCTGAAGGATATAGAATGTCAAATCACTTTTTTTTCACCCATATTCTAAACTCTGTTACCACTATGGGCAATTGTAGACTATTTTTAATATGGACTAAATTGTCTGTTTAAATCTTTAAAAGATATGGGTAGAATTCCTGAAAGAGAGAATTTGGATCATAACCTTATGATCACCATGGATTTTAGGAAATATTACTCATTAGATGGCTGTAAGATCTTATTATCACATTCTATTTAAGGAGACCTTAATATAATATAGTCAGAATATATAGAATGTAAATAGAACAGATAGAATAGATAGAAAAGAGAATATTGGGCTTATTCTTGTGACTCTGCTATCACTCTTTTCATTTCCTTACTTCCCTCTTCTTCCAAAACTCCTCCTAACTTCACCTCCTGTAGCTCCCACAGAAGCAGCTCGGCCACTGAAGTAGCCTCTGGGTGCTTTTCAGAAAAATCTAATTCTTTCTCCTAAGTCACTTTAACCCTTAACTGCCACTTTGTCCCTCATTCTCTGAACATTCATTGTTTTGTTTTGTTTTTATTGGTTCCATTAAAAACCCACTTAAGAATTCTGGGTGTCCTCAGCAAAAAGACTCCCTATCTTGTTCAAATCAAACATTCTTGCAGTTCTAGGCCATACTGATGTCTGAAAGATCTCTGGCCTTGTTTTCTTCCTAAACTCTAATCCCATAGATCCACTTGCCTATTGATTTTTTTTTTTTTTTTTGAGTCAGAGTTTTGCTCTTGTTACCCAGGCTGGGGTGCAATGGCGCAATCTTGGCTCACCGCAACCTCCGCGTCCTGGGTTCAGGCAATTCTCCTGCCTCAGCCTCCTGAGTAGCTGGGATTACAGGCACACACCACCAGGCCCAGCTGATTTTTTGTATTTTTAGTAGAGATGGGGTTTCACCATGTTGACCAGGATGGCCTATTGATTTTATGTTGTGATATTCACCCATCATTTTCATAACCTTCAGCTTCAAAAGTTAATTATTATCTAACTCATCGTCTTTTCCAACACTCACTTCTGCAAAAGCACCACCATCCTGTATATTATCAAGGACATGTATCTTGGAAGTATTTTTAATCCCCTGAATTTATTCAACATCAATTTTAGTACATTTTCTTTTGGAGCATCTTCTCATTTATGTTACTCTTCTCCATTTCCACCACTACCACCCTGGTTCATGTTTTCATCATTTAAGTTTGTATAATCATTTTATGGGGCTGTCTTAATCAAATTGGATAAAAGAGAAAAAAGTACCCTTTACATTTCATCTGTTACTTACTGCCTTAAACACACTCTTTTGGCTATCCTTCCCTCAATTCTTGAATACCCCTCAGGAAAATCTTATGGCTTTCCAATTATTATTAGTTATGAGTCTCACTTTGATAATTAAGACTCATGATCAAGCATTAAAATATTCATTCCTTTACCATCAAAATATTAATCTCACATCTAGTTCAAAGCTTCTATCATTTCTAAAGCTCAGGCCTAATTGCAGCTTGCTCTTTTTCTCCTCCTTACTCTCTTTTCCATTCCATTTTATCCAAATATGTCTCCTCTCAATGTTATTATTCCACTGCCACCACTTGTTGATAATCACAGCTCTCTATTGGTAAGTGATGCTTTTTTGGGCAATTGTATGTTTTTCTTGAGAGGTCCCCATGAGAATCTTTAAATAGACAAATTTCCTCATGCAAGTGTTGCCCTCTACAGCTGAACTCTTGCGGTGCCAAAAGAGCAGAACATTCCAAAGATCTGCCTGCTGGAGTCTCCTCATGCCAGAAGGCTACTGTCCTGGTCAATGTACCTTCAAGGTAGCTCAAACCTAGCCATCTTGCAAGGCATCTGCTTGGCCCTTGAGAGACTCATCCATCTGTGCCATGCTAAAGATTAATATTGTGGTATTCTAGAACTGCTCTGGCCAATCTCTGCCCAACAGAATTCTCTTACTGAAAAGTAAGCTTTATTTTCTATGCTCATATAGACTGTCAAACTTAGGAGTTTTATGTCAAGCTATCCCAAGATCTTCTCACCATATTTTCCTCCAGGGATAAAAGGTGGTAAATGTGTGTCCCTTTTTATTATAAGAACCTGGTTTCACATTTTGATTCTTTTACCTGCTACAATTTATAATAAACGTCTCAGTAGGATAATTATTCAATGATTTGACTTGAAAGCAAAGAATTAAATTTTGTTATATTACATTTATTTAGTCTTTCTTAAAAGTGTTCTGATCATTTTTTATAACCATGATCTGGAATAATATTGAAGAACTTGAGTGTTACATAAATAATTGAGAAAAATGACCAAATTGAATAGGAAAAAAAAAGTTCTATGTAAACATAATCAGAGAATCTAGAGCTATTGAATCTGTAACAATTTAGGTTAATATCTTAGAATGTATGAAGGTTTCTCTGTCCAAACAAAAATATTTTGAAAAAATTGGGGATAAAATATTAGAATGAAATGTTAAAGAATAGGAATGTGAACTCTGACTCTTCATAAAACGTTGGTCTGACTTGTATCATTTTGATATTCGCCTGTATAAAGGTAGGAGGTAGTAAATTATTTTCCCTACACTTTTTTGTAGCTTCAGTGGTATTTTGTGATTCTAAAAGGGAAAATTGAAGTGATAAGATCTAGGCAGGGTGGAATGCACCTGTAATCCTAACTACTTAGGAGGCTGAGTCAGGAGGACTGTTGAGCCCAGGAGTTTGAGTCCAGCCTGAGCAACACAGCAATATCCCGTCTCTAAAAATAAACAAAGAAGAAAGTACTGACAACTGTGGGGGTGGCCACAATAGTATGTAGTAGTAACAGAAGTAGAAAAGTAATTATGCTGACCATATGACATAATTAAAAAGAAATAACTCCAACTAGAACATCTGAACACTTGATAAATTCATGTAGCAAATATGAGTAAAGAACTTCTAGTTCCAAAATGATGACATAAGAGCAAGATGGCTTCACTCCTCTCCACAGAATTTAGAAACAAATATATAGAATTGAGATGATCACAGTAATATCCCAGAACTTATATATAAGGATAAGACACAGCCACAATTCCCACAGCCACAAAGAAGTGAAAACTTTCTGAGCAGACTGTAAGAAAATTGGACATCCGATATCCACAATGCCCATCCACAATGCCCATCCTTCAAGTATATTCAGTACCAAGATTGTGGAAAAATATTTCCCTGACCCTTGATTTCTATACTGAAAAAGTATGATTGAAGTGGACAATCAGTTTCCCCACCATCTTGGGTTACCTGACAGGAGACCTTTACCTGCCTCAACCCACAGGAACCATCAGGAGTACCTGAAGGGATATATCTCTGTGAGGACATAGACAACATGGAGTAATGGCACTACCATCACTAGCTCTGGGCATTCTTCTCTGTAACTCAGTAAAAGGAGATGCCAAATCAGAGTGGCTGTTCAGTGGCACCACAGTGTAGTAGGTTTGCTCCATAGATTTCCTGGGCATGAATCCTCAGCCAGCCTCCTTACACTACTAGAATATCGTCTTTGGAACTTCCCCTATTTGGGAAAGGTGGCATTCTGATAGTTTACTAAAGCCAAGGCAAACCTGGACCTGAGGCACCATCTAGTGCCAAAAAGGAGGCAATGACCCAGTGATATTTTTTTTAAAAAATGAACAGATAAATTACAAAGAATCTCTATGCAAACATATCTAAGAAAAAACAAAGCAAGCCAGACATAGAAGATGGCATTAAATAACTAATCCTTCAGTGCAAAGACATATATATACATCCATAAGAAATGGAGAAAAATAATATGAGAGGATACTCCAAAAGAAAATGTACTAAAGTTGAAGTTAAGAAAATTAAAAATAATTCAGAGATATATATCCTTGATAATATGCAGGATGGCGGTATTTTTGCAGACATATAGTGTGCTTCTCTAAACAGGGAAGCAGGATCTCCTCAAGCTGACAAAGCAAGGAAACAGTTACTGACCCTAACAAGATGGTGATACGTGAACTCTATGACCAAGAATTCAAAATAGTAACTTGAAGGAAACTCAGTGATCACCAAGATAGCACAGAAAATAAATTCAGACATTTCTCAAAAAAATTTATCAAAGAAATTGAAATGGTTCAAAACATTAAAAAGAAATTTTGGATCTGAGAAATACATCTGCTGAAGTGAAAAATTCATTAGAGGCTCTCAGTAGTAAAGTAGATGAGAGGAACGCATCAACAAACTTGAGACAGGCTATTTGAAAATACACAGAGGAGGGGATAAAAGAATGAAAAGGAATGAAGATCACTTACAAGATACATAGAAAACTATCTGAAAAGATCAAATGTAGGAATTACTGGTGTTCAAGAGGAAGTTGAGCAACAGCAAGGGGCAGAATGCTTATTGAAAGATTAACAGAAAACTTCCTAAAATGTAAGAAATAGGTAAATATTCAGGTATAGAATGGTCAGAGAAGACCAAACAGATTTGATTGAAATAAGGTTTTTCCAAGGCATACAATAATCAGATTCTCAAAAGTCAGTGACAAAGAGGGTATCCTAAAAGCAGCAAGAGAAAAGAAGCAAATAACATATTTAAAAGCTCTAATCTGTTTGATAACGGATTTCTCAACAGAAACCATACAAGCTAGGAGGAAGTGGGATGACATTTTCAAAATGCTGTATTAAAAATTTGCCATAAAATATACTATATACAGTAAAGCTATTCTTCAAATATGAAAGAGAAATGAAGTCCTTCCCAGATAAGTAAAAGCTGAGATAATTTATCACTACGAGATCCATCTTATAAGAAATATTAAAAGGAGTTTTTCAAACTGCAAGAAATAAAAAACTAATGCACAGAAGGAAAACATTTGAAAGTAAACCCACTGATAAATTAAGTACACAGACAAACCTAGAATACTCTAATACTGTAATTGCAGCACATAATCCACTCATCACTTCAGTATGAAGCCCAAAATATAAATCTATCAAAAACAATAGTAGGTACAGCTACCTGTTAAGAGATAGAAAATATAAAACTATATAAATTGTTACAGCATAAAGTGAAAATGTGGGCTAATGCAGTTAAATTCTATAGTTTTTTTATTTTTTCTTTGTTTCTATTCTATAATTTATGATCTAAGATAAGTTGTCATTTCTTTAAAATAACTTTTTATATCTATGAGATACTTTTGGTAAGCCTTATAAAAGATTCACTAAAATAAAAAGCAACCAATTAAAACATGTCTCCAGAAAACTACTTAACTACAAGGAAGATAGTGAGAAAGGAAGAGAGAAGTTACAAAACAACTAGAAAACTAAAATCACTGAATATAAATAGACCCAATTCTCCAATTAATAGGCATAGAGTACCTGAATGAATGAAGAAATAAGACCCAACTGTATTGAAAAATCCACTCCACCTATAAAGAAACACAAAGACTCAAAGTGAAGAGGTGAAAAAAGGTATTCCATGCAAGTGGAAACAAAAACAAAAATAGAGCAGAAGTAGCCATACTTATAAAAATCAATAAAATCAAAAAGTGGGTGAATGATATGAACAGACATTTTCCAAAAAAAACATTTATTTAGCTAACAAACATATGAAAAAATCATCATCACTGGTCATTAGAGAAATGCAAATCAAAACCACATTGCGATACCATCTCACCAGTTAGAATGGCGATCATTAAAAAATCAGGAGACAACAGATGCTGGAGAGGATGTGTAGAAATAGGAATGCTTTTACACTGTTGGTGGAAGTGTAAATTAATTCAACCTTTGTGGAACACAGTGTGGCAATTCCTCAAGGATCTAGAAATAGAAATACTATTTAACCCAGCAATCCCATTATTGGGTATGTACCCAAAGGATTACAAATCATTCTATTATAAAGACACATGCACATGGATGTTTATTGTGGCACTGTTCACAATAGCAAAGACTTGGAGCCAACACAAATGCCCATCAATGATAGATTGGATAAAGAAAATGTGGCACATATACACCATGGAATACTATGCAGCCATAAAAAAGTCCTATCCATGGATAAAGGACTTTATCCATGTCCTTTATCCTTGCAAAGGACATGGATAAAGCTGGAAATCGTCATTCTCGGCAAACTGACACAAGAACAGAAAACCAAACACTGCATGTTCTCACTCCTAAGTGGGTGTTGAAAAATGAGAACACATAAACACAGGAAGGAGAACATCATACACCAGGGCCTGTTGAGATGGGGACCTAGGGGAGGGATAGTATTAGGAGAAATACCCAATGTAGATGATGGTGTGTTGGATGCAGCAAACCACCATGGCACATGTATACCTATGTAACAAACCTGCACGTTCTGCACATGTACCCCAAAACTTAAAGTATAATTTTAAATAATTGATAAAACTACAAGTCACAGAACAGGCAAAGAAGGTCACTATATAATGATAAAAGGATCAATTCAACAAGAGAATATAAAAGTTATAAATATCTATGCACCCAACATCAGAGCTTTCAGATACAAAAATTAATCTATCTAAAAGAAAGATAGACTGCAATACAAAAATAGGAAATTCAGCACCTCACTTTTAGTAATGCACAATGCATGCAGACAAAAATCAACAAAGAAACATCAGAGTTAAACTACACACTAGGACAAATAGGTCTAAGTGACTCTTACAGAACATTTCACCCAACTGTTGCAGAATGCACATTTTCACATCAGCACATGGAATATTCTCCAAAATAGATCATGTCTTATGCCACAAAACAAATCTCAACAAGTTCAGAAAAGTAGAAAGTATATCAAGTGCCTTTTTTACTACAATGGAACAAAACTAAGAATCAATAATAAGAGAGGAACTTTGAAGAATACACAAACTCGGGGAAATTAAACAACATACTCCTGAATAACCAATGAGTCAATGAAGAAATAAAGAAAACTTTAGTATTTCCTAAAACAAATGAAAATAGCAATACAACATGCCAAAATCTATGGAATAAAGCAAAAGCACTACAAAACAGGGAATTCATATCAATAAACACCTACATCAAAAAAGTAGAAAGACTTCAAATAAACATCCTAATGAACCTCAAAGAATTAGAAAAGCAAGAGCAAACTAAGCCCAAAATTAGTAGAAGGAAATAAAATTGAGTAAAATGAAATTGAGACTAAATAAAATACAGAAAATCAATGAAATGAAAAGTTGGTTTTTTGAAAAGATGAAAAAAATGAACAAACCTTTAACTAGATTAAATAGTAAAAAAAGCCACCCCCAAAAAAATCGGAAGCAGAAAAGGATATATAACAGCTGAGATTTCAGAAAGACAAGAAATCATTAGAGACTATTATAAACAACTACACACATACACACAACATATAATATACATATATATGAATAAATTAGTTTCTAGACAAATACAATACACCAAGATTAAACCATGAGGAAATAGAGAAACTCAATGAACCGGTAATGAGTAATGAGATTAAAGCCATAATAAAAATTCTCCCATTGAAGAAAAGCCCAGAACATGATGACTTCACTGCTGAATTCTACCAAATATTTAAATAAGAAATAATATTTATTTTATTCACACTCTTAAATGAGGAAGAGGGAATACTTTCAAACCTGTTCTATGTGGCCAGTATTGTCCTGATATCAAGACCAAACAAGGAGACCACAACAAAAACAACAGCAACAAAATACAGTCTGATTTCATGATGAGCATAGATGCAAAAATCCTCAACATGATACCAGCAAATGGAATTCAATAGCACATTAAAAAATTATTTATCATAATCAACTGGGATTCATTCCAGTTATGTAAGGATGGTTCAAAATATGCAAATCAAAAAACGTGATACATCACATGAACAGAACCAAGTGCAAAAACTATATAATTATTTCAATAGATGCTGGAAATGCATTTGATAAAATTCAATGTGGCATTATTATAAAAACCCTCAAGAAACTGAATACAGAGGAGCATACTTCAAAATAAGAAAAGCCATATATGACAAACAAATGGCTAATATTGTACTGAACTGGGAAAAATTGAAAGTCTTTCCTCTAAGAACTGGAACAAGACAAGGATGCCCACTTTCACTTTTAGTCAACGCTGTACTGGAAACCCTGGCGAGAGCAATTAGTCAAGAGAAGAAATAAAGGGTATCAAAATTGGAAAAGGATAAGTCAAATTAGCTTTGTTCACAGATGACATGCTCGTATAATTAGAAAGCCTAAAGACTCCACCAAAAAACCTGTTAGAACTGATGAACAAATTTAGTAAAGTTTCAGATTACAAAATCAACATACAAAAACCAATAGCAGTTATATACACCAACAGCAAACAACCTGAAAAGAAATCAAGAAAATGGTCCCATTACAAAAGCTACAAAGAATATAAAATACCTAGGAATCAATTTAACTAAAGAAGTAAAATATCTATACAAGTAAAACTATAAAATACTGATGAAAGAAATTGAGTAGGATACAAATAAATGGAAAGATATTCTATGCTCTTGGATTGGAAGAATTAATATTGTTAAAATGAGAATTTTACCCAAAGTAATTTATAGATTCAATGTAATACCAATCAAAAGACCAATGACATTCTTAACAGAAATAGAAAAAAATTATAAAATTTATATGGAATCAAAAGACCCAGAATAGGTGAAGCAATGTGAGTAAAAAGGACAAAACTGGAGGTATTATACTACCTTACTTCAAAATATAGCACAAACCTAAAAAAAAAAAAAAATCAGCATGGTATTGGCATAAAAACAGACACATAAACCAATGGAATAGAATAGAGAGTCCACATATAATTCCATGTATTTACAGACAACCCGTTTTCAACAAAGTCACCAATAATTTGCCATAAGGAAAGGATAGTCTTTTTAATAAATGGTGCTGAGAAAACTATATATTCATATGCAGAAGAATGAAACTAGACTCCTATCACTCACCACATTCAAGAATCAAAATGAATTAAAGATTTAAGTCTGAGACCTGAAACTGTAAAACTAATAGAAGAAAACATTGGGCAGATGCTCCCAGACATGGCCTAGACAAAGGCATTTGTGTAAGATCTCAAAAACACTGGCAAGAGAAGTAAAATCAGAAAAATGGGATTACATCAAGCTAAAAAGCTTCTGCACAACAAAGGAAACAATCAACAAAGTGATAGACACACCATAGAATGGGAGAAAATACTTGCAAACTATCTATCTGACAATTCATAACTGGAATATATAAATAGCTTAAAAAACTCAATATCAAAAAAACAAAACTTCTGATTACAAATGGGCAAAAAATCTGAATAGGCATTTCTATTGCCTAATGCCTATTCAGAAGACATACAAATGGCCAACAGGTCTATAATGTTTAACATCACTAATCATCAGAGAATAGCAATTCAAAACCATAATGAAACCTTATCTCACCCAGATAAAACAGCTTTAATAAAATAAACAAGCAGTAAATAATAGATGCACTGGTGAAGATGTGGAGAAAGGGGAACTCTATTTACACCGTTGGTGGGAATGTAAATTTGTACAGCCACTGTAGAATATTGTGTGGAGGTTCCTCATGAAACTAAAACTACTATATAATGCAGCAATTCACTAGTGGCTATATACCCAATAGAAAGGAAAACAGTGTATTCAAAAGACACTGGTACTCCCATGTTTATTGCAGTGCTATTCACAATAGCCAAAATATGGAATCAACCTAACTAAGTGCCCATCAGTAGATGAATGGATAAAGAAAATGTGGTACGTATACACATGGACTCTTATTCAGCCATTTAAAAAAGAAGACTAAACTCCTATTATTTACAGCAATATGGATGGAACTGGAGGTCATTATGTTAAGTGAAATAAGTCAGGCATAGAAAAACAAACATTACATGTTCTCTTTCATATGTGGGAGATTAAAAAGTAAACCTCATGAAGACGGTAGATTGGTGATTACCAGAGGCCTGAAAGGGTCATGGGGAGATGGGGACGAAGAATAGATTGATTAATGGATGTAAATTTACAGTTTCAATGAAGAGATAAGACGTAGTATTTGATAGATCGATAAGGTGATTTGTAGTTTACAATATCTTTTAAATGTTTCACAGTAGCTAGAAGGGAATAATTTAAATGTTGTTTGCTTGAAGAAAAAAGCAAATATTTAAGGTGATGGATATACCAAATACATTGGTTTGCCCTTTACAAATTATATGAATGTATTAAATTCTTATGTGTAGCCTAAAATGTGTGCATCTATTATGTATTGATTAAAAAATATTTTTTAACTCCAAGCTTCCCCGAGATTGTAATCCACCTGTAATTTAACTGACTTCTAGTAAAGCCTGTTACTTTCAGAGGAACATAATTCAGCCTACAGACTTTGCAATGCATCATCCACAATGTTGTGTGTTTGTGTTGTGTGTGTATGTGTTTGTGTGTGAATAGGAAGGAACAAGAAAATACAAGAGTATGTAACCCAAAGATTTGAGAGAGAAAAAAATGTGTGCAGACATAGTGGCTTATATCAGAAGTTGTATTTAGGTATCTTAAAGTTCAGTCCCTAGTGCTTTAAATCTAAAAAAACTCTAACGATCATTTCATGAACAAGTCTACCAAAAAAATTCATTCAAAGATTTGCAATCTCTTTATGTTTATGCATGAGTGCCCAAAAATGCCTTCATCTCGTTTTCTTCAATATTTAACATCCGTTCCTGGGATTGAAGAATGTTCCTTCTAATTTACTCTTAAACATCAAAGCAATGAAACTATTAATCCAGCTAATAATGATGCATATTTCTCAAAAATGCTTTTCATTTTCAGAGCAGCAACCAAAGGAGTTTTCATTGTCTCTCTAGTTGGCTTTAATGAGAGATGTACAGATGTTAAACCCACTACTCTTATTAATCATTTTTCTTCATCTACTGATTAAATCCTCAAAAACAAACTGTTCATGTTCTCACTGAAAATACAGGTGGTCTCCCCTAGCAGTTATGTTGCACAAGAAATAGAAGTTATAATGGCGTGGATGGTGCTCTGCATGGTATTTTCTAGACTTTACTACTTGATGAGCTTTTGTAGATAAGTCAAACTCTTTAATATCACTTAAATGTAATCTTTTCTGTAGTTGATTATGCAGTGAATACAAAAGAGATATCTGCAGTATGTGGAATTAATTGTGGAAGTTGGATAAAGACTTTAGAATAATAACTGTGACTATACAAGTCACCTATGAAACTGTTCTCTCATAGGTGACATTAATTTTCTATCTACAGAGTCTTATTACTGAATGTGTTATGTTTGTACCTCCACAAAACTGAAATAATAATTTTCTTTTTTTTTTTTTTTTAGCAGTCTATTAAAGTGTCGAGGTTTATCTTTATCTATCTAAAGTGTCGACTGCTGCTTTTTAATGTAAATGTTTGGGCTTAACTGAATTCCTAATATGTGATGTCACTTGGAATTCTGATAGGGTCCAGTAATTTGGCCTACAAAGATATATTTTTCCTTACAATGAAATGTATATTTGAAATGTTATTTTACATAATAGCAAAAAAGCATCCAAGATAAGTTGTGAGGTTTTTATGGTTTAACTTTTGAAATAGAAAGACAAGGCTCTTATGTGCTTGCTTCATTCCAAAGTGTATATGGGAATGCTAATGCTTTATATGTAAAGTGCACCCTACAGATATTTGTGATTAGTTAATTATTATGGCTGGAAATACTAGAATCATAAAAAAATGAACTAATCTTGAATGTCAGAGTGTCACCCACTTTTTTGAAAACAATGAGAAAAAATTATTATGATTTTTACATTTACCATATGTTTCACAAAGAGGAGGTTTTCTTTGCTGTGCTACATTGCAAGAATATGTCATGTTCAAATCTCTGGGGCTTTATTAAAAACTTTACTTTCTTCTTAGAGAGATTATCAAGCAAATACTAAAGATGGCATAGAAGTGTGGCCTAGGCAGTATTTTTCTGGCAAGTAAACCTAAGTGCAGAATTTAAGTTCTATAACATTAACCTGAGGGTAAATCATTTTATTCAGGGTTGTCTCCTCTGTGAACAGCTGTATGTTACGACCTCATTTGCTACAGCAAATGAAATATTAATAGATCTTTGAAAATGCAGTAAAATTTTGATCAGATGTTATAGCTTCATTGTATACCAAACCCTGCCTCTCAGAAAAACTTTCTGCTTGGGTTTAAAATGAAATTATCACTCGATTTTTTTAAATCAAACATTTTCTTTAAGAACATGATAATGTAAACATACTTCTTATGGGAATCTCTGTCTACTATATTTTTGACCAAAAAAACCCATGTTTGACCATGCTATTTAAAGAGTTATTGAAAAAAGAAACTGAATCTATTTAGGTGAGTCAGAAAATTAAGATATAGCAAATCAAAGTTCTTTTTGTTTTTGTTTTTTTGAGATGGAGTCTTGCTCTGTTGCCCAGGCTGGAGTGCAGTGGCACTATCGCAGCTCACTGCAATCTCCGCCTCCTGGATTCAAACAATTCTCCTGCCTCAGCCTCCTGAGTACCTGAGATTTCAGGCATGTGCCACACGCCCAGCTAATTTTTTTGTGTTTTTAGTAGAAACGGGGCTTCACCGTGTTGGCCATGCTAGTCTCAAATGTCTGACCTTGTTGATCTGCCCGCCTCAGCCTCCCAAAGTGCAGGAATTACAGGCGTGAGCCATGTGCCCAGCCACAAAATAGATTTTAAATAAGTTATTAACTATAAAATTCTCAATTTGGGCATTTATTTTGGCTGCAAGTACCAAAACACCAGGCAAAAAAAACCTAAGTAAATAGTTCTAGATACATAGTTGACTCTTGAACAATACAGAGGTTAGGACTGCTGATCTCCACACAGTTGAAAATCTGCATATAACTTTCCCAAAATTTAACTGCTAATAGTCTAGTGTTGACCAGAAGCCTTACTGATAACATAAAACATTGATTAAAACATAGTTTGTATGTAGATTTATACTATATTATTACAATAAGTAAGATAAAGAAAAGAAAATGTCATTAACAAAATCATAAGGAAGAGAAAATATATTTACTGTTCAGTAAGCGGAAGTGGATCATCATAAAAGTCCTTCATCCTCATTATCTTTATTCTGAGTAGACTAAGTAGGAGAAGAAAGAGGAAGAGTTGGCCTTGCTGTCTCATAGGTGGCAGGATGGAAGAAAATCTACCTGTAAGTGGATCCTCATAGTTCAATTTCATCTTGTTCAGGGGTCTGCTGTGGATAGTTGTTGGAACTAGTTCAGCAATGCCAAATATAATGGTGGAATCTTTTGATTCTTATGGACTTTCTCAAATGACTAAAAGATGATTGCTGAAGTTGTAGACATCATGTTTAGCAGAAAGAAAGAGAAAAGGAGGTGGCAGCTGTTTCAAGAAAACTTTCCTAAGAACATCCATATCTATCACAATGTTCTTGTATCACTACTCCTAGCTAAGGTAAGGCAAGGGAGAAGCGATTAGAAGTAGGCATCAAGTTGCCACATATTCTAATTGTCACTTCATTTACCAAGTCATGTATGTCTTATCTTCGCTTACCAAACAAAATGCTCTGATTTTCCTAATTAGCCGTAGTGGTATTTACTTCTTGTGTTTGAAACTTAAAGTGATAAACCACTGCACTCACACCACATGTTATTCTTCCAAAAGCTAACATAGTTTTGATTTATTTGAAAATATATGATTTCATATATGAATATATATATATATATATTCTTATCTATTGCTGCCACATTTTATGAGGTTATTGATGAAAGAGATCTTTGGATCAATCTGGAAAATTAATTGAAAAGTAAGACTGATAGCAGCAATGTTAAATGGTGTCTTTTCAGAAGTATTGATTATTCTATCTGTTGCAGATCTCTTCAAATTGATTGGGAATCTCCAGGGAAGCCAAATGGCATCATTCTTGGATATGATCTCCTATGGAAAACATGGTATCCATGCCCTAAAACTCAGAAATTAATGCAGGACCACAGTGATGAGCTCTGCAAGGCAGTGAGGTGTCAAAAACCTGAATATATCTGTGGACACATTTGCTATTCTCCTGAAGCTAAGGTAAATCTTTTCAAACTAATCAGTGAACTATGTTTTTCTCACTCAAGACTCCAACTAAAATTATTCGCTTCTCACATCATGGTATATCATGGTCAATACTTCCTCTACTCTATGAAGAAGACTCCATGCAGAAGAAAGGATGCTTACAAAAATCTTATCACCTTCATGAGCACTTTAGCCTTCCCACTTTTTACTCCTTTCACAGGAAACATAAATTTATTAGAATAGGATACATCCTTTTGTATTTGATCAAATGACTTGAAATTTTCTTTTCAGCAGATCTTTTCAGCTACAAATGGGTGTTTGTTTACGTGACACTGATGAGTAACTATGAACAGCACATTTTAAGATTTGTCAGAAATATTTTAGAATTATAGTCATTTGCAGATTAATGTTCATTTTAGATGCTGTTTAGAAATCAGATCAATAATACAGCCAGACAGAGGAGTTTGTAAATGACATTTATTGACAACACAGAAAATCCTTAGTTTAAAGGTAGAATTTCATATAATGAACTAATGTTCCTATTTGTCAACAACAGCCTCTCACACATTCAATGACTAAAGCTACCACTAAATTTATAAGATTTACTGCAAAATAAAACAGTAATTAAGAAAGTGAGTTACTGAAGCAATATGGATCAAATTACAAATTATTATAGCTGACACAAGTTTAGCAATAGTTATCATCTAAGAAATGCATAAAGCCAGCAGTTACTATGTATTTTTGATACTTACACTCTAAAATTATCATTATGCCTAAGTTTGACGTCATTTTACTCCATTAAGTATGCACATATTTAAATATGCACATATGCACATCTGATAAACATATTTGTATAAAATTAAATTTAGGATTTTTGAAAAGAAAAATACTAAAATAAATTTGCCCATTAAACATATTCTTCATTTAAAAAAAAATCTTGGGAAAATATTGGCAAAATACAGAATTCACTTCTCAATTCTTTTTGTTTCCATTATTTTAAAATAATATGTTTGACATTTGCATTACCCAGTAAGAAGTTGATGAAGAGAGAATAGTTGTATAGGCATGTGAATTAATGATTTAAAGTTTGTCCAGTGCAGAAAACAATGTGTTTCATTAAAATAAAAACTAATTCTGGCCAAAAATTGTCATAGTAGTTTAGGTTTGCATATGGATTTTATAAGTTTCAATCCCATAACTTTAGTGGTAAAATCAAAGCTAAGTAGAATAAAACTAGTAAAGATAATGTTTCAATTTAAGTTTATTCGAAAAGATCAAAAGGTAGATGCTCTTAAAATGTCCATATTAAATTAAAATATACCTATGAAAGGGTGAAGAAAAATTAATGGTGTGAAGAAAAAAATATATTTAATAAAGTATTAACAGCATAATAATTACCTATTTTAGGCTAAATTATTTCTAAAATTGCTTCTATCTTCCTTTAAGCAGTGATTTCAGAAACTGCTTTTTCTAACTTTTGAAGAAATTTAATGAAGTTTTGTACCAAATAAATGACTGGTTGGTGTAACATTTCTAAATTCAATGAATGACAAAGAACTGGTTAGTTTAATTTTTAATCAATTTTAAAAGATGACTAAGACAAATCTTCTCTACAAAAAAAAAATCATACAGGTCACCTTTTATAGAAAATGAATGTAAATTGAAGAATAGAGAAGCAAAAAGTTAGCCTTTAGAAAACACGTGTGCAAATCTCACCTCATAGTCTTGAAAAGAAACATCACATTTGGTTGATCCTGTAATGCAAATGTCATATATTATTACAACAAAAAGAGACATACTTTTTAATGATGCCTTAAACAAAGTCTTATTTTTATTGTTGGAATTAAAGAGGCAACACAGGTATTGCAGTAAAAGAGAATAAAGGAAGTCAGTTAAATTATAAGAAAAAATTTGAAAGCTTCTGTTTGAGGCTAGGTACTAAGATACATTTCCTGGCATGAAAGATTGGAAAGAATATATAAACATATATTCTAAATTTATATTTACTTTTTATTGTAAAATTTTAGATAATAAAAAATAGACATATCTTTTATTATAAAATAACATATAACAAATATATTTAATAAATTTTATATAAAAATTTTTAGGTGAGTCAAAAAATTAAGATACATCAAAGTAAAAAGATAAATTTTTTTATTACATAATAAAAATTTTATATTAAAAAGACATATATAAAAATCATTTTAATTTTTGAAATAAAAAGACACAAAGAACAGCATGGGGAACAGCGCTCATGATCCAATCGCCTCCCACTAGGTCCCTCCCTAATACATGGGGATTACAATTCAACATGAGATTTGGGTGGGGACACAGAGCCAAACTGTATGACCAAGTGATGTATCTGGAACTGGTCCAGGAACCACACTTTTTGAGAATCACTGGATTAGAAACATGCTTTTAGAAACCATTGAGCAAGGAAGAGGCCACTTTTTTGAAAATTAGCCACACACAAATTAATTCAAGTTATTGAAATTTTCATTTATGTTGTCTGAGATAACTAACTTGAAGACTGAGTTCAGTTAGGAAGTATTCTGTTTATGGAGAGAATCCCCAAGAGAAACAATTGCTTGCAAAAGTCCCCTTTGGGACCCATCAATAATCTGAACCAGAGTGGCTTAGAAGAAAGGCATGTGTTTTACTTGGCTGATGGAGCCTGAGAAAGCATTGATAATGAAAACATAGAAGTGAACCAGTCCTAATGGCCCATCACTTTGAGGAATAATTTCAAAAGAAGGTGAAAAGTACTGGATAAACTTGCTTTTTATCCAGCATTTATCAATATTTATCCAACTGATAAATATTGTACGTGCTTGTGTCCAGAAACAAACTCTATGTGACTGGGACTTTAATAAATGCTTCAAGACCAAAAACAAATGGCAAGATTTTAGGTCACTATAATAAAACAAGAGGGAGGTGCATGCTGTTTTACTTTATCAGCATTCACAAATCCCAAATAAAACACAGAGAATGTTTCTTGCTTAACTTTTAAAATAGGGCATAATTTTGAAATTTACTTTTCACACAGAATATGACATCCAAGGGAGCAGTCACCAAATTTATCCTTTTGATTAGAAAAAAATTGAATCCTTATTGCCAATAACTAAATGAAAGAAATGCATTACAGTTGGTTTAGCAAGGCCACCTGAGGAACCACAATGGTAGACTTTGAATTTAAGAGCTTAACTTCTTTACTTTTAGATAAGTTTTGAAAAATGAGTGAAGTACTAAACTAGTGGCTTTGTTGAAGATTTAGAGATTGTACATTCTACCATTCCTGTGTTGAATTGGTTCAAATGTTGGCACACTTTGTAGGTAGCAATGAAAAAAAAAAAAGAGAGAAACGCCTCATAGTGGTTGCTTTTGCCTACCACAGGAAATGTCTAGCCATTTAGTGCAATTTATTCCATGGAAGAGTTCTGAGGCTACGTATTAGCAACTGTTCATTGTTTCGTTTTTTTGTATACAGTGTGTCAGTCTCTCAGACCTTAAGTGAGTATGCAAATAATTATTTGATTGTTGAAGCACATAATTTTTTTCACAGTTACTAAAGAAAACAGAGTTAAAAGGGCTTTTCAAAATTAATTTCCATATAGATTTCCTTTTTTAAATGTAGTGGCTTATGAGATATGTATATATACACATATACTTGCAAATATTGGACTCTGTTGTGATTGCCTTGTTTGAAGATTGGGTTCACAAATAAGTGATCATACAAATTATAAGAAAAAATCCAATTTACTTTGAAAAAGGATCAATAAGAGACAATATCCATAGATGTGGTGTTTTAAAATCAATCATTTAAAGAAACATATATATATATTAAGGAAATTGTTCATTTAAAATTCTAAACATTTTTACCTCAGCAGCACTGATGTTCAAAAGATAATTCATATTTAGAGTATCATCATAGGGCACAAAGAATGGCTGAATACTTCAAAAAACATGTATTCTTTGAAATGACATTTATAAAATTTGAATGATCCTAGAAAACACATTTTTAAACCAATGAAATATGAGTAATAATGTCTCAGATCAATGCCTCATAAGAAAATAATTATATTACATGAGATATAGTGGCATAATATTCTTAACTAAACTGATATCTCTTTAAAACTGATTTCAAACTTTCAGGTTTGTTGTAACGGCGTGCTCTATAACCCCAAGCCTGGCCACCACTGTTGTGAAGAAAAGTATATCCCGTTCTTTGTAAATTCTACCGGAGTTTGTTGTGGTGGCCGAATACAAGAGGCACAACCAGATCATCAGTGCTGCTCTGGATACTATGCTAGAATTCTACCAGGTAAGGATTATTTCCAGGTGTACTCAAAAACTTTGGGAATCTGAGAATATAAACAGGTGATTCATGTCAGTGAACTATTTCAAATATCTCCACCACCCCAACAAAAATTGAACCACAAACACATAGGTATTGGCCTGCTTTAAATATTATTTCTTCCTTCTTCTTTGTTAAAATATAAGCAAGGCTAAATATTAGAAAAAGAGATAACACAGGAATTTATAATATCTACTACAAAAAGAAATAAATCTGGAGATCCTGGTTAACTACTTTTATCTTGCTTTTTTTTTTTTTTAATTAACATGATTATATATTTTCACTGTTAAATCTGTGAATTGCTGACTGTTCCACTCCATGAAGCTGTTTCCCACTTCTTCCATTTCTAATATGAACTACACATGCATTGTTCCTGGATAGATTGTTACAGCAAATTTCATTTGTGAGAATTCTAGGCCACTGGAAGTATTCTCTCATCGTTATAAGTCAGGCAAGAGTGGCAAAGTGGATTTTTTCCTTCCCTCCTTTTTACCATTAGCCAACTTAGCTAGCTATTTTGCTCCAAATTTCAACTACATAAAACAATGCCTAGTGAATATGATTGGCAATGATGATAATAACGACTGGCTCTTTTTTTTTTTTTTTTTTTTTTTTTTTTTTTTTGAGACGGAGCCTCACTCTGTTGCCAGGCTGGAGTGCAGTGGCATCTCAACTCATTGCAACCTCCACCTCTGGGTTCAAGCAATTTTCCTGCCTCAGCCTCCTGAGTAGCTGGGGCTACAGGCACACACCTCCATGCACAGCTAATTTTTGTATTTTTAGTAGAGATGAGGTTTCACCAACTTCGCCAGGATGGTCTCAATCTCTTGACCTCATGATCCACCTGCCTCAACCTCCCAAAGTGCTGGAATTGCAGGTGTGAGCCACCATGCCTGGCCAACAACTGGCATTTTTAAAGTACCAAGTCTCTCGCAGTCTCCATATTAAAGGCTTTACATAGGATACCTTATAGAATCTTCACAACTCTGGGGAATTGGTATTTTCTCTGCAGTTTACAAGTAAGGAAACCATTTTGGAGAGGATCAATAACATATCCAGATTCATAGACGTGAATAGAAGTGGAAGAACTAAAATGTGTATATAGGTCTGTCTCCTAAATCTATGCTTTTTTGAGTATTTTACTGCCTCTTTAACCAAAAAGTATCAACATGTGTTGACAATTTTTTTTTAAGGACTATTTCAGACTTCTAAACTCTTCATTACTACCATTGTCAGTTACTATTTATCCTGCACAAGTAATTGAGAATACAAATTTTTTCTGCTACTTAAGTTTGATACTGATATCTCCTTCAAAGAGCAGGAAATGGATATCGGAGAAAGAGAAGAAAACTAAGTTTTGGAGGCCATAGGAAAGCTAAATGTTTTGAGATATCTAGTTTAAGGTGAAATTTATGCCCAACATCTGCTTCAGTGTACTTTGTGTTCTATATAACTATATCCATCCAAGGCATGTGAAATGAGACATTGTCTAACCCAGTGTCTTTCCTGGAAAATACTAGCAAATGTAGAAGGAGCGTAATCACCTAATGGGTTTATTTTGCCCATTGCACAGATATTGCCAATTTACCAAGACAGTGATATTGCAATAGAGAAAGAAATTAATAAATGCAGAACCAACTAACAGGACAGGAGTTTTTACTCAAAACAACCTCCCAGAAAATTCAAAACCTAAGGTTTTTTTCAGGATAGCTTGGTGAGCATAGGGCTAGGGAATGGGGGATGCTTATAGGGAATGGGGGATGCTTATAAACTTATAGGGAGTCAGAACTGTCTTCTTGCCCTTAGTCAGTTCCTGGATAGGGACTGCAAGATCAGATGAGCCAGTTTATTGGTCTGGGTGATGCTAGCCGGTTCATCAGAATAAAGAGTCTGAAAAATACCTTGAAGTCCAATCTTAGGTTTTACAATAGTGATGTTATCTATGGGAGCAATTGGGAAGGTTAGGAATCATGTGGCCTCTGGTGGCATAAACACCTGACTCATAGTTTCTGTGACTAATTTGTTAGTTTTATAAAGATGTTTTGCTCCCCAAGCAAGGAGTGAGTTTGTTTCAGAAAAGGGCTGTCATCATTGATTTGAAGCTAAACAGGAAACTACATACCTCCCATAGTTATCTTGGCCTATGCCCAGGAATAGACAACGGTAGCTTGGAGACTAGATGGAATTGATTAGGTCAGATATCTTTCACTGTCATAATTTTCCATTGTCAGAATTTTCTTACTGTCATAATTTTTGCAAAGGCGGTTTCAGGTGTACTGATTAAATGCTGTTCAAATTTACCCAAGGCAGAGAACCTTCACTCATTATTTTTCCTTACAATTCATAGGAAAAAACGTATGTTTATATAACATTGCTGTCATTTCTTATTCTCTATGAAAAATATTTCAAAATTAAAAATGTTCTAGTAAACCAGATTTTCCAAGTAAGAAAAAATAAAAATATATATGGAAATAAGGATTTTGTAGAAAACTGTTAAACTTCTTTATACTACAACTCACAGTGTTAACAATGGATCAAATACTGTTAAATGCTTTACTTTCTCAAAATAACTTACATTTGGGGAGTTTTCGTGTGTGGTTCATATCTGCCTTTGCTTATAAAAAATTGATATAAAATTATAATTACAGTGATGAGATGGACATTTTGGTTCAATTCCTACCATTCTTCACACCAGTAGACCAAGTTGAGCATGGAACTAAATAATAGTGTTTTCATTTCCACATCACATTAAAAATTTTGATGTTATGATTTACAAGAAACTATTAAAACTACAAAATATCCTCTGTCCCTTAAAATTAATGGAAAATATTTAGTTACCTCTATCCCTGCTTCTAACTCAAGAGACTTGCCAGTGACTCTCAATGTTAACGCAAGTAGTCAGATTTTGAACTGACAGCACAATCTATTTTTGTTAGGTTTCAAAATAAAATTGAACATTTTCCTTAAAAATGAAATAAGTCTTGGAAGCTCAGAAGTTCTCATTGATATTATAAAGCATTTTAATAGTTTTTAGAGCAAGAGTTTTTAAAATATTTATTGTCTGTATATATAAATACATGTTTCTTCAGACCTAAAGCATGTTTAATATCTCTCAAACTATTTAGCATGTGCCAAATTTTGATTCTTTTTAAGTAGTTCATTTTTCATAGTATTAGAATGCCTACTACGGTGTCAAGAGAAAAGAAAAAAGCAATCTCATGAAATAAAGAGTGTTATGCTCCAGTCATTAATCTCACTGTACCTAAATGAAGAGATTATTTTTGTGACCTCTGTCCTCAGCCCTGAGGTCTTTGTTATCTAGTTTAACACCAGTTGCATTGAGAAAAACAAAAAAGCACAGTGGCCCCAAATCCTCTTGCAACTAAATGCGATTAAAATCTGATCACTAGTCTGCCAGTTCAAGACCATGGTAGGTATAGGAATTTTGATATTTATAGATTAGTGTAAAATGTTGGTAAATATGTACTTCATTTTTTTCTCATGACTTTCCTCCATAACAAAGACCAGAAGAGAAAAGAATGCTCATTTCTCTCCCTTTTTTATAAATATGCTAATGACCCCAAGTAAATGTTAATGTGGGTCATTCTTTGATAAGAATAACAATTAACTGTTAGACCACATGGTAGTTTTTAGAGAGAAAACATTTTAAGTCTGGCTTGAAATAGATTTATTTTGAGAGGTTAATGAGAAGGTGACTGATCCTTGTATCTTACGCCTAATAGCCCTTTTTTGAGGAAAATAAGTGAGTTTTATTTCTCATGGATATAATCTACATCTTTTTTTTTTTTGAAGTCTTTTCTTCTGTCAGTCACTAAATAAGATTCTGAGGGATTCAGTAAAACACTACTAACATATCTAAACCAATTAACATTTGTTATGCTCAAAAGAGACTTTAAAAAAAAGTGTTGGCTTTCCCCAATGTACACGTATATACTATGCTTCCTCTAAGCCCATCATTGTCCTAAGTGACGTTTAATTAACTGATGTTGCTCTGTCCCATGAGACACATTATCTAAAGTTTACCAAAGGGGATATTATGTCTGACTGCGAAGACAAAAAACATGGCAACTACATTTCATCTCAAATAGAATTATTTTAACCAGAGGAACATAACAAATACAGTAACTTTATCGTTTATAATAAGCTCATTGCTCCTTCAGTAGCCTCTGGTAACATCATCATGGAAACTTTTACTAAGTTCCCTGTTACTATAGATTCATATTATAGGATCCTTTCAAATATAATTGACTAAGGCAACTGTCTGGCGAATTCTGGATATTCATATTTTGAGAAAAAAAAAAACTGCATATGCCTTGATCCACTCCTGGATATTTACCCTAGAGAAAGGCAAATTTATGTTTACACAAAAACCTGTACATGAATGTTTACAGCAGCTGTATTCATAACTGCCAAAACTTGGAAACAATCCAAATGTCCCTAATTGAGTAAATGGACAAACTGTAGAACAAAGGAATACTACGTAGCAAAAAAAAAGAAGTATTGATAAATCCCAAGAAGATATCATGCCCAGTAAAAGAAGCCATTCTCAAAAAGCTACAAACTGTGAGACTGAATTTACATTGACATACAATATAAGACAAGCCATAGGTTTGAAGAAAAAAGTGGGCAATTGCCAAATGGATGGGAAGGGAGTATGACTATACAGGAATAGCATGAGGGTGTTCTGAGGGCTGATAAAACTCTTTTGTATCCTGATTGTGCTTCTTTGTTAAAATTCATGGAAGTATGCACCCAGAAAAAAGCAATGATACTGAATAATATTTTTTAAATAAAATGTTTTTTAAAGATTTTGCCTTAGAACTCTATTTCCATTTTACACATAGGGAAAATGGGACATAGAAACATGGCCAACACTCTCAGCTAGCCAAAATAGGAATTTTCATGATTGAATTTTAGATTGAGCCCTTAGAGATGGTGTGTCATATAATAATGTGATGAGTTTGCATGAGTGACATAACATATTTTTCTCATAAGTTGGTAGAACAAAGACAGCGAATATATCTCCATTAAAATTACAATGAAAATTCTTATTTTTAAAAGAAAGCAAAAATATCCTAGTCAGTGATGACTATTTCAGGTAATATTTTACATGATCACATTCTTATGAAAGAATAAGATTTGTGTAGTGTTTCAGTGGTTTGATGCTGAGTAATTAGTGGATAAGATATTAATTCAGGAGTCAAACTGCCTGGCTCCGCATCGATTTCTTTCACTTCTTAGTTGTTTGACCTCCATTGAGTAACTTTAGGAATATTAGTGGGGAATTAATGTTTCTGATGTCCACTGGGCTGCTGAGTTAGAATCCCCAAAGCTTACCCAATCTTTCATATCCAAATATAAAAAAATGTTTAGTAACTGGGGAGCATATGAGTAAAGGGGGTTAACAGGCCTCCTTTAAATAACAAAGTTTCTGATGAAACAATCCTTGGTTTCATAAGGATCCTTTTGATTCTATGAGGCCAAGCAATTCTCTAAGTTGACTTTTAGCAAATGGCCAGGGTAAGTCATAAAGAGCTTCCAAACTTTGGGGAGAAAAAAGACTTTGCACTTTGCAAAATGTCACACCCTAAAATTTAGATTCTAGAAAAAGCACTTTGTTCTGACAAAATTGACATTTAGAGACTTTATGCTCATTGTAAGCTACCACTCTTGACAAATAGAGGGAATCAATTTTTCAAGACTATCTGGAGAGCATGACAGATGATCATTCACATATTGTATAGCAGTTGAATCTTATAGAGAAAATTAAATATCTCTCAGTTTATTTCCTATTGCTGCTATAGCTCATTACCAGAAACTTTATGACTTAAAATGACACAAACTTATCTTATACATCTCAATATCAAAAGTTTGAAATGGGTCTCTTTGAGCTAAAACTAAGAAGTTAACAACAGTTGGATTCCCTTCTGGAGGAGAAAATCCATTTTCTTGCCTTTTCTACCTTGCAGAGGCTGCTCACATTCTTTGGCTTGTGTACCTCCTCCATTTTACAGGCCAACAATGACCAATTGAGTATTTCTCACATTGTATTATTAAACTTAATTATATCTACTGTCTTCATTCCCCTTTCCCATGTAACATAATATAGTCACAGGTTCCATGGTTTAGGATGTAGATATTTTTGGGAGATCATGTTGTGCTTACCATTGTAAGGTAATGGTTAAGTAATTATGAGAATTAAGAAGGCATTGCTGGAAACACTCGGGGAATAACTGTCACAGATGAAACAAAAAAAGACTGTGAGCCTGAGTGCAAGAATATATGAAAAAAATGCTAAGTATAGATCTACTGCTATAAATTAAGCAGCTACTTCAGGGAGAGGCAGTAGGATGGTATTAATGTTGGGAACTCCAGGGAAATGGGAGAGTGCAATCTTGTTAATGACCTTTAAATCATACACACACACACACACACACACACACACACACACATACACATATGCATTTACTTTAAGTTTGTGGGTACATGTGCAGATCATGTAGGATCGTTACATAGGTATACACATGCCATGGTGGTTTGCTGCGTCCATCTCCCCATCACCTACATTAGGTATTTTTCCTGATTGTTATTCCCTCCCCAATCCCCTCACCCCCTGCTATCTCTCCCCTACCCCCCACAAACAGGCCCCAGTGTGTGATGTTCCCCTCCCTGTGTCCATGTGTTCTCATTGTTTAACACCCAACTATGAGAATATGTGGTGTTTGGTTTTCTGTTCCTATGTCAGTGTTTTGAGAATGATGGCTTCTAGCTTCATCCATTTCCCTGAAAAGGACATGAACTCATCCATTTTTATGGCTGCATACTATTCCATGGTGTGTATATGCCGCATTTTCTTTATCCAGTCTATCATTGATGGGCTTTTGGGTTGATTCCAAGTCTTTGCTATTGTAAACAGTGCTGCAATTAACATACATGTGCATGTGTCTTTATAATGGAACGATTTATAATCCTTTGGGTATATACCCAGTAATGGGATTGCTGGGTGAAATAATATTTCTATTTCTAGATCCTTGAGAAATTGCCGCACTGTCTTCCACAATGGTTGAACTAATTTCCATTCCCACCAAAAGTGTAAAAGCATTCCTATTTCTCCACATCCTCTCCAGCATCTGTTGTCTCCAGATTTTTTTAATGATTGCCATTCTAGCTGGCATGAGATGGTATCTCAATGTGGTTTTGATTTGCATTTCTCTAATGACCAGTGATGATGAGCATTTTTTCATATGTTTGTTGGCCACATAAATGTCTTCTTTTGAAAAGTGTGTTCATTTCTTTTGCCCACTTTTTGATGGGGTTGTTTGTTTTTTCTTGTAAATTTGTTTTAGTTCTTTGTAGATTCTGGTTATTAGCCCTTTGTCAGATGGGTAGCTTGCAAAATTTTTTCCCATTCTGTTGGTTGCTGGTTCACTCTAATGATTGTTTCTTTTGCTGTGCAGAAGCTCTCAAGTTTAATCAGATCCCATTTGTCTCTTTTGGCTTTTGTTGCCATTGCTTTTGGTGTTTTAGTCATGAAGTTCTTGCCTATGCCTATGTCCTGAATGGTTTTCCATAGGTTTTCTTCTAGGGTTTTTACGGTGTTAGGCCTTATGTTTATGTCTTTAATCCATCTGGAGTTAATTTTAGTGTAAGCTGTCAGGAAAGGGTCCAATTTCAGCTTTCTGCACATGGCTAGCCAGTTTCCCCAACACCATTTATGAAACAGGGAATCGTTTCCCCATTGTTTTTCTCAGGTTTGTCAAAAATCAGATGGCTGTACATGTGTGGTGTTACTTCCAAGATGTCTGTTCTGTTCCATTCGTCTATATCTCTGTTTTGGTACCAGTACCATGCTATTATGATTGCAGTAGCCTTGTAGTATAGTTTGAAGTCAGGTAGTACGATGCCTCCAGCGTTGTTCTTTTTGTTTAGGATTGTCTTGGCTATACAGACTCTTCTTTGGTTCCACATGAAGTTTAAAGTGATTTTTTCCAGTTCTGTGAAGAAGGTCAATGGTAGCTCGATGGGGATAGCATTGAATCTATAAATTACTTTGGGCAGTATGGCCATTTTCATGATATTCATTCTTCCTAACCATGAGCATGGAATGTTTTTCCTTCTGTTTGTGTCTTCTCTTATTTCCTTGAGCAGTGGTTTGTAGTTCTCCTTGAAGAGGTCCTTCACCTCCCTTGTTAGTTGTATCCTAAGTATTTTATTCTCTTTGTAGCAATTGTGAATGGGCATTCAGTCATGATTTGGCTCTCTGTTTGTCTGTTATTGGTGTATAGGAATGCTTGTGATGTTTGCACATTGATTTTAAATCCTCAGACTTTACTGATGTTGCTTATCATCTTAAGGAGATTTTGGGCTGAGACTATGGGGTCTTCTAAATATACAATCATGTTGTCTGCAAATAGAGACAGTTTGACTTCCTTTTTTCCTAATTGGATACCCTTTATTTCTTTTTCTTGCCTGATTGCTCTGGCTAGAACTTCCAATACTAAGTTGAATAGGAGTGGTGAGAAAGGGCACCTTTGTCTAGTGCCAGTTTTCCAAGGAAATGCTTCCAGTTTTTGCCCATTCAGTATGATATTGGCTGTGGGTTTGTCCTAAATAGCTTTTATTATTTTGAGATATGTTCCATCAATACCTAGTTTATTGAGAGTTTTTAGCGTAAATGGCTGCTGAATTTTGTGGAAGGCCTTCTCTGCATCTATTGAGATAATCATGTGGTTTTTGTCTTTGATTCTGTTGATGTGATGGATTACATTTATAGATTTGTGTATGTTGAACCAACCTTGCATCCCCAGGATGAAGCCAACTTGATCATGATGGATAAGCTTTTTGATGTGCTGCTGCATTCAGTTTGCCAGTATTTTATTGAAGATTTTTGCATCCATGTTCATTATGGATGTTGGCCTGAAATTTTCTTTTTTAGTTGTGTCTCTGACAGGTTTTGGTATCAGGATGATGTTGGTCTCATAAAATGAGTTAGGGAGGATTCCCTCTTTTTGTATTGTTTGGAATAGTTTCAGGCAGATTGGTACCAGCTCCTCTTTGTACATCTGGTGAATTCAGCTGTGAACCCATCTGGACCTGGACTATTTTTGGTTGGTAGGCTATTAGTTGCTACCTCAACTTCAGACCTTGTTATTGGTCTATTCATGGATTCAACTTCTTCCTGGATTAGTCTTGGAAGATTGTAAGTGTTCAGGAATATATCCATTTCTTCTAGGTTTACTGGTTTATATGCATAGAGGTGTCTGTAGTAATCTCTGATGGCGGTTTGTATTTCTGTGGAATCGGTGGTGGTATCCCCTGTATTGTTTTTTATTGTATTTATTATCTGGCTGGCAGTCTGTCTATTTTGTTGATCTTTTCAAAAAAACCAGCTCCTGGATTCATTGATTTTTTGAAGGGTTTTTTGTGTCTCTATCTCCTTCAGTTCTGCTCTGATCTTAGTTATTTCTTGTCTTCTGCTAGCTTTTGAATTTGTTTGATCTTGCTCCTCTAGTTCTTCTAATTGTGATGATAGGGTGTCAATTTTAGGTCTTTCCTCACTTCTCATGTGGGTAGTTAGTGCTATAAAGTTCCCTCTAGACACTGCTTTAAATGTGTCCCAAAGACTCTGATATGTTGTATCTTTGTTCTCATTGGCTTTGAAGACCATCTTTATTTCTGCCTTCATTTCATTATTTCCAGTAGTCATTCAGGAGCAACGTGTTCAGTTTCTATGTAATTGTGTGGTTTTGAGTGAGTTTCTTAATCCTGAGTTCTAATTTGATTGCACTGTGGTCTGAGAGATGGTTGTTATGATTTCTGTTCTTCTGCATTTGCTGAGGAGTGATTTACTTCCAATTACATGGTCAATTTTAGAGTAAGTGCAATGTGGTGCTGAGAAGAATGTATATTCTGTGGATTTGGGATGGAGAATTCTGTAGATGCCTATTAGGTCTGCTTGCTCCAGATCTTAGTTCAAGTCTTGGATATTCTTGTTAATTTTCTGTCTCATTGATCTGTCTAATATTGATAGTGGAGTGTTAAAGTCACCCACTATTATTGTGTGGGAATCAGTCTCTTTGCAGGCTGTTAAGAACTTGTTTTATGTATCTGGGTGTTCCTGAATTGGGTACGTATATATTTAAGATAGTTAGCTCTTCTTGTTGTATTGATTATGTAATGCTCTTCTTTGTCTCTTTTGATCTTTGTTGGTTCAAAGTCTGTTTTATCAGAGATTAGAATTGCAACCCCTGCTTTTTTTTGCTGTCCCTTTGCTTGGTAAATCTTCCTCCATCCCTTTATTTTGAGTCTAAGTGTTTCTTTGCATATGAGATGGGTCTCCTGAATACAGCACACTGATGGGTCTTGACTCTTTAACCAATTTGCCAGTCTGTCTCTTGATTGGGGCATAGCCCATTTACATTTAAGGTTAATATTGTTATGCGTGAATTTGATCCTGTCATTTTGATACTAGCTGGTTGTTTTGCCTGCCAGTTTGTGCAGTTATTTCATTGTGTCGATGGTTTTTACCGTTTGATACATTTTTGCAGTGGCTGGTACTGGTTTTCCTTTCCATGTTTAGTGGTTCTTTCAGGAACTCTTGTAAGGCAGGCCTGGTGGTAACGAAATATCTCAGCAATTGCTTGTCTCTAAAGGATTTTGTTTCTCCTTCACTTATGAAGCTTAGTTTGGCTGGATGTGAAATTCTGGGTTGAAAATTCTCTTCTTTAAGGATGTTGAATATTGGCCCCCACTGTCTTTTGGCTTGTAGGGTTTCTGCCAAGAGATCTTCTGTGAGTGCGATGGGCTTTCCTTTGTGGGTAACCTAACCTTTCTCTCCGGCTATCCTTAGCATTTTTTCCTTCATTTCAACCCTGGTGAATCTGATGATTATGTGCCTTGGGTTGCTTTTCTTGAGTAATATCTTTGTGGTGTCCTCTGTATTTCCTGAATTTGAATGTTGGCCTGCTTTGTTAGGTTGGAAAAGTTTCCCTAGATAATATCCTGAAGAGTGTTTTCCAGCTTGGCTTTATTCTCCCAGTCACATTCAGGTACACTGATCAAACATAGATTTGGTCTTTTCACATAATCCCATATTTCTTGGAGGCTTTATCACTTCTTTTTACTCTTTTTCTCTTACCTTGCCTTCTCATTTTATTTCACTGAGTTGGTCTTCAATCTCTGTTATCCTTTCTTCTGCTTGATCAATTCAGCTGTTGGAACTTGTGGTTCGCAGAGTTCTTGTGCTGTGTTTTTCAGCTCCATCAAGTCATTTATGTTCTTCTCTAAGCTAGTTATTCTAGTTAGCATTTTGTCTAACCATTTTTCAAGGTTTTTAGTTTCTTTGCATTGGGTTAGAATATGCTCCTTTAGCTTAGAGGAGTTTGTTATTACTCACCTCCTGAAACCTGCTTCTGTCAATTTGTCAAATTTATTCTACATCTAGTTTTGTTCCCTTGCTGGTGAGGAGTTGTGATCCCTTGGAGGAGAAGAAGCATTCTGGTTTTTTGGTGATTTTGGCCTTTTTGCACTGGTTTCTTCCCATCTTTGTGGATTTTTGAAGTTGGGACTTTCGGATAGGGTCTCTGAGTGAATGTCCTTTCTGTTGATGTTGAAGCTATTTCTTTCTGTTTTTTAGTTTTCCTTCTAACAAATAGGCCCCTCTGCTGCAGGACTGCTAGAGGTCCACTCTGGACCCTGCTTGCCTGGGAATCACCCATGAGGGTACAGAACAGCAAGAATTGCTGTCTGTTTGTTCCTCTGGCAGCTTCGTCCCAGAAGGGTACCTGCCAGATGTCAGTCAGAGCTCTCCTGTATGAGGTGTCTCTTTGGATATATGGGGGTCAGGGAGCCACTCTGTCTCTTGTCAGAGCTCAAGTGCTGTGCTCAGAGCTCTGTTGCTCCCTTCAGAGCTACTGGGCAGGGACGTTTAAGTCTGCTGGAGTGGAACTCACAACCGTCCCTTTTCCCAGGTGCTCTGACCTGGGAAGGTGGGGCTTTGTTTATAAGTCCCTGAGGGGCTGCTGCCTTTTATCAGAGATGTCCTGCCCAGCAAGGAGGGAGTCTAGTCACAGTCTGCCTGCAGAGACCTTGCTGAGCTGCTGTTGGCTCCACCCAGCTGCTGTGTAAACTTCCTTGCGATTTCATTTACACAGTCAAGTTTAGAACTGCCTCAGTAATGGTGGAAGCTGCTCCCCCGCAGCTAGCTCGACTGTCCCAGGTTAAGTTCAAACTGTTGTGCTAGCTGCGAAAATCTCAAGCCAGTGGGTTTCAGTTTACTGGTCTTTGTGTTGGTGGGACCTGCCGAGCCAGATCACTTGTACCCTGGCCTTCAGCCCCCTTTTTTTCAGGGGACTGGGTGGTTCTGTCTCACGGGCATTCCAGGCACCAGCTAGAATGGCCACCCAGTTTTTTGCTGAAAACCCACGGCTCCAGCTACATTGGCCACCCTGTTTTGTGCTGGAAACTCCAGGCTGGTGTTTTTGGCACTGACGGGAATCTCCTTTTCTATAGGCTGTAAAGACTGTGGGAAAAGTGCAGTTTCTGAGCCAGAGTGCCGGAGTTTCTGGAAAAGTCCCCGATGACCTCCCTTGGGTAGGAGAGGAAGTCCTCCAGCCCTTTGAACTTCCCGGGTGGGGCCCACCCTACCTTGATTTGCCCTCCTTGGGCTACACCTACTGTCCAACCAGTTCCATTGAGATGAACCTGGTATCTCTGTTGAAAATGTGGAGATCATTTGCCTTCTGTGTCATTCTCACTGGGAAATGAGCTCTGGAGCTGTTCCTATTCAGCCTTCTTGGTGGCTCTCCAGACTGACCCTAAAATCCTGTACAAAGTGGCACACAAATCTTTTATCATTTTAATAGAGTGAACAGTGAACTACAAGGACTGGTACAGGGGATAATGAGATATTATGCCAAGTGAGGTAACTTTTTGGAGGTATGTAGATACAATGGACCAAGTTATTAAATACTATCCTTTTTTAGTAGACTTTGGGCTAGTTTCAAGAAATGCATAGACAGATTGATTGATATCTTTAAGGGATTAGCATCCTTTATGAATGCCACATCTGAGCAATTTTTGCCCCAAAGGATCTTGGAGACACATTCAAAGTCAGAGATATTGATCACAAAGGCATCAGGTAATTAGCTGGTGCCATCACCAAATTATAGATCAGGCATTCTTCTCCTGGGAATTACAGAAAGAGGCTTTCAGGTCCACATTTATGCTGGTGTTTCATTTACAAAGTGGATCTCTTCTCAACAGATGCACTGAAGTGGAATTACTAAAGAAAAAAATGTGTTGATTCAAGAGAAAGGAAAGAAAAATAAAGGCAGAATCTGAAAATAATTTTTAATTTCTACCACTGAGACATTTGATTATTACTAGGAAGGGATGATGGAAATTTACAAGGGGTTTTGATAGATAATATACTCCTCAGTATCAACCTTCTGTTTTTACAATTGCATAGAACTCTTTCTATGTCAAGGGCAATTATGGATAGATGAGAGCAGCTACTTTCACAGAGAGGTGCTGCTTGGTCAAAGTTTGTCCTTTTCCTTTTTTGACTGCATCTTTCTAAGATACACTAATAAGGGCAGAGTAGGTGTTCTCCCAGTGTTCCTTACAATATTGATGGCTGTTTTTGTGTAGACTAGACACAGGAGTGTCTTCATTCTTGGCTTTATCTAATTGCTTAATCTCAAAAGCTATTAATGTGGTCTGATTTTTTTTTTCTTTTTTCTGAGTCAAAGAATCTTCTAAGTGCCTAGCAAGCTCATGTAATTTAGAGAGAGGGGACAATCTATTGCCTTATCTTCTGTTTTCTGGGAAGTCGTGATATCTTCTTCATCCTTCTTGAGACTAGAGAATTCTGGAAGGTGGTAGTTAAGTGGTCTCTGAAACCAGGCATGCTTTTATTTTTTCCTTGTTTATAGTACTTTTTATGGTAAAATATACGTAACATAAAATTTATCATTTTAACCATTTCCTAGGCACATAATTCAGTGGCATTGAATATATTCACATTGTTGTACAATCATTACCACCATCTATCTCCAGAACTCATCTTCTCAAGCTGAAACTGTTTCCATTGGGCACTAACTTTTCACTCTCCCTTATCTTCAACCCTTGGAAACTACCATTCTGTTTTGGTCTCTATGAATTTGACTAACATGGGTACCTAGTATAATTGGAATTACACAATATTTGTCTTTTTGTGTCTGGTTTATTTCACTTAGCACATTTTCAAGGATCATTCATGTTGTAGTATGTGTCAGGATTTTATTCCTTTTTAAGGCTGAATGATGTCTCATTGTATGTATATAACACTTGTGTATTCATTTATTCATCAGTGGATATTTGAGTTATTTCTGTCTAGTGACTATTATGGTTAAAGCTGCTATGAACATTGGTGTACAAATGCACAAATTTCTGTTCAATTTCCTGTTTTCTATTATTTTGGACTTATACCCAGAAGTGGAATTCCTGGATCATATGTTAATTCTATGTTTAATTTTCTTTTTAAGAAGTGTCATACTATTTTGTGGAACATTTTAAGATTTTATGTTCCCAACAACAGTGCACAAGTGTGCCAATTTCTCCATATTCTTGCTGATATTTGTTATTTTATGTTTTTTATAACTATCCTAATGAGTATGAAGTGGTATCTCATTGTGGTTTTGATTTGCATTTCCCTAGTTATTACTAATATTGAGCATATTTTCACGTGTTTATTGGCTATTTGTATATCTTCTTTAAAAAATGCCTATTAAAGTTATTTGCTCATTTTTAAAATAAGGTCATTGTTTTATGCTGTTGAGTTATAGAAGTTCTTTATACATTTTGGATGATACTTCCATATCAGATACATAATTTTAATGTATTTCCTCATGAGTTGGCTTTTCACTTTGTTGATAATCTTTGATGTTAAAAAGTTATTAATATTAATTATGATTAATCTAATTCATCTTTTTCCTTTATTGCTTGTGCTTTCAGTGTCATAGCCAAGAAATCATTGACAGAGCCAATGTCATACAATTTCCCCTTTGCTTTTTTCTAACAATTTTAAGTTTTAGCTTTTATGTCTAGATCTTTGATCCATTTTGAGTTAGTTTTGGTATATGATATTAAACAAAGGTTCAATATCATTCTTTGGCATGCGGATATTCAACTTTTCCAACATTAGTTTTTTCTTAAAAAAAAAAAAAAAAGGTCCTTTCCCCATTGAATGGTCTTGGTACCCTTGTTGAAAATCATTTGCCCGTATATGCAAGGGTTCATTTTTAGGATCTCTGTTCTATCCCATTGATCTATATGTCTGTCTTTGTACCAGTAATACACTTTTGATTACTGCAACTCTCTAGTAAATTTTGAAATCAGGAAGTGTGAGATCTCCAACTTTGTTCTTTTTCAATGTTGCTTTGACTATTTGGAGTTTCTTGAGATTCCATATGAATTTTTTAATGGCTTCTATTTCTGCAAAAAGCATTGGCGTTTTAATAGGGATTGCATTGAATCTGTAGATCACTTGAGTAGCATTGGCACCTTAACGATATTAAGGCTTTGATCCATAAACTTGGGATGTTCTTTCTTTTGGTCATCGTCTTTAATTTCTTTCAACAACATTTTGTAGTTTTTCAGTCTTTCACTTTCTTGGTAAGCTCATTCTTAAGTATTTTATTTTGTTGATGTTATTGTAAATGAAATTATCTTATTAATTTTACTTTCAGATTTTCATTCTTAGTGTATAGAAATATACGTGATTTTTCTGTGCTGATTTTGTATCCTGCTATTGTGCTGAATTTGTTTATTAGTTGTAACAGGTTTTGTTTTTTTTTTTTTAAGAATCTTTAGAGTTTTCTCTATATGACAACATGCTGTCTGAGAACAGAGATAGTTTTACTTCTTCCCTTTTAATTTAGATCCCTTTTATTTCTTTCTCTTGCCTAATTGATCTAGCTATAATATCCAATATTATGTTGAATACTAGTGGTGAAGGGTAGCATCCTTGTCTTATTCCAGATTTTAGAGGAAAAGTTTTTAGACTTTCACTGTTGGGTATGACATTAGGTGTAGTTTTTTCTCATATACCCTTGATTATGTTGAGGTAGTTTTCATCTCTTCTTATTTTACTGAATGGATTTATAATGAATACAAGAGGTTGAATTTTGTCAAATATTTTTTCTACATCAACTGAAATAATCATGTTTCTTTTTTTTTCTTTATTCTATTGATATAATGTGTTACATTTATTAATTTTCATATATTGACCCATCCTGGTATTCCAGGAATAAATCCATTTGGAATGTTGCACAATCATTTTAATGTGCTTTTGAATTCAATTTGTTACTTTTTTGTTGAAGATTTTTGCACCAGTCCAATAGGAGCTACTGATTTTAACTTTTTTCTTGTATTCTCTGTCTGGTAAATTGTGTGTTTCTAGTAATTTGTTCATTTTATCTAGTGAGATGGATTTTTGACCAATAAATTTGGACAGAAAAGATCTCAAGGATAGCTGCTAGGAGTTATTGTTCTATTTTTTATACTCCTTATATATCTAAGTATAGTTAAATATTGTCCCGTATTTTTATATCATTTTGGTAAACAATTCATCTTACTTTTACTAAACAAATTTTAGGATATCCAGGGCTCAGAAAAAGGTGAACTAATTGAAAACAAGAAGTCCAGGACTGCAAATCCCTAAGTCAGTCCTAAATTCTTCAGTGGATTTGTGCCATTTCTTAAGAAAGCTTGACAAGTCATTAATTGGATTATAGAAATCTTACCTGGACCATGGTTGAAGGCCGTAAGACCCACGAGATTGGTGATCATACTTACCTACCTTGTAAGATATAATGAAGAGATACTGTCTGGGGGAAATGATATGTTCAAGAAGGAGTGGTAGAGAAAAGGGAAGACAGTCTGTGGAAAGTGTGGAAAGAAGAGGAGGAGCAGGGCAGGAGAGAGAAGGAAGTCAGGGTTTAGAGGGCCATGAGGGAAGCCAACCACAGTTGGGTCATGAGACAGAGAAGACAAATGAAGCTTGGATTTCAGATCCACCAAATTTTTTTTAGTTCTTTCAAAGGTATAAAGCCATTTACAAAATGTTCTCTCTTTTACAGTTGTCTTCCTACCAAACAAACAAACAAGCTAACTATTGGTATTTAGAATATTTGAGTCCTTTAATCTTAAGGTATCAGGCAAAAGATTATCTAATTCTGTTTTTTGTTTGTTTGCTTGTTTTGTTGTTTAGATATGCTCAGGCTGGAGGTCAGTGAAGCAATCTCAGCTTACTACAACCTCTGCCTCCTGCCTCCCAGGTTCAAGCAACTCTCATGCCTCATCTTCCCAAGTAGCTAGGACCACAGGCATGAATCACCAAGCCTGGCTAATTTTTTTTATTTTTAGTAGAGACAGGGTTTCACCATGTTTGCCAGGTTGGTCTCGAACTCCTGGCCTCAAGTTATCCACCCACCTCAGCCTCCCAAAGTGCTGGATTGCAGGCGTAAGCCACCATGCCCAGTTGATTGTCTTATTCTTACCCCAGGTTTCCAAGACTATCATGTGAAGAGAAATGTAGTAAAATTCAGTGTCTGGCATAGCCCAGAAGAGTACTAGTACACTGATTTAAATATAGTATTTTTACCTCCTCTCATGTAATTAACCTTCCCAATGGGAGTATTATCTTTGGTTGCACAAATATAGTTTAGTTAAGGAAATTATAATCATAGGCAATAACAATTTATCAATAGTTGGTTTTTGAATCTACTTTCCAAAAGAAAATTATACAAAACAAAAAAGTATTCTTAGATGTTTTTCTATAATGCCACATAATCCACGTCACCAGACCTGATAATGAGGAAATAGGCAACATAGACTTACCTGTAAGTTACCATGTGTGTATCTGAGCTGACACTCATGTTTATACACAAAAATTTTGGAGTCATTTGGAAATTTTGCAACTCCAATATGATATTATTCTCTCTAATAATTCTGTCAATCAGTTGGAATCTGCAAGATGATTGTGATAAAAGTTGATTGTCAGTCATAGCATATTTTTTAACTGATGTAATGATTATTATTGTCCTAAATTGACAGGTGAAGTATGCTGTCCAGATGAACAGCACAATCGGGTTTCTGTTGGCATTGGTGACTCCTGCTGTGGCAGAATGCCGTACTCCACCTCAGGAAAGCAGATTTGCTGTGCTGGGAGGCTTCACGATGGCCATGGCCAGCAGTGCTGTGGCGGACAGATTGTGAGCAAAGATTTAGAGTGTTGTGGTGGAGAAGAAGGAGTGGTGTACAATCGCCTTCCAGGTAAGGGGCCCAAGTCTACTTTCAGTAGATAGAGGATGTGAGAAGCAGGGAGAGTGAGAAATTTGCCCTAGAAATAAAACAGATAAGTAATTAAAGCTCACATTGGTTATATCTAATATAATAATTAGGAACATATTGTTTAATACAAAAAAAATGTAATCTCCCAGTTTTTATGTGTATCTCATGTATTTCAGAAAAGCACATCAATTTTTTTTCCTCTTGAAAAGGTCATGTCCACCAAAAGAAATCCCACACATGAATACATTGGTTCTGAATGAAAAGAATATTTCCTAGTAAATAGTATACAAAATTATTGCAAAGATATTGTGTTATAATTCTTTCACTCTCTTATTCTACTGTATTAAATAAGCTACCACTAATATTAATAACAATGAGTATCATTGAATGAATACTAACAGACAGTGTACCAATATTTTATACATTGTTACCTCAAATAATCTTCACAATAATCTTACGTGATAGGTACTATTAATTATCTGCATTTTAAAAATAAACAAACTGAAGTTCAGTCATTAGACAGTAGACATTAGTCTCTGCTTGCTAAATATCACACAGTCAGATCCAGATTTTGGGAGACCTAGATGGGGTTTTTAAAGACAAGAAAGTTAAAATATGAAGACAATGTTCACAGTGTCTTCACCAGGTGTAGATTCCATCTCAAGAAGCCACTTTCTTTTCTCCTCCCTAAGAAGCAACTCATCTGTTAGTTTTATGATGATATTGCAGCAGTTCAATTACCTCTTCAGGCTCCTCTTCTAATTCAAGTTCTCTTAGCGTTTGCGCCACATCTACAGTTATTTCTTTCCATTTTGAGTCTTGAGCCCCTCAGTCATCCATGAGGGTTGAAATCACCGTCTTCTAAACTACTATTAATGTTGATATTTTCACTTCCTCCCATGAATGGTGAATATTCTTAATAGCATCTAGAATGGTGAATCCTTTCCAGGTTTTCAATTTACTTTGCCCTTATCCATCAGAGGAATTACTTTCTATGGCAGCTAGCCTTATAAAATGTATTTTTTAAATAATAAAACTGGAAAGTCAAAATGACTGTTTGACCCATAGGCTGCCAAATAGATTTTGTGTTAATGGGCATGTAAACATGACTCTTCTTGTCTGTTTCCATCAGAGCTCTTGAGTGACCAGATGCATTGTCAGTATTAATATTTTTTAAATCATTTTTCTTCTGAGCAGTAGGTCTCAATAATGAACTTAAAATACATAGTAAACCATATTGTAAACAGGTATGGGATCATACAGCCTTTTTTGTTCCATTTACAAGCACAGGCAGAATAGAGTTAACATAACTATTTTAAGGGCCCTAGAATTTGTGAAGTGGTCAATAAGCATGGGCTTCCACTTAAAGTCACCAGCTGCTTTAATTCCCCAACAAAAGAGTCAGACTGTCCTTTGAAACTTTGAAACCAGGCGTTGACTTTTTCTCTCTACCTATGAACATTCTAGTTGGCATCTTCTTCTAGTATTAGGCTATTTCATCCATATTGAAGATCTGTTGTTTAGTGTAGCCACCTGCATCAGTGATCTTACCTAGGTCTTCTGGGTAACTTGATGCAGCAGTTTCTACATCAGCGCCTGCTGCTTCACCTTGCACTTTTATGTTACGGAGATGGCTTTTTTTCCTTAAACCTCATGAACCAACTTCTGCTAGCTTCCAACTTTTCTTCTGAAGCTTCCTCACCTCCCTCAGCCTTCATAGAATTGAAGAGAGTAAGAGCCTTGCCTGGACTAGGCTTTGGCATAAGAGAATGTCGTGGCTGGTTTGATCTTCTATCCAGACCACTCAAAGTTTCTTCATATCAGCAGTAAGGCTGTTTCACTTATCATTCGTGTGTTGACTGGAATAGCACTTCTCATTTTCTTCAAGAACTGTGCCTTTGCATTTATAACTTGACTAACTAACTGTTGGGCTTAAGAGGTCTAGATTTTGGCTTATCTCAGTTTTCAACATGCCTTCCTCAATAAAGTTTAATTTTATTCCTAGCTTTTGATCTAAAGTGAGAGTCGGGAGACTCTTCCTTTTGCGTGAACACTTAGAGGCCATTGTAAGGGTATTAATTGGCCTCATTTCAATATTGCTATGTCTCAGAGAATAGGAAGGCCGGAGGAGAGGGAGAAAGATAAGGGAACAGCTGATCTGTAAAGCAGTCAGAACACACAGGACACTCATCAACTAAGCTTTCCATCTTACATGGGCAACGTTCATGACTTGCTAAAACAAATTATAATAAAGACATCAAAGGTCATTGAGCACAGATCACCATAACAAATATAATAATAATAAAGTTTAAATACTGTAAGAATCAAAATGTGACACAGGGACACAAAGTGAGCACATGCTATTGGAGAATTGGCACCAGTAGACTTGCTTGATGCAGTGTGGCCACAAAACTTCAATTTGTTAAAAATGCAGTATCTGCAAAATGCAGTAAATCAAAGTACAATAACATGAGGTATGCCTGTGATGCTAAACTACTATATGCCTTATAAATTCTCATTTTCTCATATGTGCACGGTAGAGTTTCTCAGAGGATACATGATGTGATTTGCAGCAGATCGAATGCAGAATCAGAAAGAAAATTAAATTGCCTTCTCTTACACTGAACAATTAAAAAGCTTGCAAGAATGTAACAATGTCATTCTTCTCACTATTTTTAATTTGAAAAATATATTTTTCATAAATATGTTATGGATTTATTATTTTTATATTTAAATGCATAAATAAATATTTCAAAAATTTCTGCCAAAAGTTTTAACACAGCGTATATCAACAGATAAAACCCATATAAACAAAAGATATTTGGGGTCCTCAATAATTTGTAAGAGTATAAAAGGATCCTGAGACCATAATTTGAGAACCACTGCTTAAAAGCATAGTAATGTCTACTAGAAGATTATAGCAGTTAGTTATCCTGTGCTATGACTAACCAGTTGAATACCTCCTCCTTTAGATGAAGTAGCTAATAACAGATCTTGTAAAGGTAGAACCAAGGCAGCAGGGAGGATACAAAAGTGTTACCCCCTGTATATCCTAATACATTAGAGTTTTAAAATGACAGAAAAATATTTTATTTTAGTGTGTTTGTTCGTCTGTAGTTTTTGTTTTTTTTTTTTTTTGAGACGGAGTTTCGCTTTTATTACCCAGGCTGGAGTGCAATGGCGCAGTCTTGGCTCACTGCAACCTCTGCCTCCTGGGTTCAGGCAATTCTCCTGCCTCAGCCTCCTGAGTAACTGGGACTACAGGCACGCAGCACCATGCCCTGCTAATTTTTTGTATTTTTAGTAGAGACGGGGTTTCACCATGTTGACCAGGATGGTCTCGATCTCTTGACCTTGTGATCCACCCGCCTTGGCCTCCCAAAGTGCTGGGATTACAGGCATGAGCCACCATGCCCAGCCCATCTGTAGCTTTTTAAAAGAATTAGTCAATTGCCATACTTCCTCCTTTGTTAAATATGTATTATGTAGTGACCATATTCAAGATATCACTCCTGGTGCTTTGTGAGTATAAAAGTGGCTAAGATTCCACTTTTATTCTCAAGAACTTATAATCTAATGAAGGAGAAAAGTATCTATAAGGTTACACACAGGCCATGAGAGAGGGATGAATGCATGCATATTTTTAAGACTGAGATCACTCCAGTCAAGGTAATGAAGGGGGTTGTTGCATTGGATTGGAATCTCAAACAGTGAGTATGATTTTGGCAGGCGTGGCTTGAGCTAAACTGTGAAATTAGCACTCTGCGAAACACAAATAGTAGTGAGCACTTTGGTTTACAGGAGGTATACACCCTGTGTAAGGAAGAAAGGAGATAAATCTCAGTAGGCAAAAGGATTTGAATATTAGCACTCAGGGAAGAGTCAATATGATTATAAGAACTATAGTTTAAGATTAAATTTAGGTGGCAGAACAAATGTGAAAGAGAAGGAAAGAGAAGTCAGAACACCATTGCCGTAAAGTAAAATGCATCTGTTCTAAGAAGTGGAATGGAGGTTACTGTCCACTAGGACAATCGTTCTTGTTTTCCTTTAGAATCTTGGAAGTCACAAACCCTCACTCTGAATAATAGTGCATAGAATACACACAAAAAATTTGCCTGTAATTTTATCCACCCTTGAACTCCATCCATGAACTCAAATTTCAGAATCACTTCTTTATTGACTTCAAGATGATGTCACATGGCAGTCAAACGTTCCTTATAAAAATAGTGACAACCCTTAACTCCTGCGAATCAAGATAAGCTCTAGAGTTTCTCACGGCATTCTACAGCTCTGCCAATTCTGATAATCACAATGGACTGAAGGAATGATAGTTTTACAAAGGAAAAAAAAAATCTCTTTTTATTCTCTTGACCTTCCTTCCTGCAGGTTGCAGTGAAAATAGACAGGTTCCGCATGTATTTTTCCTCTCTCTGCTGCCATTCGCTCCTGTCACCCCTAATGACTGTGACCTTAATGACCTTCCAGAATATCCATATGGCCCTTTTTCTCCTCAACCTAGCAACAAACAGCCTACCTGCTACATGAGGGTTTGGATCTCATAATATCATTCCTAAGCCTGGCCTCTCTCACTGCTTGGCATTGTGTGCCTGCCACGAGACTGGGCTGGCTCGTAAAACATCTCTTTATGTACTTTATTACTTAAACTCTTTTATTTGCCTGCAGGAGCCCTTTAACAAAATCACATTGAATTGACTTTCTCACACCAAATCAAATCTCCCTGGTCCCAGTTCAGTTGTCTTTGTCAATATGTATTTTATAAATGGAGTGAATTAACAGATGCTGTTGGAACAGAAGTGCTGGGGTGGCGTTTATGTTTTTAGTGCTCTCTCTGGGCAGATGAGTTGTGTAGAAGTGTTATACAGGTATCTCGGGATGAAAGTCATGCGCGTCATTTCAGTGGATATGTATTCTTAGCCATTTTCTTTGAATAGATTTTAAACATATTTATTACTCATTTTTTTCTTAGTGTTTGCTTATATCGCTTTATCATTTGTGCCATTAATCTTGGGTTGGACTTGATTATATCCCTTAGTATGAAAAGATGAAAATTAAAGCCTCTTTATCATTCAAAGAGGACAGATTTTTCTGTTAGCCATGGGAAACTGATCATGAGATGACTTTGGAACATATTGACTTGTTTCTATTATAAATTTTGTTCATGCGGCCTTTGATGTGAAACTCAGACTTAAAATTGTTTCAGAATACACTGAGTTTCCATGTCCTGGACTCTGACTTCAGCAGAACAAATGATTATCACTGTTTGTTTCATAAGATGGGAATCTGGGAATTTTGCAGAGGGAAATATAACCACAGAAGTCCATAGTATAAGGCTGGTATTGAAAGAACATTTCCCTGAAAGATTTCCAAATAATATAATGATTTTTTTTGAAAAGTGTAATATATAAATGCTGTAAAATATATCTCAATGATTTGGGGAGCATTTTTACTCTACCCTTTCTGTTTTGTGGTGGTATTCATAGAGCCATCTACTGGTGAAGACTAACTGTGAATTTCTTTTCTTTCATGCTCTGCCACAAATGTTATACATTTGTCCTAAGGATGACTAATCACAAAACTTTTTATTCCTTCTAGGCCTAAAATATCCTTTGGCTTAAAATTTGGTCCCCATGAACAATCTCAGAGTTTCACAATGATTTGTCACATTCCAGGCTGGATTTTACTACTATACTATTTTTACCTCAAAGGCATGATATATCATTCTTGGTCTTGTTTAAAAAAAAAAAAAATGGAATGCCAGTTTTGCAGTCTTAACTATTTAGAAATTCATCCAGCAGATATGTTTATAAATGCTTTTCTTTTTAGATAAAGATATGAAATAAGTATTAGTAACATATTTGAAATGTTAATAATATTGTGAGTAAAATTTTTTTCCTCCACTATTTTCTCAGTGTGTCCAATCAATGGAAACCACTGAATATATACACAGTTTAGAAACACAATATATGCTTTTTGATCTGAAAAATAAACATCTACTAGTTTAATGTGTGCTGTACTACTTCAATAATATCTACATCTTGTTCAAAGACACTCTCCACCTTTGTACAAATTTAATGAAGAGGCTCTAGAAGAATGGACCCATCCATCAATAATGCATGACCTATTTTGTTTTTCTTTGGGCATATTTAAAATTGTGCATTCTGTGTGTCAAAGTTCAAAAGTCAAGTGCTACATGTGATAAATTAGGTAGGGGTCAAAAGTTATTGCAATGCAGTTTCAGAAGATTGTCTGTCTCTGAATTTGCGGCTCATTCATGCTGAAGTGATGCACTATGGGAATTACTACCAAACTCTGCTCCGCAACATCTGCTCTCCCTAAGTGAGTTAGTGCACGTCAGACATCTTTATGTCAGAATATTGCAGTGATGGATGCAGTCTTCAGAAAATGCTGCATAAAAATCTGGTGTGCCGTTCTGGCCATTAAGTGAAATTACTATTTAAATTAATGGCACTGTCACAGTTTATCTGTGCAAAGAATGAACGCTGATTAGGGTATTAAGTAATTAGCAATTTATCACACTGGAACAAGGTTGATAATAATTAAAGAAGTAATGGTTTACCAAAGAAACTAGAAAGGGAGTCACTTCTTGTTATGTGAGTGAAATCTTGGCTGAAAATTTCAATTCAGTAGTACAAAGATGAAGCTCTTTGTAAAAGAAAGCATCTTTTCTTTTCTAGCATAAAAACAGTTCATTATCAAAATTTTAGTTGACCTGTCAGAAGTCCCTCAGAGTGATCAGATGACTGATTAGTAGTTTCAAATTAGGTCAATGGCTGCATATTTATTTTACACTTAAAGTATAGTGAAACCATGGGGTAATTTGGGAGGGGGAGGGGAAGAATATATCCTGCTCCCTCAAGAGCCAGTTTTCAAATTTTGATTGCTCTTTAAAAGAAAAACATGAATTGTCTTAAGAAAACTTCTAGAGAAAAATACAACAGTAAAGAATCCAAGGTTGTATTTAAATGTGTAATTAGAAGGGGCAGAAAAATGCCCGAACATAATACTTGAAGCTATGGATTTTTCTTTTTAGTTTATGTGTGTGTGTGTGTGTGTGTGTACACACATGTATGTATGTATTTATGTATTTGTGTGTATATATACACATATATGTATATATGTACACACATACATGTATGCATGTCTATATACACATAAATGTGTGTGTGTATGTGCTTATAGATACACACACATACACATATACACCCACTGTAATCAAGACTCAGACTGAAATGAGCCTTGCTCCATGTATTTATTTGAGATAACTTTTCCTGGAAATGTTAAAACAACTAAAATTATTAATATAGCAGTTAATTTTTAAACCAATTACTTCGAAGAGTTGTCACATTAGATACACATAGTATGCCAAAACTCTGTTAGGATCAGTGTATATCATTAATCATAAATAAGCCTTTTTAATATTAGGAGATTTTTATAAGTGGAAAGATGAATGAGAGGGTTCTTTGGAGTCATGTGTGGATAAACATCTTTCTTAAGGCATGTGCCAAACCAATGTCTATGTTCAATGATTCTTTTAAAAAAGCACTTTTGATCTATTATTTGAGTGTCTTTTATAATGTAGATATTTACACAGGACCAGATTAAACAATTCAGAACCTGGGGCACTTTGAACTTGAGGTTCTTTATGTTATCAATCGGAACTAATAATAAACAAACAAAATTCCAATTAAAATAAATCATTCATCACACTGCTATATAACTGGATATAAATTCTAATATGAAAACACTGTGACATGCAGTATAGGCACCTTAATTTCTAGCTTGGTCTGACTCTAGTGTTTATTTATTCCTGCTTTAATGTTAAAATTTCTGCTATTTCTCTTTGATGACAATGTCTAAATGATGTAAATGCAGGTAATTAAACTGAATTTAGCGGGCGAAAAAGTCTATTTGGTATCTCAGGTACATGTGTCTTTCATCTCGATGTGGGGATCAGTGATCCTCTCTACAAGGTCTTTCTGCTGCTACCCCCAGCCTGTCACCTATGTCTATGTTGTGTTTAGAACCGAGTGTGGCTTAAAAAATAATAACTGATGAGTGCACCTGATCAGTGAATGTGCTCAGATGATTTTCAATAAATACCAAATCCATCTCATGAGGAAAGAGTGGTTACCATTGCAGCTAAATTCCCAAGAAGCAAATATTTGTACCCTAGATAAAGCTAAGCCAAAACTTACACTGCTCCTTCTGCAGGGTTTCCAGTTCTAGGATGGTGCTGCCTTTCCACTCTGCCTGGGCTCTTATCCCAGAGTACTTGGGTGACCTTTTCTCCCTTAGGAATTTCTAGAGCTTTCTCGGAGTCCCTATAGTTTAACTAACCTTCTTCTGCAACAAGACATTATCATCACAAAATGCGCAAGCAGTTTTCATGACAGAAATCTGATCTCTTTTTATGGAGCATGAGAGAAGTGTGGCCCAGCTGAATGATTTTTGAATACTTCCTCTTGTGTGTTCTTTTCCTAATTAGTGTCTAGTGCTCTTGGTAAGAAGGACCCTCACTGCACATTTAAATCACCTTGGTAGGGAAATGCTACCTTAGGTATTGCACCATTTCAGCAACTGCCTGAGTCTGACATTTTTATACCAAACTTTATAGCAGCCTCAGTTTTCTTCCCTTTTTCTATTTCATATTCATATATAACATTTTATTGTTGCAGGCATGTTCTGTTGTGGGCAGGATTATGTGAATATGTCAGATACCATATGCTGCTCAGCTTCCAGTGGAGAGTCTAAAGCACATGTTAAAAAGAATGACCCAGTGCCAGTAAAATGCTGTGAGACTGAACTTATTCCAAAGAGCCAGAAATGCTGTAATGGAGTTGGATATAATCCTTTGAAATATGTTTGCTCTGACAAGATTTCAGCTGGAATGATGATGAAGGTAATTGATAGAAAAGCTCTCAGAGGCGCTGATTTGACAATGGAAAGAGAAATACGTTGTTCATAACTATTTTTCTAAAATAGGAATATAAAAACTCCTGTGTGCATTATTCATTTTCACATTACATCCATATTAATACCGAATGAGTTCGCTATGATTGATGTTATTGCAATGAATTCTAAAAGAATTAATAATGATTAGCTGTTCTCAGGAAGCTTTACCCAGCACTTCAGATTAGTGCAGGACTGAACGTCTGTGTGCCGCTGAAAGAGCCGGCGCAGGTCGTCTGGGGCCTCTGCATGGTGCAGTTTCATGCCTGGGAGCATTGTGGATGGAGACAGGAGGAAATTCCCACTTCTTCTCCCTAGCCTGCCAGCCATCATCCACCTCCTTTGATAGAGATCTTAGATCCAGCAACTTCACTTAGTTGCATTTATGTCATATTCCCTTAGACAATGCAAGATGAACAAATGCCTGTGTCAATCACAAAAGTGAATGAATAGGCTTCTGGGTGTAATCACTTATGTTTTTATGTGGTGACAGTTCATACACTGCCATATCATGTATGTGGGTGTTAAACTTGACTCAGTATACCAGAAGCCCTAATTTAAGGAAAGGACCATGAACACTTTAGAAAACAAGCACACTACCGTGTTCTGTAGTAAATTGTCATTATAAGACCACTAAAAATGGGTGTCTTGGTCACAGACAATGGAAGGGCGCTTGTTCAGTGAGGCATCTACACAGTCCCCATGTGGACCACACACACTTTGTACACTTTGGTATGTAAAAAAACTCATGAGATTGTTAGAAGCCCTGCAAGCACTTTGTATCAGTTAATGATTAAGATAATACATAAGAAGGTTGGTTAAATTATTATAATGAGGATAATATTTCTCCATGTGAATCAAGTAGTGTCTTCTACATAATAATCTTCAGTCTACAGATTTCATTTTGTTTTCTGAAGACCTCTCTCCTGGAGACTTTTATATCCTGTTCCAATCTGGAATGGATCACCTTGGGATTTCTATATAACTGGGCGATTAGGTCTTCCCAAAGCTATCAACTCAGGAATTCCTTTCACCTCTTTCCTGTTTTGATCCCCCCATTTTTTGGATTCCAAGTTTCTTTCCATTTGGAGAATTATATTCTTGGATATAGATGTATGGAGGTAAATTTTTTGAGAGCTTAATGCATAAAAATATTATTATTTTACCCTCCAAGAGGATTGATAGCTTGGTTGGATATACATTTCCAGGTTAAAAACTATGTCTACTCAGATTTTGAGGCATTTCTGCATGTTTTAAGTTTCCATTGATATTTTGATCCCTATTTCTTTGTTGGTAAACATGTTCCTTTTCCTATGAAAGCTCGTGAAGATGTTACCTTTATCCTGCTCCTCTAAAATTTCATGACAACGAACCTCTATGTGGAAGTTGGAATGGTTTCTTTTTGCATTTTGTTGTCATTTTTTGCGATGAGAACATATAGGATCTACCTTCTTTGCAAATTTGGGGTTTTTTTTTAGTATTTTACATTACAATTCATTGTGAGTTAGGCAGTTGTCTTCCAAGTAACATCTCTAGATCCCTAGCCCCTTCCGTCTTGTGATGCTTCACACACAGTCCTTGGATCAGAATGGAAAGGGCACAAGAGGGGACAATTACACATGGACTGGTCATACCTGGATATAGAGTACATCCTTACTGTGCACTAGTCACACAGACATATCTAGTCAGATGGCTTCTTCTGCTGCAGCCAGGTTTTAACATCCCGCGATGTTAAAGGGAAAAGGGAAACATGAACATCACTGAGTACATTGCACTGCCTCTGCCACATTCATCTACTTTCCAGCTTCCAAAACTGTATGAACTGTCTTGTGTATATCATTTTCCATCCTTTTTCCTTAAACTTTCAACATGTAAACCATTATTTTACTGTCATTTGTTTGGGCTTTTAGAGAAAATGGAGGTTAGTCCAATGTTCAGTTGTCCTCTTTTAAATGGGATCCCATGGATTATTTTGAATCCCATGGATTCCATTTAAAAGAGGACAATTAAACACTGGATTTACCTTTATTTTCAAAGAGGAAAATTTAACATTGGATTTATCTCTATATAGTGGGATTCCATTTATATAGCACCATCTTGGCTCACTGCAACCTCCGCCTCCCAGGTTCAAGCAATTCTCGTGCCTCAACCTCCCAAGTAGCTAAGATTACAGGTGCATGCCAATATGCCCAGCAAATTTTTTTTTTAGTAGAGATGGTTTCTGCTTGTTGACCAGGCTGGTCTTGAACTCCTGACCTCAAGTGATCCACCTGCCTCAGCCTCCCAAAGTGCTGGGATTAAAAGCGTGAGCCACCACACTGGGCTCCACTATTTGTTTTTGAATTTATTATTTTGACTAACTTGATAAGAATAATTCAACTTATTTATGTAAGAGAGAGGTTGAATGGAGATCAATTTTAATAGCAAAAAGTATTCTAAATACATTATGCTACTTATGTAAAGGAAAGGCAAAGTAGGTCTCCACATTATAGAACTATTGCCTTATTTATAGCTCCTGTAATTTGGGATGATTAAGTATTTAATTTCCTTAGATTAAAACAAAGTGGTACTTATCAAAAACCATGAAAAGTCAGAGATTTGTCAGAGAAAATGTTTATATGCATAAATAGTTATAATCATAATGACAGTTCATGAAACATTATATTTTTTTAAATTTGGATCAGTAATACTTCTAATGGGACTAACTTCCCCAACAACACAGGAAGTATAAATTCTCAAATACCACATTCTGTATTTTCTCTAAAATTCCATAGGACAGTATCAAATAGCAAAAATAAAATATTTGTTGTGTGTATACTATGTTTAAGGCATTTATAGGTGTTATCCCATTTGAATCACACAACAAACCCCAGTGGTAAATTTTGTCTCCATTTTTCCCACTGAAGAAGCTGAGGTTTTGAAAACGTAAGAGACTAGCTCAAGGTTACAGAGCTGGGAAGTTGCAAAACTGAAATTTTAATCCCAATCTGTGTCGTTTCAAAGGCATTGCTCTTTCTAGTACACAAACTGCCTTCATTTCAAATTTTGAGATATTCATTCATCAAGTAAGTGGAGGAAAATTTCATTTGAAAGTCACAAAAGCCTACCCTATATATGTCTAAATGAAATTTTTAAATACCCCCCTCTCTCTCTTCTCACCCCTACCACTTAACTTAGGAAACCAAAGAGTGCAGGACCCTCTGCCCCGCATCTATGGAAGCCACGGCACATTGTGGCAGGTGTGACTTCAACTTTACCAGCCACATTTGCACTGTGATAAGAGGGTCTGACAATTCCTCAGGGAAGGCATCAGTTGAAGAAATGTGTTCATCTGCTGAAGAAACCATTCATATAGGAAGTGTAAACACGTACTCTTACACAGGTAACAGAAAGCAAGCTGTCTGCCCATGGCTTGGTGGGGTTAGTGAGAAGCTGCTGAAAATGCAGATTTATTTCACTCTGACATCAACCCTCCTTAAATTGGTGTCAGTACATTCCATCATACTTTGGAGCCAGCTTGTTCCGAGGTAATTAAAGGCATAATCTGGATGTATTCAAACCAGCAGTTTAAAATACGTTAAAGTCTAACTTTAAACAAGGTTGTATTCCATATTAAAGTAAATTGGTGGAGATATAGGTGACCTTTACTGCTATATTCAGTTAATTTACCATAAACCCAATCTTCTTTTTCAAAAGCTGCAATGCAAATATCACTGAATGCAGTAAATGAATATTGCTATACTTGTAACAGAAAGAAGGATACACCTGTCTGATTAATAATAAAACCTAGCAGTGCTATTCTGAGGAGGAGGAGGTAAACCTAAGCCTGACGTTTCCCCAGGATGGCCAGTCATTTCAAAAACAATAACCCTTGCAGTTGTTATTGTAAATATTAATTTCTAAGCACCATCTTGGCCCTGCTCAATTAGTCCCATGATTCTTAGTTTTGGCTAAGCTGTGTAAGAAACACTATTAAGTTTAGAATTATCTCTAAAATAGTTCTGCCATCTATTAAATTTGTGTTATCCATTTACTTAAATCCTTACAAAATGTGTTCTTATTTTTAGAAAAATCAAGTTTGTGTGTGTGTGTGTGTGTGTGTGTGCATGTGTGTGTGTGTATGTGTGTATGTATCATCTATCATCTTGATTCAAATAGAATCCATTTAAGTGACATAATTTGAGCAAGCTAAGGTTACATAAACAAGCAAAATAGTGCTCTATCCTATCATAAATTATCATTCTGCTTTACTCAATCAAGGGGCGGTAATAGCAAACCTCAGGAGTACAGAAAGTAAGGTAGTATAATGAGATAAGAGAAGGAAGATTAAGGAGGGAAGAAAGAAACAGAGATAAGGTTGATTGAACATTATTTAGTCCCGACGTTATACTAAGTACTTGAAAACCTTATCCCAATTACCTACAAAACAATCATATAAATATAATCATTTAGCAGATGAGGAAACAGTCAGATCTATAAAAGTAACTCATCATGAGACAGAAACATATTCAAATAATGCCATCTTCAAAAGGAGCATATTTTGAAGACTCCACGTGGTGTAGGAGCTCCTTTCAGAGTGCCCCAAATGTCCTTCAAGCTGTTCTTCCACCTGAAATGTCTTGTTTTATCATCCTACTCAAGACCTAGGTCAAGAGTCACATCCTCAGTGCAGTCCCTGTGCTGCTGTGACACATTGTTCATGGAGCTCACTAGTTCTCCCATGTGTTATATGGATTTGGACACTTGTTCCAGCTCTCCTATTAGATTGACACACCCTTATGAATAGGACACTTTTGTTTACCTTTACCTTGTTATTTGGATTTAGAACACTACACAAACAATAAATGTTTCTTGGAATGAATCTAATTAGGAAAGGTCTTGGATACAGGACAATTTGTCCAATCTTCTATCATGTTCCCAGTCCTTGTTACAGATTTAAATCATGGACCCTCATTTTAAAATTATTGAGTTTTCATCTAAGCAAGTCCTCTACTTTTATCTGCCCCTTGTAATCAAGATCAAGATTTTGAAGGACTTTTAATACATGCTTGCAGTAGCCCTCTCCAAAAGCAAATAGATGTTTCCACCTACTGATATAATGATGTTACGAGGGCTTTTAAAATCCATATTTCAGATTGCTTTCCCTGCAGAAAATACTATAAATTGAATATGAAAAGTAACAAAATTTTTTTTCATCAAAGATTTTCAGCACACAAGTGGTGCTCTGATAATTCCATTGAGAACAATTTAGACTTTTTTAGAAAGTCTTTTAGTCAGACTTTTTTAGAAACTTGAAAGCTGACAATACCAGTGATGACTAAAATTTATTCATTTATGCAAATCATTTATCAAAAAGTATTTATTAAATACCTAGTAATAACTAGTCACTACATTAGGACTAGCAGTCATGAAAACAAACAATAACTTTCATTAGGATTTGAAGCCCATATGAAGAAAGAAAGAAGCAGCAAATGAGATTTGAAATGGTGATGTGAGCTTGAGGGTACAGAACAACAATCATTAGCAATGAGTAGTTTAATGTTCTGTACCAGAGATGTGAAAATATATTGAGGGTACATTTTTATCTGAGGGTGAGTAGATGGTCTAGGCAACTCAATCACACAGTGTCATTCAAGGATCCAGAATCCAGAATGGCAATCGAAGGTATGCAATTTTCTCTTTTAAAAATGATGCCGAAGTTGTCTGTATCTCTTCTATACTCCTTTAGGTATTGAGATCCGAGTCATGTGACCACTACATGCTACAAAGAAAACCAGAAAGTGTGGTTTCTAATCACATTTAGACCAGGATGGAAGGAAGAACTGGGGACCAGTAGTAGTCATCACAGCAACAAGTGGCAGATACCCTCTAAGCAGAGAAAATGGAAAAGGAAGATAATGCTTTATATTTGTAGGGCAATTGGCATTTTATGAAGTTCTGCTCCATAATTTGTTACATTTTATTTTCATATCCATTCTATAGAGTGGGCAGGGAAGGGTTTATTTTAAGTAGATGTATATAAGGAGAATGTGACTCAATTAATCCAAGCATCAGGACTGAGAATTAACTCCATGTCCGATGGAGATGAGCAGGTGGCCAGACAGCCAAGGAGGAAGGCCGCCTTTTCTGATGCTCAGTCTGAGAAAGAGTCACCCAGAAGCTCCCATACAAAAATGCATAGACACATATTCAAAATGCATCAAATTGGAGACATGGAAAATAAATAAATTTGCAAGTAATTTTTTTGGGGGGAATGTGTGGCATTTTTATTTCTGAAGTTATGAAAGCTTAAATGGAACTAAGACTTTGGGGACACCACTGAATCACATGGATGTTCATCTCATACAATTTTTGCCAGTTTGGAAATCTCAGCATGCTTGGTTTTACTGTTTTAATAAAGTTGGTTGGTTTGTATTTTGGTTTTCAGTTCTGGTTTTTGTGGAAAATGGAAGAAACTAGATGGCAGAGTATGCTTTCATTTTTATTCTCTGACATGATACCATGATAAACTAAGTTTCAAATCCTGTGTGTTGTTTTGGAAAATGTTTTAAGTAATCTTAACAAAGTAATAGAAAATAATAATTTATAGATTTTATGACACTAAACTATAAACGTATGTTGGCAAACCTGTCTCATGTAAAAATCAAAAGTACATGAATTTGTGAAGCATTAAATCTTATGACTCCAGTGCTTTTATTTTTCATTTATTTAATATATCCCTCTTTGCTCAGAAAGAGGGAATTCTATTCTGTGCGATTCCATATCCCTGCATCTAATGAACAGTTTAAATGTTACTTATATTTAGAAAATGAAGATTTTAGAGTTTTATTTATACATGAAAGATTTAGAGCCTTAAACATTTATTTTTAAATGTCTTAATTTTTTGATAGTCACTTTTAATATGATGGTTAAAAAAATGAAAATAAGAGAAACCTGTCTGTTTTCTCTCTTTACAGATGTAAACCTCAAGCCCTACATGACATATGAGTACAGGATTTCTGCCTGGAACAGCTATGGGCGAGGTCTCAGCAAAGCTGTGAGAGCCAGAACAAAAGAAGATGTGCCTCAAGGAGTGAGTCCCCCTATGTGGACCAAAATAGACAATCTTGAAGATGCAATTGTCTTAAATTGGAGAAAACCTATACAAGCAAATGGTATTGAGCTACCTTTAAAATACCAATAACAAAATCCCATAAATTCATAAGAAAACCGAAAGGAGTATAACCTACATTTAATTGCCATGCATCTAACCACTAGAAAAGTATGTACCAATAAAGGGAACTTGAATTATGTGCCAACTAATCACTCACTTTGTGGTGTAAGCCCTCATAAATTTTTAGCCTAAATAAATAAAATAGAAGTAAAATTCCTTGAATCCCACAATATATCTGAGCTGCTTTCAAATAAGCAAAGCATATTCAGGGAAGGCAAAAGAGTTTTAATACTGAAAGTAAATTTGTTTCATAGTGAAAGGAAATAAACATAAATGGCTCTTTGATTATCTATGTCAAGAATCCATCTCCTCCATAATAGTATAATTAGGAACTGCTTGAGATAGCAATATAATAGGAAATTAAAATTAAATAAAGCTATAGTATCTCATTTCTTCCAAACACTAAGACTTGTAAGTTGTTTGCAAACAGTTAAAATGATGTGACATTCAAATGCGGTCATTTTTCTGCTTCTTTTAGGTCCTATTATTTACTATGTTCTTCTTCGAAATGGAATTGAACGTTTTCGGGGAACATCATTGAGTTTCTTTGATACAGAGGGAATTCAACCATTTCAGGAATATTCATATCAGCTGAAAGCTTGCACGGTTGCTGGCTGTACCACTAGTAACGAGGTAACAGGAATTTGCCTAGACTTGGGGGAAAGGGTTCAATGTGAAGATCCTGAACACCCAGGTTGTGAGTGATTTTTCCAATGAAGAAAACAATGTCCCCCCTCAAAGTGGTGTTAACTAGGTGTTCATGTGCCACCTTAACTGAGTCCTAATACCCATGCCTGGAAGGAGAGATCATTGCAAGGGAGATTTATCCAAATATCAATCTTGCGTTGAAGAAAAATAAGTGAAATCTTGCAGCAGTACCATCTTTTCTTCCATATCCTTTCCTCGCTAACCAATTTGAGGTAATCTATAAATCCATAAAAATTTCCAAATCATTATTCAGTTGAAGAAAGTTTCTATTTAAATGATATGAACAAAAAAAGGCCTCATTTTGAAAAATGAAGAAAGGGACAAAAAAGCCTGGCATGGAAAACAAATTGTTCCAAGCCTTCTGCTCTAGCCTTGTCAAGAAATAATGAAGACCTGAACTCAGGCAGCAGAGGTCAGAACCAGAAATACAGAAAGATGCAACCGATGTGGGGGAAAAATCTACAGGACTTGGTAGTCAACTGTATTTGTAGAAATAGAAGGAAAGAGTCATGAATGTTTTTAAATAACTGCTTAAGTAATTTGTGGATCATGGTGCTATTCTACAAACAAATGTTTAGAAAAATGTTAAAGGTAAAAGATAAGTTTATATTTTGTTAAGTTTTTAAAATACATATTTAAAAAGAAGGATCAGATAGCAGGGTGGTGGAAGCAGATAGTACTTAGCACTCTATGTAAAAATATCTGGTCAGACGCCAGACTGAGAAGTGACTGAAGTTTCTAGAAAGATCTGTGTGGGACGTTGAAGTCATGAGTTTAAATATGGTCATAGAAGGAGAATAGAGAGAGACAAATACAGAATACCGTAGATAATGAGCCCTGGGGAATGCTACCAGATGAAAAAGAAAGAAAAGCCTGTGAAGAACATTGGAAATAAACAATCAAACAATGTAGGAGGAAAATAAAGGGGCATTTCATAGAAGGCAGCTTTGACAGAGGAAGCCCAAGAGGAAACAAACTCACAGAGAGTAGCTTTGATTCTTTTCATATGCTTAAAACTTTAAAAAGAGCAACATTTTTGCACATTGTACAAGAGCCATCCAAATGAAACATTCAGTCACACTGCTCAGCCACAGTGCAAGAATGCAACGTTTTGTTCAACAGACCTCTAGGAACCTTTCTGAGTGAGCCATCATTTAGATAGATGGCAGCTGACTGACCCAATCAAAAGTTACTAGTCCTAGAACAATTCCATGCATTTTGCGTAGGCACAACTCATGCCTGCTACGTGCAAAGCAATTGTTTACAAAGTGAAAAGATTTAATTCTATGAGAAAACACGGCCAGTTTTTGTCCAAAACTATATTTTGACAATATTGACTAAATAATGGCTTGATTTATTTTTTTTTTCTTCTCACTTGTTTCTCTTTCTAGAAAGTTGGTGCAGACACTCTAAAGTCATCCTAGGTATCACGGGAAGAGTACTGAAAGTCTGCCCATTTATTCTGTTCAAAGCATATTATATGCAGGCAAGTTCAGATATGGGTTTTGCTCCATATTTACTGGTGCTTAAAATGTACAAAATCAGGCTGTTAAAATGCAAAGACACTGATGGGCCATATGGAAGAGAGTTATCAAGAGTTCTCTAGTAAGACAGTCTGCCAGCCAGATTTTACTTGTTTAAACACTGAGGGCTGCACTCTGCCGTCAAAATTGTTGTTGAACCTGTTGTGATAAATGGTAGTCTGAGACTTATGTAATATATTCAAGGTCAGATTTCATTGTTTAAATAGGATGGGAGGGAAAAAAATGAAAAAAATGGGACTGCTTCTCCAAGCCCCTGCTAATGATATGCCAGGCCAGACAACAACATTTTAAAACAAAAGTGACATCCTCATTGATCAGGATACCTAGTGTACTGTTACAATAAATTGCTGTTTAATTCCTATGTCTTCAGGTAGTTGCAGCTACTACCCAAGGAGTTCCGGAAAGCATCCTGCCACCAAGAATCACAGCCCTAAGTGCAGAGGCTCTGCATCTGAGCTGGAGTGTCCCTGAGAAACCAAATGGCGTCATTAAAGAGTACCAGATCAGGCAGGTTGGAAAAGGTCTCATCCACACTGACACCACTGACAGGAGGCAGCATACGGTCACAGGTGAAAAAAACAAAAAAAAAAGAAAAAGGAAATCCTACTGGAGGAGTCTGTCATTGTGGTTAGGGGGGCAAAGTATCCCAGGGGTGTGTGTTTGATATATGAGGTCACTTCCAAAGGATGTGTTCTCTTGACATATGGTCAGGTCCCACTTATCCATGCTAATAGAAGAGCCCACACTGGCAGCAATACGCCACAACAGCAGATAACTTCAGAAATAATTTATATTTGGCCTTGGTATGCATTATGTGAAGGGTTTTTGCATCAGTATTAACTTTTTTTTTCCACACAAACAGTAAGATGCATTTTCATTCCCCAAGGATATACTCATAGATAATGGGACTAGGATAGCCAAGAATATACTGGAAGGCAGGGGAAAATCAGCCAGAGGTTAACATTTGCCTATCAAGTGGATAATTAATACACAGGACTAGTTGACAGTGGAGTTACTGTGGCTGTTTGTATTAGGAATGTTAATTAATAGTAATTGTGTTTTTTAAAATTATTATGGTTTATTATCATTAGCTTTAATAATATACTATTAGTACAGTACAATGATATGTTAGATAATTGCCAGTAGTGATTATGATAATAATTAATAGGTTTTAGCTTAAATGCCACTTCTGAAGGGAGGAGAAGCATTTTCTGACTTTCTCGGTTGGATAGCTTCTGTAACACACCACCACATCACTTTGTTTTATTTTCATCGTAGACCTCTCACTGCCTGATATTCTAGTGTTTGTTTTTTGTCTTTTTATGTCTCTCCACACTTGAATGAAGGCTCCAAGAGAGTGGGAACCTTATCTACTTGTTCAGTGTTGTACCTCTAGCACTTAGAATCCTGAACGCATTAATAGGAGCTAAATAAATGTTTGGGGAAGAAATGAATTTAATATGTGCCAGATGCTGTCCTAAGCACTTTGCATGCACTATCCAATTTCATCGCAAACCTAAGTTGTAGAGTAAATTACTACCTTCATTTTACAGAAAAGAATACTTTGAGAAGTTAAGTAATTTAGTTTGTTATTCGAGTCTACTAAATCATCCCAAACAACCCTGTTAAGTTTAAATTCTAAGACCATGGGCAAGATTTTATAAACTTTCCCATTTTTCCCATTGTCAGTCACCTCCTTCCAAGACTCCCGGAGTGGATGCCCTCCTTCCATTGGACTGCACTTTTTGCAGGGGTCTTGATAGCACAGATAATGAAACTCACAGAAAAGAGCAGAAAGGCCTCAAAAAAAAAAAAAAAGTCCTTGATTTTTCCTGAGCACCTAAATAATGTTTTTTAGGTGTTTTTCCTAAACACCTAAATAATGGTGTTTAACATAATGAAAACTTACTTTTATATAGTGCTTTATCATTTAAAGAAACATTTGCATTTTTACTTCTCTGACTCTCATGACATCCTTGTAAGTAAGAGATGTTTTTAATAATCATATTTGAAAAATGAAGAAGAAAACTGACCTACCCAGGGTATCCAAGGCATTCACTGCCTCTATCTAAAAGGAAATTAGAATATCATTTCATTCTTCCAAAAATGAATTGCCAGCTTGTGGTGTTCCAGACAGTACACTAAGTGGTCCAAAATAAGACTGCTGCTCTTAAGATGCTCCCACAAATAGGGAGACTGACAAGAAAACAAATAACTGAAAACAGAACTCTATGCAGGATGCCGTGGTCAAAAATCAAACTAATCACTTGAAGTAAGCAATGGATGTTAATTACAGGGTTTTGAAAACCAAGACTGTACCAGCAAAGGTTTCCCAGTAATTGAGATATAAGGCTAAAGAAATTTATTTTTAGAATATCTATAAACTAACCAGCATTGGCTTTGAATTGTTGCCGCTGTGTTGGTTTGCATTTTTTGGAAATCAGCATTTTCACACCAACAGACCACATTCAATTGTAATGTTCAAACCAACAGGATTGGTAGCCTCATTAATTATAAAATAATTGCAAAGATTTTTCTTTAAATAACTTCATTCTACCAGTTCTTCCTTTCATTGTCATTTTAAATGGCTATTTTATGTCAGAGTAAATTTCGTACACATATCTTGGTGCCAGAAATCCTTTTATTAGAATAAATATTTTAATGTTTTTAAATATAATTTTAATTTTTACTTAACAGTAAAATCATAATCTGGTCAAAGTCTTTAGGAGTCATTTGACCAGTCTTTCTGTTCTATTTTTGTTTTGTTTTTTAATTTCTATGGATATTGTTTTAAATAGATTTAGAGAATATTTCACTTGCCCAATACAGCCCTAAGGAGGGATTTCTTTGTAGAATAAAGAAATAAGTCCTCATTCAGCAAAACCTTACCAAGTACAGAACCTCCTATAAGTAGTTCTTATGGGATAGGAATGGTGCTAGGCCTTAGATAATCTGAAACCTGAGATCTATATAATGTTACTCATCTGCCCAGGAAAATTCAGTTCCACGGTTAGCTAACTGACCAAATGCAGTACTGAAGTATTTTATGGTGTGAATGACTGTTTTATTGAGTTCATGGAATGAACTAAAATAATCAAATTTATTTTCTATTCCATCTTAAATGTTTGATGGAAATGCTGCCTGAACCCCCTAGGATAAATGTTTTGATTTTCTCATCATGTCCAAAAGCTTGGCATTCCCTAAGCAACAGAGCACTAATGAAGCTGTAGCACTAGTCGTCCTGGAGCCTGAAAATCTACGTCCTTAGGAATGACAGGAGGGAAAGGGAGCACCTTGCCTCAGCCCCATTGTCTCCACGCTTATTTTTTTAATTACCTCAAAGCTTTAGAAACATGATCCCGTAAATGCTTTGTGGGAATAGTGGCGAATGCACTCATCACGTGAAATCCATAAATTGCTTATAATCCTCTCAAGATGTTAAAAAAAGCATTAAGTAATTGAAGACAGGAAGTCCTCGGTTAATTATTTAGAGGTGTTATCAATGCTTTAAGTAAACTGAAGCGTTTTCTGCTATCTCACTGAGCTGAATACCATGGGGACGAAGGAGTAGCAGCCATCATCTTCTCATATTCGCTAATGCAAACAGCGCATGGCAGCTTGTCAATAAAAGACCTTTTCGTATCATCTATTACTAAACACATCCACCATCCTGTACAGAACAATTTGGACACCAGTTATGGCATTGTTTCACTTTGGGCTACCTCTGCATTATACATGGGTCTCCTAATGTGAGTTTAGGAGTAGAGGAAAGGGTAAAGGATTAACTAAATAATTAAGGCCACTGAGAAATAAAATGAATTAGTCATATCCTGCTTAGCATCAAGTATAAGGGCCTATGTGTCTCTTAACTCTGGGAAAACTATTTTCAAAATAATTAATTAGAAGTTACTCATCACTGCATTTCATTTAAAAGGAAAAACCTACCAGCATTAAATTAGCAAGGAAAGGACAATTTGCCTTCCTTTCTCCTCTTCTTAGAACTTGATGAAAACCTTGTGTGCTAAATAGGATAAACCCTAACAATGCTGGTGTTAGCAGAAAACGTAATACTAATGTTATACTGAAACAGATACCTTACACATCACTTTTGAAAGAGAGAAAACATGCTTCAACCACCAATACAGCAAAATGTAGAAATTCTTTTTAAGGAATTTTATTCTTAGATAACTCTGCTCTTTGCTCTCATAGTAATTCTTACATTTTATTCTAAATCCTTTCTTCTTGAACTGTTCCACAATTAGTAATAGGTAATGCTTTTTAAGGACAGAGATAGTAGCCTCCTGTTTGCCATTGCATTCCGGGTACCTATTAGAGTACTTAACTATTCAGAAAATGTTTGTTGAATGAATAAATACTGAATAGTAAACTAGTATTTGACTGACTACATTTTGTTTTGAATGGAGTTAAAAATGCCACTCTCGAACATATCTAAATCTCAGACAGAACTGGCAACATAATTGTGGGGTTCAGTCATCTGAACCCCACAAAATGAAAATTCAGGCCCCTTGTTCAGAAATCATTAAAATTTCAAGACAGTGAAACCAGAGCGTAGAAGTAAGCTCATGTGCTTCTAAGCATGGTACCTTGTTTGATTACACATGTTGAAAGCCCACGAAGCCAACCCTGGTCTCCAGCATCCTGGACTTAACTGCAGTACATTTCTTTAATTAAAACAGGTAGCAAGAAAACTAGGATGGTAATTCAGCCTCAAAACAGCTTTGGGAGTTTCTTCTATGGTTGTATGCAATGCTCCAGGCTGCATTTCCCCCAGTTACTGTGTAACTACTGACCACCAAGCATTGGACCTATGAAAAGAGATACAACAATTCATTTTTTTTTTTTTTCATTTTTTCAACTCTGAGAACAACTAAATTTATGCCTGACTAAAAACGAAACAAAAAAATAGTGTAGCATCAACCACTTTTTCTCCTTTTAAAACCTGCCTATCGATAAAATATTAAGGCCAAAGAACTATAATTGATGGCTGCCTAGACAATATTTTTAAAATTCCTCTTTATTCCCAGATATTCCAATGTAATTGACAGACACTAGGTCTGTTTTGTCACTCCAGTTCTTGCCACCCCCTTCCCTCTGCAATGTCCTCATTGTCTCATGTTTGAGCCACATCAGATTTTGCTGCCATCTGACACCACATTTTGTTTTTAGAAAAGAAAATTCTGCCTGAAAATGCAGAGAAGAAGCCTTAGACTAGTATAACACTGAATTTAAAAGATGAAAAGTGTTTATTAAAATATTTAATATTTATTAAAATACTGTCACTAAAATAAAAAATATATATCAAAAATATAATTAATATTGTATTTTGTTGTTATTCTAGATATACATCAACATTAAGACTATTATTTAGACACCACCAAGGAAAGAAGGTCTTTTTTCAACTCTGAAAGAAGGTCTTCCTTTGGTAATGTCTAAACAATAGTCAATGTTGATGTATATCTGAAAAGAGAGTCTGCCAAAGTAGTAACTTGTTTAGGAAGGGTGTCTTTGGATCAGGAAGATACTGGAGAGAGGGGCCTAAGCTATGGCCCAGAATTTCACATGAAATACAGAATTCATAACACAAGTTAGCTTACAGCAGCTAGTCAGAACTAAAAGTCATAAAGTGATCTTACTGGCATGAGCAATGCAAGAGTCCCTTTGTTTTGATGTTTGAATGTTCAGTTCATATGAGGTAGCAACTGAATTCATAAAGCATGAATACAGAAAATGAACAGCTCAAGGAGGGGCAAGAAATTGGCTTGGCTAAGTGGAATGGGCAGCTGTTGAGATCCTGAAGCGTGATACCATCCAGAAAAGATGGCTTTAGCATGTGAGCTTCTGAAATAATCCTTAATCAAATTCTGTAAAACAAATTCTTATTTAAAGGTACCTTAGATGTCTGTAAAGTAATTCTATGATGCCTTTGTGTATTAGTTTTGAACATGTATGTTTCCACAAATTATCAGATTGATCTGAAAGGGATCACTTAGTGATAGCCCAGGCAAGTGATGGCAAAAGGAAGCACCTTCATTATAGTGAAACAGCTGTGTTGTCTGGGATATATACTCTGGGGTTCATTGTTGCACCAAGAAAGAATTCAGGACACAGACACATGGGTGGGTTAAGGAGTGGAAAGTTTAATAGTAGAAAGGAGAGAGGAGAGCAGCTCTTTGTGCACGAGAGAAAGACATCCAAAAAGTGAGGAGGCAGTGGACCACAGAAGATGTTATAGGCAGGCTGGAGAAGGCAGTGTCTGATTTACATAGGGCTCACAAGATTGGTTTGATCAGGTATGATGTTTACATAGTGTGAGTGGAAGGCTTGTCCCTCCACCGTAATATTATTATGCAAATGTACCTTCAGTTGATTGGCTCCTCTTGTCTGCTCCTTACAGTATAAGTGGTTGACAAGGAGAAGGGAAGATGGAGCTGCCATCTTGAACATATCTAGTCCTTAGTTCCTGCCGGCATTCACCCATGCAAACGCTCAGCTTGCTTGCCTGTGTCTGCAGCTTGACTTTACATGCTGCCCTTTGTTAGAAAATGATTTGGGGCTACTTTTCACTAAAAAAAAAAAAAAGCCTTACTGAGGGCTCCCATAGCTTTAACTATCTGCCCAAGTTATTTCTTCCTAACTCCTGTATCATTAGCCAAAGAAACTAAATGTGAGAGTCAGAGGAGCCAGACCACACATCCAGTTTGGGTGAACTGGTGCCGAGACAGATGACTTACACACAGGATGGTTATTTACAATACTTTATAACCGCCTAACAAAAACTTTTTAACGTAACTCAAGCCTGTCAGTGCTTGAGCTAATCACTAGACATGCTGATGGAGGAACTCACAGAATTACATATTCTTTAGGACTATTTGGTAATTCTTTAGAACATAACAGATGACACTAAAGAATAATTGGCTGAATGTTTTGAAGTAGCACTTGCTATGTGAAATTATAATGGCTAAAGTGCCTTTTTCTATTTATCAGGAGATTAAAAGTTGGAAGCAAGCTGTTCTTTATAGAGTACATCAGATGTAACTTTCATAGACATGGGTTTTTTTTCCAAATCATATTTTTATGAACTATAGGCAGACTTTTTGCAGCCCCTTTTAGCACATATTTACTCTTGAAAAGTAATGTTACTTGGAAGTGTAATTGGAATGAGTTTGGTTATATTATGCCTCTTTCTTTAAAAAAAAAAAAAAAAAAAAAAAAGAACATGATTCCCTATAGGGAAATTCAGGTAATTTGCAGCCACAGCAATCTTCACTATACTGAAATGTTAAATACTTGGCTTTTCTCCATACATTTGCCTTTCTGTACTCGGCAACTGCCATTTCCTACTCTTCTAATTCAATGCTGAGCACTTGAATGATGTTTTCTTTTCTCCTTCTACTACTCAACTTCAGGATTAAGTTACAGTTGAGATGGTTCCTTTGAGACATCTCTTTATTTCCCTCTTCTCATCCTGATCAATTCATGAGTAGTTTTCAATTGGTGTGCCCTTTTCATTGCCTGTTGCTAATATGCCATATATATCTCGTTTTAAGGACTACTGATAGAGGCTTACTTACAATGACAGCAAATTCCAGTTGAAATGTGTTCACTTCATTGAGTTTTACAGAGTCCTATATATGAAAGGTCATCAGGTTCATGTAAATCATCTATGCCTGATGGTAGTTGATGTTTTCTTACAGATTATCTGAACCAAGCCTATTAGTAATCCAATCCTCTAACAATATGAAAAATATAAAAACTAAAAGAATATGGATTTAAATTTTCTAAATTATGGATTTAGATATTGCCTTCCCTTAAATTAATCTGTAGACCTATTAATCAGTCTATACTATCATGCCTACAGTTTATAGATATGGAAATTGAGGCACCTAGAGGCCAGAAAACTTCCTTGTAGTCAAGTACTTAGTAAGTAGGTATTAGAACCCAAGTAGTTTAATTTCAGACTGCTCTTAACAGAGAACATGATTCCATACCTTGCCACATGGCTCATAATAATATTTAAAATGAAAGTATTTAAATATATACTCCCACTTGGATTTTTTATATTACTGAAAATTTCACTGGGCTTTGAGCTGCTGTATTTATGTCACTGTTATAAGGCTACAGAGCCTGACCCAGTTGTTCTGGGCCACATTTCTCAGTATAATTGCACAAGTTCCAACCCTGGCCTCACCTTCCACCGCCCCTTTTCTTTTTGAGCTGGAGTCTCACTACTATGTCACCTAGGCTGGAGTGCAATGGCAGGATCTCAGCTCACTGCAACCTCTGCCTCCCAGGTTCAAACAATTCTCTAGCCTCAGCCTTTCAAGCAGCTAGGACTACAGGCACATGCCACCATGCCTGGCTAATTTTTGTAGTTTTTTTTCTTTTAGTAACAACAAGGTTTCACTATGTTGGCCAGGCTGGTCTTGAACTCCTGACCTCAGGGGATCCACCCACCTCAGCTTCCCAAAGTGCTGGGACTGCAGGCATGAGCTACCATGCCTGGCCCCAACCCTTTCTTATCTCTGTGATCATAGGCAGTTTCCTCCAACTTTCCGTGCCTTAGCTTCCTTATCTGTAAAATGAACAAATAATAGCATGTGCTGCAGAAAGTTGGTGTGAGCGTTGATTGTGTTAATGTGCATGAGGTGCACAGAAGAGGGCCAAGGAGTAGTAAATGCTCAATAAACTTTTGCTAGTACATCATTTACATCATGTTATAGCTTTTTTGAAAATAACTGCAATTCTCATAAAATGTATTTAATGTATAGAGTCCAATGAAAAGAGAATTAAAAACAGAACAACAAAAACAAAAACATCCTGAGTTTTGTTTGTTGTTGTTTTTTCCCTAATTTAGAGCGTTGGTGTTGGAACTAAATTATTTTAACATTTTTTTCACTTTGCACAGCTACAATGTAAACAATTATGACTTGCCAATTAAAAATAATATTAATTTTAATAAAGAGCAGCTGCAACGGTTTCTACCATATTTATGTCTTCTACATGCTGCTTAATCTTCAGAGGGAAGGCAGCCATTGAGTAATTTAAATGCTGTTAACTGTGGTTCTTATGTGATGGGAGAGCATAGAGCTTGGTGTTCAGGCTTGGGTCATCTATACTCTCTTCAGGCCAGGTGGAGTCAACACTAAATAAAGTACAAAGCTTGATAGTGGACAAACAACTGGCTTACCCAAGGAAAATGTGAGTTTTGTTATAAAAGCAGAAATAGACCCTGCATGGTAAACATGGCAGTTGTGAAGTTGCCTGACACACATAAGAAAACATCATTTGAAATGAGCCTGCGTATTTCTACCCTTTGCCCACATGGTCCTTCAAACTGACCAGCATGGCTACCTTTCAGGGACAGACACGGCTCTTGAGGACACGGTGCCGATGAATTAGAGTAAAGCTGCCACTCTCCCCATATTCACTTGCAGACGTGTCTCCCACTCTCATCCTTCTGCTTTTCAATCTTTGTCTCCTTTCCTCATTGCAGCATGTTGACTCCTCTTGATTTGACAGTATGTTTGAACTCCTCTGACTTCTCGACCAAGGTCTTCTGCTCACTGCTGTTTGCCATTCCTCCTTGATTTTAATACCCCAGTAGCCTCAAGGGAAGCATTCCTTCCGCCAGCCCTACCCCATATCCTGCTAGGTGAACCTACCCCATTTAATGTAAACACGGGTAACAAACTCCTTTGGTGTACTTTTCTCCCTCTATCAAAACTTCCTAAGGTGCTGGAATGCGCTACTGTTGTACTATCCCTTAACACTTGAAGTCTAGGCCCTAAGTAAAATGGAGACCACTCAATTTGCTGCAGAAATGCTTTGCCAAGAAATGACAATTGCTATTTTTATATACATTAATTTCCCTCTTAACTACAATCCTCATTACAAATACCCTCAATCCTCTAATCAACCTTAGCAAACCTTTGTGATGATGAGTTTTCCTTTTTTTCCCTAATGCCTATCCTACAATTTTTTCAACAGTCACTGCATGTCTGAAATTAGACAAGCCGGGGACACAGCGAGGAAGATAACTGAGGCCATCGTTTTGGTCAGAATATTTCAGAAGAAAATTTAAATATCTGTTTACTTTTAGCTACCCTACTTACATCTGGCATTCAGGAAAAAATCTATAAAATATGTATTGCTCACAAATTATATTAATTTCTGTTATTAATATTCCACAACAAAAAACAAATCTCCAACTCAATGAAATCGATGCTGTGGGCAAGGATACCAATGGAATTATGAGCAAGGACCTTTTAAGTCAGGTCACATGGTGACAGACATTGTAGCCTCATATCCCTGCAATCCTTATGGGAAGCTATTGTGGGCATGCTCTTCTGCAAGCAATATTTATTCAACATTGAATGCCTTAAAATGGCCACTGTAGGGGAAAATGACCTCCCAGAAAGACTCACTCAGTGATACCATTTCTACTCTCAAAGGGCTTATATTCTAAGTGGGGAAAATAAGATATTCAGGTAAAACGGTGTCACACTGGTCAAGACTCTTTTTTCAGTAGTGAGAGTAAAGGGGAGGCCTTCTCAAGCTAAACAAGTTTGCCACTGCAACCTCTGAGCTTCATTCTTCAATGTTCCCTTCCATTATTTTGAGCTCTGCATTTTATAATCTTAACATTTTCCCATAAGCTTTTATCAAACATATGTGGCTTGTGTATGGCTTAGATCTTTAGTCATATTCTTCATCTGTAAATCAGGTAAATATCTAAATTATGTAAATCCTCCAAAGCAACCAAATGGAAGATTATAATCAAATAAGTACCTGCTTCTTATCGCTGAATTGATAAGAAAATTCAAAGGGCTCTGAAGCTAAATCTCAGAGCAGCGCCAACTGCAGAACATTATTGCCTTAGTGGAGAACCCAGACTACTGCTCTCATTCTAAGTGAATGAGATCGGTAATTTTCTTCATTCATTTAACGTAAACACACTTCGTGCCTGTCACAGTCCTATGGATATAGACAGGCAAAACAAAGTTCTTATTCTTTAGGAGTGTACATCTAGAGTAGGAGACAAATAACAAAGAAACAAGGGACATAGCAAACATCAGATTTAGTTGCAGGCTATGAAATAAGAAAATTATGTGTGGGGGTAAAAAGTGATGGGTGGATGGTTTAGATAAAGTGGTCAATTTTTTTTTAAATGTAGCATTTGAGGAGAAATCAGCATAAACAAAAAAAGTGACTCATGAATATCTCTGAGGGAAGAGTCATTCCACCAAAAGAACAAAATATGTGAAAACGTAGCTCAAAATACATGAAAAAATAAGCATAACGATCATTGGATTCATACCATAACTTAGTTCAATTATTTAACAAATAGGCTAAGTCCTGTTGTTTTAAAAAACTATTTTCGTTCTCAAAGAGAGCTTTGGCATTGTTTGAATATTCGCAAGAGTCAAAGGAGAGATGTCTTGTAAGCCTCAGTATCCTCCTTGTTGAACGCTGCTGAGTTAAAGTTGCTTCTGCTAAAATGAAATACTACTTTGAGTATCCCATTTCATCTTCTCCTGTCCGCTAGATCCTATAATGATCCCCCATTTTGCAGATCAGTAGACCAAGGCAGAGAGAAGCTAAGTAACTCTAACAAGGTCACCAGCCATGCACAGAACAGCGAAATCTCTAACAATATACAACTTCTATTTTAGATGGATTGTCATTCTTTTCTCTCTGAAAACTTCCTGAACAATTACCATGATGAATCATATTCTGAATACGAAAGAATAAGCACCATTCCTTTTCCAAATTAGCCTTAATGTACGTGTAAAGACAAAATCAACACATCTCAAAAAACGACGAGTTAGGTAGAATGCAAAGTTGACAAACAAAAGTGTTGGTAGGCATTAATATGAGCTGAATATGGCTTGGGGCTAGAAAATGTTGAATCTAAACTTTTTCTTATTTTCCTACCCCCATTTATATAAGAAGCCATTGCAGAGACTGGGATGGTTAGCCTGGAGAAGAGAAGACTGAGGGGGGATTTGATAACTGTCTACAAACATTTGAAGAACTGTCATGTGGAAAAGAAATTAGATTTGTTCTATATGTCCCCAGGGGTGAAAGTGATAGAAAGATTTCATCACAATATAAGGAAGGACTTTCAAACAAAATAAGATCTCTAAGGCTCTCTAAAGACGAAATGGGCTCCTTGGGAGATGGAGTGCTCTGATCGTACAGATGGGACAGCCTCTTCAATGGCATCTTGTATTGGGAATCAAGAGAAGGGTGGATGATTCACGTGAATTTCAGGGTCTCTTCTATGGCTGAGAATGTATTAATTTATCAGTGATAAATGAAATTTTGCTCAATACTTAACCTCTTATGAAGTTCAGACTTTCTTTAAAGAGTGTTTTAGAGTGTACTCTTAAATGTTTTGGCTATCATATCTACAATTCTGCATGTTACTTCTGGTGTTTAATTGATATTAAATAATCCTCTTGAGGTGCACTTAATTTCTTGCTTGCTTTTTCTAGGTCTCCAGCCATACACCAACTATAGCTTCACGCTTACGGCTTGTACATCTGCTGGGTGCACTTCAAGCGAGCCTTTTCTAGGTCAGACGCTGCAGGCAGCTCCTGAAGGTAAGGAAACAATATCCATATTTGAGGAAAGAAATTTTCACGTAGCATTTTAAAGTGGACTCTGTAAACGCCTTCATAACAAACAAGGAAGAAGCAATAAAGTTGATAGGTACAAAATAAAATAGTATTCTAGGTTCCCATTCTTCAGGCTTGATTCATATATGTGTAGCTTCACAAGGTCAGTTTGCTTTCAATTCTTTAACCTTTTTAGAGCTGCTTTTCTGTGGAAAAAAGAATTATTGAAATTTTTCAGAAACTCAGATGTTAAAAAAATATTTTGGGAGCATCTAATATACAACAAGCACCATGCTCACTGCCGAAGTGGTTTAAAATATTCTCTGCCCTCAAGATTTACGATCAAGTAGAAGTGATAGGAGAAAGATCTGTATGAAGATAGAAAATCTGAAAGTTGATGTTAAGAAAGAACAAATGAATAGAATGCTAAGGTTAGCCTGAAGAGGAAGAGATAATAGCCCATTATTGACATCAAGAAAGGCTTTATGGAGCAGGTGACTTCTGAGATGGACCACAAGAAACAAGGATTTTGACAAATGAACAGTGATGTACAGAGATGTACAACTAGACACAGTTTGAGGGAAAGTAAGATGGAATCATCACCTTAGAAGGCAAATTGAAAGTGTCTATTACATTTAAATTGTTAATTTCCCATGATGCAACCATTCTATTTTCATCATTACCAGAAACTGTGCCACACTTCTCAAGGAGGCATGCATCAGGATGTTTATTGAAGCATTTATTTTGTTTAATACCAAAATGTTGGGAACAATTTTAATGTTTGTGAGTGGGAGAATTGCTAAATAAATTCAGCTATTCTCATATTGTGGAATTCCATGCACCAGTATAAAAGAGTGAGATGAACAGTTCATATAAAGAGGAAGTTATAGAACTATATTAATGTATAAGAATAAACTGAGAAAATGACATTTATTATTAATGATTAATAAATAAATGCATTTAAAAATCCAGGAAGTATATACAACAACTGATAGCAATGGTTACCCATGTATTGAGAACTGGGATGGATGGTGTCATTTACTTTCAAAAGAAAAATATACTCAGTACCATATACTAGTGATCAACTATTTATTTTGTTAATCTTCATTACCTGCCTATTTTTCATATGGGGAAACCAAGGCATAAATGAGTTTCTAAACAGAAATACAATGTTAATTACCACCATAGACTCCTGAACTACTCGTCCATTACTCTTCTAATGAAAGGGATTGTTGTACCTCAGAATATTAAACCTGAACTTCCTACCAGTAAATGGGGAATAAAATGGAAAATTCCACATATGGGGCATATGGCTCCTCACCAGGAATTCACTAATGATGTTTTCTATATAAAGAATGTTTCATGTCAAAAAGCTTAGTGTTCCTTTGAAAGGAAGAAACCAGCAGTGGATTTTTTGGAAAGGTAAACTATCAAATGGATACTTTGATGATAATGGATAATTTCTAAAGGATCCATCAACCAGATTTGGCTGAAACTCAAACCTGATAAAATAACAGAATCTCTTCTTCCATTTTTCTCTACCAAATTCATATATTTAAATTCATTTAAAATATATGCCTATTTTTCCACTTATCCCAATAAAATTCCTTGAAAGGGCTTATATTTTATGACTTAAAAATTGTAGCTTTCAACAGTGCAGGGGAAAGTAATATGAGAAATGCCCTTGATTTCTTTTTTTTTTTAACTTTATGTACCTTTCCTTTAACACAAATAACTATCCAAAGAAATAATAAACAAAATGGACTTTCCTCTACAGAAGAAACACGGATTTAGGGCCATTTTCTGACCAAATAAGTGTCATTTATATATAATCCATATATGAAATAAATATAGCTTAACTTGGGAACACCATAGCAATCACATTAAGTTCTATTGTTTTACTGTAAAGTGAAAACAAGTATACCACTTTAAATTATTTGCCCAGATATAACTAATTATAAAATGCCATTTTTGAAGTAAATCAGATATAATTTGTAGATCTCATATTTGAGTATTTTAAGTGGACATGGAGAGAATTAAAAGAAGTGTTTGGCCAGGCACCAGTGGCTTACGCCTGTAATCTCAGCACTTTGGGAGGCTGAGGTGGGTGGATCACCTGAGGTTGGGAGTTCCAGACCAGCCTGGCCAACATGGAGAAACACTATCTCTACTAAAAATACAAAAAATAGCTGGGCGTGGTGGTCCATGCCTTTAATCCCAGCTACTCGGGAGGCTGAGGCAGGAGAATTGCTTGAACCCGGGAGGTGGAGGTTGCGGTGAGCCAAGATCATGCCACTGCACTCCAGCCTGGGTGACAGAGTAAAACTCCATCTCAAAAAAAAAAAAAAAGTGTTTATGCATAGCCAACTCAACCTGAGCTCTTTTCACTTGCCTCTCATTTTCAATCTAAGAAAAAGGCAATGCACATTACAACCTCATTGATAAGTTGGACACAGTTCTGTACAGTTTTATCCTCATAGAAAACTATGTACCTGTACCTTTAGTCAAATATCGGGAAGATTTTGAATTGAATTATTACCCTTTTTTTTCTACAATTACTGCCATCCACGTGAGTCCTAATTCATTTTAGAGATAAATCATGCAAAATTGCAGGCATGCTTTCCTCTAGCATTAATAATGTGGAAAAGATAAAGGAAAAGAAAATCCAGTCTTTTTCAGTTTCACTCCAGATTCCTCTTCCTCTGCCCTTCTTTTAACGTTTACCTGCCCTGGGTTTTTTCTGTACTGTTTTCACTGTAACTCCTAGGCTCTTCTGAAATTCTCAAGTACTGGCTTTATCCCCTAATGAAGGCTGAGAGCTACCAAATACTAAAGCTCTCACCAAACCTACTTATGGATTTAAATCCTGTGTATTTACTGGTCTACTACATGTTTATATTTAGGTGGTTTTCAAAAACTTTAACTCAGTACTTCACCACTTAATTTCTCCCTCTCCACTCTACTCCTCAACTTTCTTTTCTTCCTCTCTCAAATACAACCACCCACCTATCACATAAGCCCAAAGTCTTGACATCCTTGATGCTTCCCTTTCCATATGTAATATATAATTCTTCATAAAATCTTGCTAGTTTTAAATCTTAAGAATTTTTAAAAACTTGTTCTTTTTTACCATCCCTTTTACCACTGCCTTAGTTCAGATCCTTAAGTTAATAAGAAGAGATCTTCTCTGGACCTCCTAACTAGTTTCTCTTCCTCTAGTCATTTTTCCTCTTTCTCACATCCCACATCCTGATTCTTTTTCCTCTTTTGACAAAACAAGAATATGTCATATTAGTCACCTCTGTAAAGTCCTACTTCCTTCCAGGAAGACACACATCCATGTCTCCTTAGCAAAGCAATATGGACCCCTCAATTTTTAACTTCCACCAATTTTTCAAGGTTTTAAGTCTTCCCCACATGCCTCACAGTGCACCAGCCTATACCAAAGTATGTGCAGTCCCACCATGCTTGACCATATTTCTAGAACTTTCTGTGGGTTCCCCTCAGCCTGAACTCCCTTCCCTTACATCCTCACTCAGTTAACACCTACCTTTTCAAAACTTGGTTCACATATCTCCCCTTCTGGAAATCTTACACTACAACCACCTACTTCCTACCCAGCTCCATGTCTCCCCATAGTCTGTGTCAGGTTACCCCTTTCTATGTTCTAACAGCTACTGGGCCTCCTTCTCTTAAAGCATGTATCATACTGGAGTACAACTTTTTATTGACTCATCTTTATTCACCATGATACATGAACTCCATGATGATGGGTAAGAGTAAGTCTTCATTCTCATATCCATAGTTCCTAATACAGAAAATGACACAAAGTCAGGTAGAATGATGGATAAATTAACAAATAGTAAATAGCCCAGAATTAAGTGCATCCCTAACATCAGCTAATGCACAATTGGTTCCTATCACCAGATTTCAGGAGAAAAACAATCCACAGTAAATGTTGGAAATTTTGAATTGGAATGAAGATTTGTAGGGACATGAGAAGTGGGTAATATTGCATGCAACTCAAGATAAATTTAAAACAAATACAGTAGACATGTTCTACTGGTCCTCATTGTGTAAAGAGACCCACCAAGGTTTAATTCTACCTTTCTCCTTTTAGCCTCTTAGCTAGTTTACCCCACCCCATCCTCCTAGATTACTTCTCTCTCTGTCATTCATTTCTTTCCCTTGAACTGCCTCAATTTGCTCCCTTATTATATAGAATAGGTTTTTCTGGTTTCACCTGACTTAGGCTGAGGTCGCATGGAGAAGGGAATAAACTCTCCACCTTGGACTAATTAATATATCTCACCAAAGCTGAGTCTTACTTTAGCAACAATTTCTTGCAGTTGCCAAGATAATGATGTCTTCCTATCACCGTGCAAGTAAAAATGCAGCACTTACTAGTTATGTATACATTTGAACTCCATCTTACCAATCAAATTAATGGACACAGAGTTATTATCAACTTGAACAGAGCTTTTGCCAGCCTGTATAAATATGAAACTCAACTTTTATTTAAAACTTGAAAGAAACCCAAAATTGTGTTTCATTTTATTGTATTAGCTCCTCCACACTCACAGGTTTTGTTGACCGGTTCAAATCAGAAACCAAGCAATAGCCTTTCTAGTACCTTGGTGAGCTTTAATACATCGTTCGAAGTGAAAAAGATATAACTGCAGGAAGCAGATTATGAACTAAGACTTTATCTTTGGAATCAACAAATTAATATCACATTTTAATCAGAATTCTAATTGATTGGTTGAGTCATTTTGCAGCTCTTGGCAGAGAAACCCACACATAAATGTATACTATGATTTGTGGATTTTTCCAAATATCTAAAACAGAGCAAGCTCTCAGAACAAAATGACTACTTTCTTCTCAGAAATATATTGCTCTTTAGAAAATTGAGATGTTTGAGACATTTTTGAAACCTATCTTGTTTCTTTCAGAATGCTGCTAAATAAATTGCATTTTGTTCTTCTGAAAATTTTTCTCCTGAAAGTGCCAAAATCTTATCCTGTACAGACTAACTTATACAGTAGATACAATCAAGCAAAAGCTATTGATTACAGGAAACCTAATTTCAAAATGAGTTGTTTTTTTTTTTTTTTTATCTCCAGAAGACATTTACAGTGTCTAAGTAGATGACAACATAAAGTGGTAGGATTGAACGTTCTTATTGCCGGGTTCTCCATCAACAGATGGGTACATCTATAAGATTTCTTGAATGTTTGACCTCAAATTAGAGTTATTTGTGTATACATTTTATCTTTTAGACAGAAACATAAACTCTTTGAAAGAGTGAGCCACATGTTAATCATCTTTGCATCCCCTAGAACTGCCTGGAGTGCTTAGCATAGTATTTTGCAGGGGATATATTTACAGTAAATCTATTCATTAAACATGTATTAGGCATTGTGTTATTTATAGAGATACACTGACAAATAAGACAGAGAAGATCCCTTTTACTGTGGAACTAACTTTGCATCAAAGCAGGAGAAAGGAGTGGACTGCGCCGTCATATAACATAAAAATAATATGTCAAAGAAAGAATTTGATTATGATGTTTTGAGTGTTAAGGAGGAAATAGAAAGGGCCATGCCAGCTAGCTTGGGACCCCTTTAGATGAGGTTCAAATTACAGTTAAGAAAGAGTGGTAAAATAAGGTGATATTTACACGAGTAACTGAACTATGAGAACAAAATGCAAAAATGTCATGGTGTAAGGGAACAAAAGTGTTCCAAGCCAAAGGAATGGAAGTTCAAAAGCCCAGATGTAGAAAATAACCTGAAGCGTTCTGGGGATAGAAAGGAATCTGGTATGGCCGCAGCTCTATGAATGGTGGAAAGAATGCTGCCAGGTAGGCCAGAGCCAATAAAATGTGGGACCATATGGGTCATAATAAGAAATTGGGATTATATTATATGAATAAATTCAAAAGGGTTACATATTTCATGAAGATGACACTGGATTACATATACACTTTATACACTTTTATTAAGATTCCAGTGGAATATGGAAGGCCAAGATTTAAACATGGAGGCAAGTTTAGAAGCTATGATAGAAGTTGATGAGAGAGAAAGAAATGTGGCTTGGACCAGGAGAAGTGAAAGTAAAGATACAGAGAAGTATGCATTACAGAATCTTCCAGCCTTCATGATAGATTACATTTGGGGGTATGAAAGGAGGAAGTCTGAAGTTTAATTATTTTGGCGTGTTTTGTCCAAGAAAATGGATAGATGGACAAGATTGGGAGATACATAGATTATAGACAGGAAAAACAAGAGTTCTGTTTTGCATGTTTTTAGTTTTTAATATATTATCAGTCATCCAAATGGAGGTGCCAAGCAAACAGTTGAATTCTTGAGTTTGACACTCAGGAGAGTTTCAATCTAGAGATACGCATTTGGGGGTCTTCAGCATATGCATATTTAAAACCCGTACTAAGTGGAGATCACGTAGGAAGTCAGTGTTGGAAGAGCAGAGGAGAGGAGAGAAAAAGAAGAAGAGAAAGGAGGAGAGAAAAGCAGAGAGGAGAAAGAGAACAGAGCCTACTGCTCTAAGACATTACATCTCTTCCAGGACCAGGAGGGGAAGAGATCCCAGTAAATGAGCCCAGAGGCATAGCCAGAGAGGAAATGGGAAGAAAGCATTGCATTGATGTGCAAGAAGAAGGGAAAGTGCACTCATTTGTTGAATTGTATAATTCAGGCAAAATACTCTATTTATGCTTACTTTCACATATTCCAGGAAATCGTATTAAAAAGTTTGAAATCCTGGATAGTCTCTCAAGCCTTGATTCAAAATATACTCAGAGTGACAACCAAGGCAGAGAAATTATCTACTCCTAGTTGCCTGAAATTCACTTTCCAAAGGCAATTCAAAAATAAAATAATCAAAGTAATAAAAAATATTTACACCTATTATGTATTTTTGCTTCTTACAGTGAGATTGTTTTAATCAACAGAAGAAGTATCACAGTCCTTGGGGGGGATGGCATGACTTTTGATACACTGTTTATTTTATCCTAACAATAAAACCTCATTGTGTTATTCTTTCCAGGAGTTTGGGCGACACCTCGACACATTATCATCAATTCTACAACAGTGGAGTTATATTGGAGTCTGCCAGAAAAGCCCAATGGCCTCATTTCTCAGTATCAATTGAGTCGTAATGGAAACTTGCTTTTCCTGGGTGGTAGTGAGGAGCAGAATTTCACTGATAAAAACCTGCAGCCCAATAGCAGGTAAACTAAAAGAAAACTTTACCAATCATACAGTAAGATTTGTGTATTTCTCTGGGTTGATCATAAATGCATGTCCCACTGAAAATTATTACATTATTTAATTAACTTCCTCATTAATTGGACATTCCATAACCGATGAAAGTGCTAAATGATTTAGTCTTTAGACTACATGAAATTTCTTAAACATATAATAATTCATCTTCTGTTTGACATAAAAACACGAAAATTTTTAAATATACAAAATATATGAAGTATTAAACTTTAAAAATTACCAAATTATCTTCAAAAACATGCATCCATAAACTAGCAATAAAAGAGATGTAAAGAGTTTTGTTTCCATCAACTACCTTTTCTTCTTGAACAATGTTTCTCTACTTGCTACACTACATATAGTTGTGAACAGTTTTAGAAGAAAAAGTTCCAGATATTTGCATTTCATTCCCATTCATTTCTCAGCAGAGAGGAAAACATATCTTAAATCAACAGATGTTTTATTGTGGAAAGTAGAGATCAATTTCATTTTATTGTAGGGCATAGCAGATCAATTAAAAAATGTCTTCCTCTAAACGTATTTCCCTGAACTCCAACCCATTTAAAAATGGGGAAGATTAATTTGAATCCTCCACAATCCACCAGCACACTCCAAGACCTTCCTAAAATTCTCAAGAAAAGCTATGAATTACCAGCAGGTTAAAAATAAAGTTGGGAGAAGCTGAAATTGCAATGGCTTGGGGAGAATGTTGCCTGTGCAAGAAAAACTACCAAATCAAGTTTCTGGACAGGGAGCAAAGAATTTGCAATTTATCACAAATTTAGGACTAAGCAATGGTACAAAAACCAGTAATCATTGTTCAAGTCTCTTGTGCCTGGCCTTATCACAATTCTTCTTTCCTTTTAAATATAGATACACTTACAAGTTAGAAGTCAAAACTGGAGGTGGCAGCTGTACTAGTGATGATTACACTGTTCAAACACCTATGTCGACACCAGAAGAAATTCATCCTCCATATAATATCACAGTGATTGGGCCTTATTATGTATTTGTAGCTTGGACACCACCAGGTAAGAAAAAAAAAATAAGGGGTGTGTGTGTGTGTGAACATTTTAAAGGAATCAATTAGAGATAAGAATGGAACGGTTAATTTAGTAAATCAGAAAGATAGAGTCAGTCTCCTGGATAAGGATGGACAGAATAAACTACACTTCTGAGTGTATAGATGCATGAGTATATACATACATAAATACATAGAGATATGGGTATTTAGATGTTGATAATGGTATATAAGTAGATATGCCTTTCTGTGAAAGCAACACTTTCAAGTACAAGAGACTAAAAATCTGTCTTCTTACTCATCTATTAATATATTCAAGGCAAGTCATATAGGTCAGAATTACATTGAACATTCATTTCCATGGGACTTCATAGATTGGATCATTGGCATTATACCATTCCTTTTATATTACATCAGTGAATGGGGAATTTGGAAATACAGTAGTCTACTCCACCCATGTACCTTGGGTTGTGACCACTTCTAGTAGTTGAATTTTGCCTCTGAAAGCTGAATAGTCTTCATTGAGCCACTTGGTCACTATTGGGTTGCCTTTGACTTAGTGCATTATTATATTTTGAGGTAAGAACCATCCTCAGTAAAATCCTGACTGCATTAATACTGTAAAGCGTAGAGTGAGATTTGTTTTCTCTATCTTTTAACATAAAAGACATATGGAGGATTTTCTTTACAAGTAAAATTTAAAACTGTTTAAGATGTTAAATACACTTCAAAAATGTGACTTTATTTTAAATATCTAGTCTTAAGATTAAATGGCAACAAACCCTTTGTGTCCTCATCAGAATAAGTTTAGCCACAGTTCAACATGGCACCAAATAGTTAGTTAACAGTTGTTTGGGCTATAAATAGAGGCATTCCATAACATAATTGCAAAGGTCTATTTGTATAAATTGATCAGTCAAAACAGGTAATATTGTATAGCTATAAAGATAGTGTAAAGGCCTAATGCATAAAACTTAAGTTCTTGTAGACCAACGCCTTCTGACATAAGCTAAGATCAAAGAAAAAAGGTTATTTTTCCCCAAAATTCAAAAGAAAGTTTACAAAGAGCTTTATAAGCAAAGAAAAATGTGAGTTCCTCTAAGATATTAAATGTACATGATTTCACCCACTTTTAAAATAAATTTACAACATATTAAACAAAATATAAAGGAATAATTAATAGTGGCAGAATGCATAATAAAGTGCTATAATCTTTACGTTTTAAGAGCATAGATATTCTTGAATTCTATTCTTAATTCAACAGAGGAAAAGACATCTTTGCTACAGGAAATATACCAATTTGCAGCCTCCTTTATAGAGTGAATTTCTAATTTCATGGAATAACATTGCTTTCCTGCAACTTTTTTTTTTTCTTTTTGAGACAAAGTCTCACTCCGTTGCCCAGGCTGGAGTGCAGTGGCACAATCTTGGCTCACTGCAACCTCCGCCTCCCCAGTTCAAGTGATTCTCCTATGTCAACCTCCGAAGTAACTGGGAATACAGGCACGCGCCACCATGACCAGCTAATAGTTGTATTTGTAGTAGAGACGAGGTTTCACCACGCTGGCCAGGCTGGTCTTGACCTCCTGACCTTGTGATCCACCAACCTCGGCCTCCCAAACTGCTGGGATTACAGGTGTGAGCCACCTGGCCTCAATTTTTTTTTTTAGCATATATCTCCTCAATATTTTTATAGTTATGTTGTGTTTTTGCACCACAAAATAAAATGGAACTGGATAAAGCCAATCTAAGACCAGATTTTGCCTATTGACAATAATTTTTTAGATTCAGGCCAGGGTCTTCGACAATCTAAATTCTCCAAGAACAATAAGAAAAATTCCAGGGTGATGAGCAAAGTTGATGATTTCCTTGCCATATGACTAGGAAGTCCCATAGTTTATCAAAATATCTGTTATTCTCACATTGTTACACATATCAGTTGCCATTGCTAATCTGAGGACTTCATGCTCAGTACGGCTTTGAAAATATCTTTATTTTATGACTATCAAAGTAAGACAAATGAAAAAGCCAGGATTCGTATTAAAGTACTGCCACCTATTAGCCGAACTTAAATAGTCCCTAGGGTTCAATTTTCTCCATCTGTGAAATGGAGATAATGATAATACCTACATGTAGGCATGTAGGGTAGTTGTAAAGATTAAATCAAGTTATTTATATAATAAATACATTACCTAGTTCTGTATAATATTCTGTAGATACCAATGGTGATTGTTTGAAGAATTATTTTTTGTCTTTAATTGCTTATTTTTAAAAACATATTTGTTCCAACATTTGCTGTGTCTCAAAGCCCCCATTTCAAAATAATAAAACTGCCTTCCGAGGATTGGATTAGTAAATTTTCAAGACCTCTTTCAAGTTTCCCAGCATGTGTCATTTTTTTCTTTGAATTCAACTTGTTTAATGTATCATGTTTCCATTTAGAAAAGTATCATTATGGAATAAAACACAACTTGATATGACCTTAACTCTCACATACCTCAGGCTTTGTATAAATTGTTCTTTCTGGTCCAGCCTAGGCGATGTTGTAGAATGCTTTACACACTACCTCTGACCATTTAACCAATGGTTAATAAATCTATAGTATTCAGACCTGTCAATCTTAGTTTAAGATGCACAAAATCCATTTCCGAAACCATATAATATAAGGAAAGATTAAAATCTTAAATTAAACCATTTTCCTGGTGCCTAGAAGGATTTCAAACTCAGTAAACAGTCAGATGATTTTGACTTGTGTATAATCTACAGTTGATTTTATTGGAAAGTACCTCATGCTGTGTTTTGATTTGGATAATAACAATTTTTCTATTCCTGAATAGTCACAAATATATATATTTTAAACAGAAAATAAACTTGTAAGTGGAAATTGTTTATTTGCTCACAATAAACAATTGTGAGTTTTCTAGCTATTCATCATACTCCCTGCCATTATAAAATGATGACATCATAGACAGAACTGAGTAATGGGCCAAACAATCCATACCTGTAGTTCCCAAGCCTGGGCGAGCATTAGAATCACCTAGAAAGCTTGTGCAAAGACAGATTCTCAACCCCAGATTTACTGAATAAGAATTTCTCGGAATAGAGTCGAGAAATCTAGACTTTTTAGAGCTTTTTAAAAACGTGTTTTTAGTGGAGCTTTTTAAAAGCTCCATATATGACTTTGATATGCTACCAAGTGCTTTTTGAAATAGTAGCCCAGAGGACCCAGAAACAGATCTAGGTATTGTTGAAACCAGATAATTCTGGGAGAACAATGTCTTATTGGGCATGGGAGCAGCATGCCAAGACTCAAAGAGATAATTGTGGAAAATGGCAAGCCGCTGAAGGGAACAATTATCTCTGCAGCATGAAGAAACTAGTAACTAGAAAGCTTTACCCACCCATCCAAAAATCTAAAAGGAATATACATGATTTATCAAAAGCATGGATCACATCCACCAAGTGAAATTGGTGAATTACAATAACTATTTTCTCTGAAAACATGAATCATCCAGTTTCTCTTGAGTATCTAAAGCAAGCTTGTCCAACCCAAAGCCTAGGATGACTATAAATGCCACCCAACACAAATTCATAAACTTTCTTAGGTTTTTTGCTACTTTTTTTTTTTAGCTCATCAACTGTTGTTAGTGTTAGTATATTTTATGTATGGCCCAAGACAATTCCTCCTCTTCCAAGGTGTCCTCCTCTTCCTGGGTGTCCAAGGGAAGCCAAAAGAATGGATGCCCATGGTCTAAAGCCAAAATACTGGCTAAATTTTTAATTGACTTTTTAAATATGCATTTTGTTTAGTGGTCAGTGTGAACACAGTAACCTTAGGTAAGTAGCTGGGAGAAAAAAAAAATGCCTATGTGGTTACTTGGCAACCAAAAAATTACCTAGGCAATTAACTGGATTTTTCAGTTTTCAAATTATTGCTCTAATGCTATCAATAAACTAAGTCTTAGTATATGTTTATAAGTCCTATTAGTGAAAGGGTAAGGTCTAGGGAATAGTGACAATACCCAGCAGAAGAGAACCTGTAATACTGATAGCAAATGTCATGTACATACATTCATATTACTTGGTGTATTTGCCATTTGTTAAATTCCTACTATGTGCCAAATACTAATAGGCTCTTTCCCCGCCTTACCTCAGTTAATTTTTATGCAAACCCTAGGAGACAGGTAATATCATTATTCCCATCTTAAGATAAGAAATTTGAATCTCAGAAAACTAATGTAATATCCTCAAGGTCACACTGCAGAGCCAGGGTTCAAATTCAGGTCTACTGTCTGCTACTGTCTTTTAAGACCAGTTCCTTGTGGTCTTTGGCTTAACCCTTAAATCCAAATCTTTTCATTTATTGACCAAAGTCTCTCAGATTTATGATGGATCAACTATTCTGTTTGAAATAGTAGCCCAGAGAGCCAAGAAACAGAGCTGAGTGTCGGTGAAAACCAAATGAATCTGGGAGAATAATATTTTACTGGGAGTGTCAAAACCAGAAGAATTATTTGTGGAAAATAGTGAGTTGCTGAAGGGAAAACATCCACAAGGCAACAATGATTTTTTGCAGCTTGAAGGAAGTAGTAACCAGAAAGCTTTACGTACACATTCTAGAAGGAATTGACATGACTTAAAATCAGATTCCAGGTGCAGGAAGATTTTAGTTAGATGGGAGGAGAGGAGAGTCATTTCTCCAATTGCCATAAACAGATCATCTTAATTCTATTTTAAAGCCTTGGTAAATATTATCCTATCATCTCCCATGTAAACCCTGGTCCACTTTACCTTATTTTTTTCTTGACAAATGTCAGTAGTAACATTACCGAAACACTCCAAACTCTAGAAAATCAAGATCTCTAGCCTTTTGTGTATCATTTGAACCTCTAAACCAGGTGATATACAAACAACATATCTTTATAAAAATTTTGCTGAATTAATGGAGGAGCACAATGGTGAGTGAGCCTCCACAATTTATTATGCAATCAAATATACATTGTGAATATTCTGCCATTTAAAATTATTCAGTCATTTGATTTTCTCTTAAAGTCATCCTTCCTCTACATTAACTTAATCTTACACACAGACATACACACAAAGAGAGAGAAAGGCAGAGAGACAGAGAGAGAGACATTTCTTCTTTAATGACAAACAGAACACATACACATATTTTCCAAAGACCACATGTTGTCTTATAGATGAGCAATTTTTTCCCATTTTAGAAAAGGAAGTATTGTTTTCTAACTAAACCAGGTTAGTTTACTCCACTATTTAGTTGTTTTCTGGCCTTGGGCAAGCTGCATTGTTTTTCAAATGCGGGTTTTTCATCTGTACAAAGGGAAATTAAATGCCTACCTTATATTGTTATATGAAGTAAATGAGATGGCATGGTAAAACTCCATTATAGTTCGAACTTTCAGGTAATATAAACTAGGTTAGTTTATTCCTAAATATTCCCTTTAACCTTTTACCAGCTCTGAACATTGGATCAGGACTTTTGTATTCATATTAAAAAGAAAATTTATATTAAACAGAGAAAAGGATATATGTTACCCTAATAGGTTAAAAATTATTGAAAATTAAATAGCAAATGCTTCATGGAACATAAGTGGTTTACTCAGAATAACAATGGAGATAGATATCCCTGCTATTTAAGAATCTAAACATTCAAAATTATTTAAACTCTGAAGATAATAATGATCTTTCTAATTTATCAAGATGATGACTGTATTTTGAACTATTGTAGCCCTTAATCATGTTCTAATTAACAAGGTCGTTGCACTAAACATACTTTTTCTCACTAAGGATGGTGAGTCATTTAGGTTTAATGCACAATATTGAAATACTGGTGCTTTTCCTTTAACATTAATCTCTTATTCCATTAAAGGAACTAGCAACAATTCTACTGAGAAATAATTCTAATTAATATTACTCTAGAAATATGCTTTTTATTTATCATTTTGATTAAAGGTTAGATAGCCATAATATGGTCTACTTATGGACATTAGACCATTAGACATCTTGGCATTCAGTTAGCTCATCAGCTGCGGTGTATTATATCGGATACTGTTCATTGAAAGTCAAAATTGACATTAAGATTTCTAAAGAATTTACGTTGCATTAATTGGGATGATTCAGCATTGACAGTTGTTTCACTTTCCTTAACTTATAAGTGCAGTAACCAAATGACAAGGAGTGGTGAGTTTCAGAAGAAAATGTAGAACTCACTTCAATGGTTTGCAATTTATTTTGGATATTTAAAAATGTATCTTCCATTATGAGTTTTAATATATGCTAGGCATTTTGCTAAGAGATTAACATATATCTCATTTAATGTTCATAATAACTTAATGTAGTATATCCTATTGTTTTTCTCATTTTACTAATGAAAAAGGTCAATTTAGGCACTCCGAGCTGTTTTGTCTAGATTATTCTTCAAGTAGGTATCAGAGCAGAGCTGACCCAATCATTCTGATTCCAAGTTGTGTAATCAAAACTACTATGCTACATTTTCTTACTATTTTTCCAGCTAAACAGTGAAGAAAGCAAATGATTTTTCATGAGTTCTACTGTAACCCCATTTAAAAGCTAAAAAACTGTTTTCTGCTTTATATATAGGAAGTATGAATGAGGACAGTGTAATTCAAGGTCAGTCAATCCAGTAACCCAGTAGAATCATTTCATTTGTGGCTCAAAACTGCATAAGATGTAATTCTTTTGCCTTTAGGTAGATTGATTCTTCTATTCGTTTAACTAACATAGAAGATTCTGAGCCCCACTCAGGGGCAAAGCATGATGCTGGACACCCTAAAAGTTACAAAGAGGAGTGAGACACTATCGCTCTTGTCAGGAAACTTACCATCTAGTAAGGTAGAAAAGACATAAATGATAACTATTATATAACCAATGTTAAATTTCCATACAATTGTTATAAATGTGGTCAAGAGGATCCTGTTTTACCTCTGTTCCCCAAAAAAGGCCTAATCAAGATGCCCCTACCTATATAGTGGATAATTTAGGTAGATTTGTTAAAAGCACCATGTTAAGCATAACCAAGTGTTTTGAAGCAAATGCCTCTATCAAACTGAATAGTTTTTCCTCTTAGAAGTGTTCCTGTTCCAGCTCCTAAAAAAAGATTTAAAAAAGGATTATTGATTGACTTGTCCCATTGTAAAGTATGCACCTGCTGTGAAATGAAGCCATGGAGGAAAAAAAAGTTGAATAATTTAACTTTTTTATTTGTAAAGATAATCAGGGTTTTTCTGATTACATCTTAACTTCATAAATGTTAAATAACCTATCAGCATCTAGTTGTTGTAAATTATGAAAAGGAGCATTGCAAGGAATATTAACCAACGAAATCCTTGTTCTTTAGTGAACAAGAAAATGTGTTATGGCAGCTTGTCATTGTGCGACTGGTAACTTTGACACCAAATAACAAAACTGCCATTTGCACTTAGAGTAAATTGGTTCACTTGAGCTTCCACTGCTCCTCTTGCTCTGACATAAATTTATGAACTCGGGAACTAACCAAGTCGCGTGGCTTCCCAGCTGACTTTAACAAATATGCCCATTTCATTTCATTTAGTCATCAGAATACCAGGGGGCTCAGTAGTTTCAGACTCATTGCAGATGGTATAGGGTTTGCAGGAACACAAGAGACTTTCATGTCACAGTCCTGTAAATTATGACAGTGGCGGGGGCCCTCTTTCCTAAATGCATGTCAGTGTTGGACGTGTTCACAGCTTAGAGGAGCATTTTCTGTTTCAGCACATCATAGTTGTATGTAAAGGACATTTATTTCCGATTAACCAACAGGTAAAAAATACATTTTCCAGGCTCATGGTTTGGCTAGCCATGTTCAAATCTGGATTAAGATTATGTTTATATTTGAAATGAGGTAGAAGCACAATTTTGTTCCCTTACCACCTGGGAGTCCTGTTCTTTTTACAACAGAAGTTTCTTCTTGAAGGATGCATGGCCTGGAAGCAGAACAGCAGGTACAGACTGAAGACGTAAAGTAAAACAACCTCAGATGCATTGGAGGGAACGCCACTCCAAATTACTGCAAAGAATGAGTAATGCAATATTTTCATAGGAATGCGATTTGATCATATTCAAGTACACATAAAAAATAAAACTAGATAACAAAATAGTCTTACAAAGACATTAACTTGAATGAATGTAACATTTATTTGTAGTTGCAGTAGCAACTTTATATGAAAGATGGATTCAAAAGTGTTTGAGGGCACATGAAAACAGTGCCATAGTTGTTTCTTGTTCTTTATTTCATTTTGTTCCATTTCATTTTGTAGAGATGTCAACCATTTATTAAGCACTTTCTATGTTGTGGGAATATATTAAAAGGCTTACAGATATTTTCTAATTTAATCCTCTCAACTCTCTATGAGGTAGCTATTAGTATCATCATTTTACCCATGAAGAGACAACATTCATAGAGGTTAGTTAATTTGCCAGTGGTCACTCGGGAAATAAGGGGAGAAGAAGGATTTGATCTGTCTGACACCACTCTGTGGTTTGTCTAGTTCAACAAGAATGATGGCATATTTTTTATGAATGTGTGTTTGTCACACTTTTCTGCAAGAACTATCCTAGGAACAAAGAAGACAGAATGAACATGGAATCCCAGGAGGTCTGAAAACAGAGCCTGAAGCAATCATCATTAGCTTGCAATTTCTTTAAGGTCTTGCTTTTTATCTTAAAAATTTATGTACATTTGCCATTGTATTCCAGTGTTTGTCTTCATCCAAAAAATAATATATTATACAATTTTTCATTTGGGAAAACTCTTTCTACTAGCCTCATTGGCTAAAGAGTGATGACACTGTTATATTTCAGGATATTAGGAAGATCTGAAGAAAACTAAGCCCAATAACAGGTTCAAGGTCCTAGCAATTCTTCCCCTCTTCATTTTAGTGTAAATATGTGGGTTCACCCGGAGGCAGAGGTTACAGTGAGCCGAGACTGTGCCACTGCACTCCAGCCTGGAGACAGAGCCAGACTCCATCTCAAAAAAAAAAAAAAAAAAGCAGGTTTAAACAACAGCTTTTTTTTCCCCTCTACTGTTATGGCAGGATAACAATGAGGAGAAATTCCCGAAATGTGATATGGAATGCTTTGTCATTCCAGGATACTCTGGATGGAAATTTCCATAAGCATATCTTCCTGCTGAAAGATCAAATGACAAATCTGAAAGGGTCCCTGTTTCCTTCTTCAATCTCTCTTACTACCTCAAGCAACATGTTCCAAAAAAATATTTTTTGTAGGAAAGAAGACGCCTGATTACTCTTTACCTCTAGGACAGTACTTAAATTTTTCTCATCCATTAATGAACTGAGTATCAAATGGTCTCTATAAGCAATTCTCCTTATCTAACTCTCAAATTTCACTTTAATTACTGCAGTCTTGTTGAGAGCAGTAAAAGCTGCCAGTTTTGTCATGCAGTGGTGAATTACGCCTTGAAGAATAGCCTCTAAATAGGCCTGTTATGTGTATTCGCCATATCAGTATAGAGAAAAATAAAGTTATTTAATTTTTTAGGCATTTAATTTTTGTTATGACATACTTTTCTGTTTCTTTGTGGAGAAAACTAGTATAGAACTCTTTATTATCTGAAACTAAGTGGAAATGTCATGGGCTAGGCCAACTTTTCATTCCATGTCTAGGGTAGATAATCCACATTGAATTCATTTTAAAGCAATAGTGAGAGACTCATTACATTGTCTGTTGGTTACAGTATGGACAGTTATACTTGCTCTGCACACTGGCACATCAGCATAAACATCTTCTTCTGTCCTACAGTTGGTTCATTCTGAGGTGATTATAGAGTCTTTAACTCCGCAACTGGCTAGCAAAAGTTATAATCACTCAACATACATACAATTTTCTAATCTTGAACTTTTAGGAAGAAAAACTCAGTATTTGTGAACAAAGACAAGTGGGATTCTGCTGGTTCCCCTTCCTCAAACAGGGAAACCATGTGTTTCCCAAATTTTGCATATCAAAGTGATATTCCAAAAAGAGGGGCAGTAAGTTCTTAATGTCATTGATAAGTTCTTGGAAACTGCAACTTTGGGTGAATACATGTATAAGGAAACCAATTTTACCTTAGGCTAACTGGTATAAGCAAGATTTAAGTTCCAAGGCATATTTCTTGGTCACAAAAACATCACCAAATTAAACATCACCAAAGAAAGACCAAAACACTTTGAATATTAAACTGAAATAAATATGAGCCATACATATGTTTAAGAAAGATTAATAGAGGCCGGACATGGTGGCTCAAGCCTGTAATCCCAGCACTTTGGGAGGCCGAGGCAGGCGGATCACGAGGTCAAGAGATCGAGACCATCTTGGCCAATATGGTGAAACCCCGTCTCTACTGAAAATACAAAAATTAGCTGGGCGTGGTGGCCCATGCCTGTAGTCTCAGCTACTTGGGAGGCTGAGGCAGGAGAATTGCTTGAACCCAGGAGGCGGAGGTTGCAGTGAGCCGAGATTGTGCCACTGCACTCCAGCTTGGCGCCTGGTGACAGAGTGAGACTCTGTCTCAAAAAAAAAAGAAAGATTAATAGAAACAAGATTATTTTTAACCTAATTTTTTGCAAATCGGTGAGTGACAACAGCCATAGGGATAAATGTTTTGTTTTTTTTTTTTTAAGCAGAAATTAGAAGAAACTCCTATTACCACCAAGCAGTGGTAAAAAACAATCACAAACAGGGCAAGCTCGTGGGAGGCTTTTGTACAGCATTATTTATCGTTATGCATCTATATGATTATCACAGTCTTTATGAATCTTTACAATCATTTGTATTCATTCATTCATTTTCTGACATACTTGTTCCATTTTGGTTTTGAGACGACCAAAGCCTAACCAGGCAGCTAAGGGTCATTCCATCACAGGGCACACACACACATACACACACATACACTCACTCAGACTAGAACCATTAAGATGCACCAGTTAATTTAATGGGAACATCTTTAGGATATAGGAGAAAACCAGAGTACCCATTTAAAAAACCCATGCAGACATGGGGAGAACGTGTAAATTTCATACAGACAGTGGCTCTAGCTGGGAATCAATTTTTTTTCTCATCAATGTTAATGAAACAATGTTGAATGAAACAACATTATCCGAGGACCTATGGTACTATGTTTGTTCCTATCTTTGAATATACTTTGACATGAGCCCACAAACCTCCACGACATGCGTATTTCAGGTTGGGATGCTTGGTCTGCAGAACTTTAAATTTCCACCTATAATCTGCTTGTTTCATCAGTAATGATTCTTATCCATCATTTGTTTCCTTGCTTCTGAACTGTCTCCAAGAACTGCTCTGCCTTGCTGCGCATGTTTTCTCAAACCTATCTTGTCATTTTTCTCCCAGTTTTCCTACTCTAAGACCTCATTGTCAAGAAAGAGCATAAGTACAACGGAATAAGCTTTGGTATCAGATGGGCCGAAGTTCAAGTCCTAGTTTCTCCAATTAGTGTGCAATCTGGAAGTTGTTTAACTTATCTGAGCTTTGGTCTTCTCATCTTAGAAAAAAAAAGTAATAATATTTACCATCCAGTATTGTCCTGAGGGTTCGTTCATTCATTCATTCAATCAACTAACATTTACTAAGCTGCTACTTTGTGCCAAAATCTAGGCCCTGGCACAAGACATTGGAGAGAACAAAGTCCTGACTTATAGGGTTGATATTCTAGTGGTATTAAATGAGATAATGCATGCTCCTTGGCATAACGCAGGAATGCAATGAAACGACTGTTCTTGTTTGTACTACCTCTGTAAGCATTGTAAAAGCTTTCAAACTGATTGGTTGCTCTATGTCTTGCCTCTCATGTTTTTAATCCACTATTCACCTGCCAGCAGTGTTACCATTCTAAAATATAGGTTGACTCTGATTTTCTTGTTTACATCTGCAAAGTCTCCTTGTTGCTGATTATGTATAAAGCCCATTTTTCTCGAAGAAATCATTGATAAAGTGTAGTAGTCACGTGAGTTTGGGAGTGAAGTAGGTAGGATCCCCTCTAAGAGTCTTATTCTAAGATGTCCAGCTTAGGAAAATGGGAAGATGGTATTATGCCTAACTGTAAGAGGAAACCTAGGAAAAGACAGGTTTGGGAGTGGAAAATATGGCTAGTTCTGTTTTAGACTTGCTGAGATTGTGGAATATCCATGTAGAAATACCTAATAGGCTGTTGAAAATACAAAGCTATAATACAGGAAAGATAGAAAACTAGAGATAAGAGTTTAGGAATCAGTGATAGAGTGTTAGTAGCTTAAGCTACTAGGATAAATGTACCGGGTAGTTTAGCCATGATGTTCTAAATTTAAAATAAACATTCTCAGTCTGGATTGCCAAATTTAGCACGATCTAGCACCTTTCCTGAGGAAGCAATTGATTAGTCATTCCTAAGACAATAAATATCTCCTTCAGACACTTCTTTTTCATCTATCCTACACAAAATCCTGAGCATTTTTGGTTTGTACTAGCTTTTCCACTTTTTAAATATAGAGGCCACATCTATAAAAAAGGAAAACCACATTTCATTCTTTAGACCTCATCTCTCTTAGGTCATTGAGTCCTGTGCTTTCTCAGCAATGTTATCTGCAGATTCCACTGTTTCTAGAGTAAGGATAGAATTCTGTAGGTACTGCAAAGGTAAATAACTAATCTCATAAATGTTATAAACTCTCCGACCAAGGAGAAAAGTTAATAGAAAACTCCATTATATTCTTCTTTCAAAACTCATATCCTCCCCTTAAAAAAGTATTCGTGTTGTTCATGACCAATGAAACATAACAAGCATTTAATTATATAAATAGACTTTGAAGAGGCTAAACTAACAAGATCTACTTTCTTTAGAAAGCAATGATGAAAAATGACAATTGTTAAACCTAAATTTTCTGTGTTTAGGGCCATATGTCTCACTGACAGTGAACTGTCCTGATTCAATAATTAATGCACAGGAATCCCCTAGGTAGACCAGGATTTGGATATTTTATGGGCCATTATGTCAAGGATTCCATGTCAGACAGGATGCATATACAATGCTCTACAGAAAAATTATTGTCACAAGCAAAATCAGTGTTGTTTTTTATGAACTTAAGAGAAAGTAAACCTAGAAGAAATATGACAGCATAATTGCCTCATATGTTCTAAGTGAAATGTGCCTTCATTTTTATTCACCAGTAGAGTATATCTTTGAATAGAACTACTATACTTTTAAAAACAGATTATGCACATTTCTTACATTTGAAATACAGTCTAATATTTTCCAACCTAAGTTTTATACAGCTTTTAATTGCTATATTAAGAAATAATTTACTTTTCAATTATGAAATTTTAAATATGCATTGTTGTTAATGGACAATCATTTGTTGACCATTCTGTAAAATATATATATATATTTTACAGACATATATACTTTCTCTCTCTCTTTCTCTCTCTCTTTAAAGGGATCCTCATCCCCAATATTCCTGTGGAGTACAATGTCTTACTCAATGATGGAAGTGTAGCACCTCTGGCTTTTCCTGTTGGTCATCATCAATCTACCCTCCTGGAAAATTTGGCTCCATTCACACAGTATGAGATAAGGATACAAGCATGTCAAAATGGTGAAAGTCTTTCAGACACTTGGCCTGGGCTTTTATGAAAAACTATTTCATTAAAAAATTTCATTAAAAAGGAATAGATTCTCAGTCCAAATGCAAAGACTAACATTTCATTCCTTATTTGTAGTGGACTGTTTACCCAGAAAAATCACAGTCTGGCATCAAGTGAAGCATTATGCATTTCTGCACATTAAATCATGAATATTTAAATATATTAAAATGGTGGTTTTGCAAAGTCTTGTTTTATAAGGCCCTTTGAAAGAAAAACACCTAGCTCACATAAAGGAGTCTTTGGCAATATAAAACGAGTATTCCAAAAATTTCATAAAAACGTATTTACCTTGGTTTTGTTCAAATTTTATCCAGGAGGAGGAAGTGAGAAGTTATTTAAGAGTTGAATTAAACCCCAATGAATCCTACCTATTTTACAGTGCTTCCTTGAACCCTATTTTATATACATAAACTATCACCTTGTGTTTCATGGCTTAGGCTGTGGTCAGTGAAATTATCATGTATCTGTGCTGTGTTAAGGAAAGCGGCCCCATTCCCTTTATCTCGCCAAATGGATAAATAGCTAAACGTAAGCTGAGACTTAGGAGGGGAGGACAGGGAATCAAGAGAGCTACACATTATTTTATTTATCTCTATTTTAAATTAAATATAAACATTAACAGGTATAGATATTATATATATTATATAATGTATAACATGTAGTATATGGTGTATATATTATATGTTATATAACATATAACACCCATTTGCTACATTAGCATACAAAACATTTTCCTTCACCTTAAATAAATTTACAAATCTTATACCCAATGTGTAGTAGAAACTCTTATATTAAATGTCCTAAGGAATTTCTGCTTCCAAATGGTGCTGGTTCTTGTGGAGCTGGTTAGAATTATAAGTCTGCAATTTTGCTATGCTGAACTCATATCAGAAATTGGTAGTCAGTTTGTCCACTTTTCTCTAAAATATGGACCATAGCATTTTTGTTTGAGGGATATTATTTTTACTGATCTGGTTTTCACCTGATAAACATGAAAATAATTTTACATTAACATATTCTTGATTTAAGTACAAAGCCAACTTCTGCATCTTCATATCCCTGAAACTGTGCAATGGAGGTACAATATCCTTCAGACAAATTGTTGATTTCTGTGTGTTTGAATAATGTTCATTAGTTTAAAAATTGGCAAAAAATAAAATAGTATTAAAAGCATGCAAGATGTGCATGTCACACATACACTTGTGAAATTCAAGTACATTATCATTTTCTGGTTAGGATGACTGAAATAAATCAGAGAAACTTGAGTTCAGACAAGAATATACATTATTGTTTATGCCTTTATAAATATGTGGTTAATTAATGGGTTTTCCAAAAATGATTTTCTATTTAAATGTTCAAATCCCACGAAGATTTATAATAACATCTAAAACACATATACAACTATATATGCAAGAGCACAGGTAAAAATTATTTTTATGATCTCATTGCCCTTCTGTATGCATATGTAGCTCTTTTTCTTGCTTGAAAAATTACTAATGACCTTGATTTCTTTTCAAGGAGGCTGTGGAGTTAGCAGTAGGATGTTTTTCAAAACACCTGAAGCAGCCCCAATGGATCTTAATTCTCCCGTTCTTAAGGCACTGGGCTCAGTTTGCATAGAGATTACATGGATGCCACCTAAAAAACCAAATGGAATCATCATCAACTACTTTATTTACAGGTAAGCTTGGCTGTTACTATAATTATAGTTATTTAAGAATGTGTACTACTCCAGCATTGAAAAATCAAGTACATTTTATGTTGAATGGGAATTCATGTTTTTTTGTATGTAACACCTACCAGTGGAAACTAAGACTGATGCTCAAACTTTTACAAATTAACCAAGGAAGAAAATCACAACTACTATGTAACATTTTTTAGTAAGATCTCCTTGAAAACTGAGACTTTATAGCCCATGTAGACTTATATTTGGTGAAAGGGTAGAACAGTTCTCTAAAACAGGAGTTCATAAACCCCAGGCCACAGAATCGGTGGCCTGTTAGGAAATGGGCCACATAGCAGGAGGTGAGTGGCTGGTGAGCAGGCATAACCACCTGAACTCCACATCCTGTCAGATTGGTGGTGGCATTAGATTCTCATAGGAGTGCAAACACTATTGTGTACTGCACATGTGGGGGATCTAGGTTGTGCATTCCTTATCAGAATCTAATGCCTGATGATCTGAGGTGGAACAATTTCATCTTGAAACCATCCCCCCAAACTGCACTGCCCAGTGTATGGTAAAATTGTCTTCCACAAAACCAATCCCTGGTGACAAAAAGGTTGCAGACCACTGCTTAAGCAGCCCATGGACCAAGAAAACATGGTCTTTCCAGAGAGGAAACCAGATAGAAGATAAGAATTCTAATATTTCTCATTATTTATAATATAGAGATTAAAAAGATCTCTCTCTTCCTCCAAAGATGATGCTTTTCATATGCAGAAAAAGGGACTTTCCACTCCAATTTTCCTTCTGTTTTAATGAGGCTCCACTCCACTAGTTAGATGGTATTATAGCAGCTTGTTCCATGTGCAGAATTTATTAAGTGTACCTACCTAAAATAAAGAAAAGAAGGAATAGAGAAGAGAGAGATTGAAGAAAGAGATGGACAGATTAAGAGAGAGAGAAAAAAAATAGTGGAAGAGACATAGACCATGAACATTTTTCTTTGAAGGATATTTTGCTCTCTGATCTGGTCTTCACCTGATCAACATGAACACTGCTTTAAATTAATGTATTCTTTAAATAAATAATGAATGAGGAGGAGGAGGAGGAGCAGGCAAAGAGAGTGAGGGAGAGATGTAGGGAGGAACAGAAGGGAAAGAATAGAGAAAGTGATGGGGAGGTGGGCAGAAAGCATAATGCAAGGAACCAAGGGGACAAATAATCTGTCAGCTGATAGCTTGCTACTTAACACAGAAAACACAATCACCTTTCTTCTTTCTTCTCTGATCATCATCTCTATCCTCATCTCCCCGGCACCTCCACCTCTTCAACATCCTTTGTTAGTCTCCCTACCCCTCAGGCCTTCTGTTATTCGGTCCTATGCCCTGAAAACTTAGTGAAACTTACTTAGGCTCCTCTTATAACTTTAGATATTGAAATCTTTTGATTCAGATCAGTCTTCAGTGATGAGCTAAGGGCTTATAGAAAAGAAATTATGAAAAGAGAAAGTATTATTGCATTTCTGGTTATGTAAATGACATCACCAAAAATGAGCTAGCCAAATTTCTTCTCAGCAAACATTAATTTGAAGAATAATATTTCTGATTCAAATACACATGAACAGGTAAAATGGCTAATGTGAATTTGCATTTTACGCTAAGCACATTAGTGCAGGCTCTAAAATGCCCACCCTCTTCAGATAGTTTTCTTTCATCTACTTAATGCTAATTGCATGAGAAAAGCACATCAAATTCCTATTCAGAATAAAGGGAAATAAAGTATCTGTTATAGACCAGGATGTGGCTTCACTCTGTTGGTTTTGTAAATAAAGCTCGTGATTACAGTGACTATTCCATGGCAGCTATAGAAAGGGAAAACAGGAAATATAATGCAGAAAGCCCGCTTCAATGAAAAATACTGTAAATTGAATTTGACAGCATTTGATGGCATCTGATTATTCTAGTCACAGCCAAACAATGATATAAAGAGTAATATGAAACAGAATGTGTTACTGCCTAGCAGACTCAAAAGCAATAAACCTTCCTCCAATGTGACACAATCACTTCACAATCATAATTGTAGCCTGTTTGATACCTCTGAGTACAGCAGAAGGGCACTGACTGACATAGATACATTTTGTTTTTTATTTAAAGTGAAATGAAAATGGCGCACTGGGGCTCCAGATACAATCGTTATATTCACCTACATAGGCATGAATCACTTGGCAGTTATTTCAGCTGAAGTTTAAATGTGCTTAGACAACAACAATATCAAATTTTTCTTAGATAGCTGCAAAAAAAAAAAATCAGAAATTTGTAAGGACAGAAATAGAATGGAGACACATAGTTCTTTTTCATTCTGAGACTACATAGAGCCCTTTATGTAGTTATAGCCACCAGCCTGCAGTATTTCTGAGGAGGTTATGGCATGCAATTTCAGCTTCATCACTGGCCTTCTCTTTCTTCTATCGCCACCAAAGGAAGTACATTTAGCTCAAACCAAAGATGGGGTTTGGCCTATGCAGATATTTTTATTAACTTATAGGAAGCCCACTTGTAAATATCATTTGAAAATGCTTGTCACTCTCTTCTCATCAAGCTCCAGAATCATTTTCTCTTCTGTAACTGTCCTTTATTGTTTAAATATTTCCTCTAGATATTATCCTATTAAAAAGTATCTGACAGAAGTATCTTCTGTCTTTATCCTATTAATAAAGACAGAAGATGTTTATGACTTCAAAAACAAAACAAAATAACCTAAATATTATCCTATTACACAGTTTCTGCCCTGATAAATGTAGATGTTTATAATTTCAAAAACAAAATAATCTAGTAAGAACAAACTATTAATGTGATTCCCTCTGCTTAGTTTATCTGTTAATTTAAGCTACTTGGTTGACCATATATAAGTCACACACAAAAAAACATTTGCTACAAAAGTTTGTTGTAAAGAATAGAGACCAACATTTAAGTTAGTGTTTTGCTGCCTGTTTCTTGACCAACTTTAGACAAGACTATCTTGGACATCTACTTCCTCCTCTCAATGAGATTGGCTTGCATAATAATGATTCTTCAGTAGTCCCCCTTTATTTTATATCTGTAACCTTGCAAATGGCAAAAATCTCATCACTTCCTTCTACAAAATCCACCAAACACATTAAATTGAGACTTTACAAAACACGTAATAAAATTGTCTCCTCCCACTAGGAGCTTTCATTTTAAGAGAAACCAAATTTCACGGGGATCATCATTCTCATGAGCTTTCTCTTGATTTAATCAATGTATATTGAAGGACAAAACTACATACAAATACCCTGTAACCACTGTAAAAATAGAAACAAATGATGGCACTTCTTTCTGAATATTTAGTAAGATTTTAAAAGATAAAATCTGAAATAGTTTTGAAGAATGTATGATATGAAAGGATATTCAAAGCAGGAAAGTGAAAACAATTTATAAAATGGATAATTAAACTGATTGAATTAACTAAGAAAAGACAAGCATTGAATCAAAGGCAAAGGAATTTTGATATAATTCAATTTGTATTGGGTGGAAAGATGGATATAGTTATGAATATTTACATAGATAGGTACAGACAGACAGAATTCAGACAGACATCCACCTACCTATCCATGCATGTACATATCTACTGAGGGAGACGCAAAGCTCTATGAGTCCTAAGCCCTTTCACCAATGATTTTCACTACAGTGAGAGATATAAGATAAACTAAATAAACAAACAAAAAAGTAAAAGATATAGCAAAAAACAGAAATATTTACCAGAAAATTTAGAGAAGAATTATCTGTCTAGAATATTCATGGAACACTTCATCAAGTTGATGTTGTTGAGACTAGGCCTTACAAAATAAAGATGTAATGACAATTTAAATTGTAAGAGAAATACATTTGTTGGAAAAAAATGTTTTAACAGTACAGAAGAGTACTAAGATTATTATTCATTCTTATGATTTACTCATGGCATACATAATTTCACTAATAGAATTAAAACTATTAATTTTAATATATTAATGTTTTCTATTTATATTTTCTTCTTCATAAAAGAATTATATTGTCCATATTGTTCTGAAATTTTCTTTGGGCATTTGATTACACACACGCGTGCACGTGCACACACACACACACACCAAATTTCATGACTCATCAATATTCTGTTATATGGGTGTGTATTAGTATTAGTCAGTACCCTGATGATGGCAAGATGGGTGATTTTCAAGTTTTCATTACTACAGTGGTTCTCTAATAAACATTCTTACAGTAAGTATACAGAGAATTATTCTTAGTACTAGAAGTACTAGGTCAACTTTTTGTGCATTTAAAATTGTTAGAGATTCCTAAGTTGTCTTTCAAATATCATATGTAAGAATTTCTGATTCTGAAAGCTCCTTTTAATACAGGATCAGTCTTCCAAATCTGTAAGCTCAATATTTTAATTGGCACATTTTTATTGTTTTAGTTCAAGTTTTGATCATTGTAAGTAAGATTATTTATTCACTTAAAGTATTTATTTTCTATTTAAGAGGATTGTATATAATATATTATAAATTCTTAGACTATTTTCCTATTGGATTGTTTCTTATTAATTTATCTGTATTCTTTCCACATTAAGGAAAGTCTCCCTTTAGTGATTATATTTAAAATAACATATTTTATTATTATTCCAGCATTTTAATGGCTCTACTTCTTATTTCTAAATATAGAATTAATTTTGTTATAAGAAATTAGATAAGAATTCATTTTCTTAAAAAATGCTAACTAGTTTGTCAACATTATTTCATAATCCACTGATTTGAAATGCCACTCATACAAAATTCCCATGTGCATCAGGTCCGTTTTAGGACTTTGTATTCTGTTTCAGTTGTGGTAAAAAGGAATTTTAGCAAGCAGGGCCTGATGGTGAAGACATCTTAAGTGAATAAAATCAATAGAATAAGCAAAATTTCCAACGCATAAGCATAGGATTCAAGGAATGGTCAGGTTTGACTGGAGTCTTTGCTATTTGTAGGGGACATTTAGAAGGTCAGCTTAATAATAGATTTTGGATCTAAGGAGTTTAAGGTTTTTATTCAGAGGCAATGTGAGCTGCTGAAGGTTTACGGGGTAAATAGAGAAGCAATGTCATATAGTGGAAAGAACATGGGATTTGTAATCAGAAAATATGGCTTCCAGGTCCTGGCTCTGACACTTAATAGTTATGTGACCTTAAACAAGTCACTGTGTTCCCTAATTTTCCATTTTTATGTGAAGTAAAGATAGTGAATATAGAAGATAATTAGCCTCTTGGAATTCTTCAAGAATTAAATAATATATGTGAAATAATAACAACATATGTGAAATAATACGTTACATGTGAAACATGATAAAAATAGAAAGTTATCCTAGCTATGTTGTCCAGAGCCATGCTTTAGAAAGATGAACCTATTTGGCAGTTGTAGATGTACATTCAAAGTCAAGGAAAGAGGTTCATGGTAATAAAAGAAGAGGCTTGCATAACAGTATGCCTGGTAGGATTCTGTTTTTCTTTAAATATATGGCATATTTTTTACATATATATGTATATTAAAAATGTCTGGAATGTTAAACACCAAAATAATGCTAGCAGTGCTTATCTCCAAATGACAGGCTATGAGTGATTCTTTTAAATACTTCTGCTTTTGTTCCTCTGTGTTTTCCTATTAATTTTTACAATCAATATATTATATTGTCTCTTAAAGACAAAATAATAAATTTTGTGAGCACAGATGAAAATCTATCATCAGTCTCTTTCCAATTTTCCTATTTCCTTCTTAGGGTGAACATCACCATCACTTTCTGTAATAATCAGTCTGATCAAGAGAAAGGAACCACATTACTTACTTTAACAGAAGAAAGTTAATATAAATAATTAGTAAGTAGTTATAAATTTGTTAACTAGGTATCTAAAAGCATAAAAAGAGAACTCTACAATATCATAGAGGTGGCAACTACAGGAAACATCTAGCACCTTTAGAACTGAGGGAACAAAGAGGAGTTGTTGGAATTATTAAAATGTAAAGGCTTAGAGAAGGGTCCCTGTGAAGCTTGGACCCAGACAGCTGAAGAGGGCCACCTGCCACTCGTGGAGTTGTCTGGAGAAGGAAGCATGAAATTAAATTGGTTTTCCAAGTGTTGGAAAAATTGCACACTGCAATTACCTACTCCCAAGATATTTTTTATTCCAACACAACAACAGCCTAATACAGAAAATTGGTACCAGGAGTAGGGTATTGCTATAAAGATACCTGAAAATGTGGAAGTGGCTTTGGAGCTGGATAATGGGCAGAGGTCGAAGAGTTTGGAAGGCTCAGAAGAAGACAGGAAGGTGAGGGAAAGTTTGGAACTTCTTAGAGACTGGCTAAATGGTTCTGACCAAAATGCTGGTAGACATGTGGACAGGGAAGACCAGGCTAATAAGGTCTGAAATGCAAATAAAAAAGTTATTGGGAACTAAATTAAATGTTCCCCTTGTTGTGGCCTACCAAAGAACTAGGCTCCATTTCATCCATGCCCCAGGGATCTGTGAAAGTTAGAACTTAACAGTGATAACCTAAGGTACTGGTAGAAGAAATTTCTAAGCAATAAAACATTCAAAACTTTGCCTGGCTGTTTCTAACAGGCTACAATCAGATATTGGAGCAAATAAATGACTCAAAGTTGGAATTTTTATTTAAAAAGGAAACAGAGAGCAAAAGTTCAGAAAATTTTGCAGCCTGGCCCTGTGGTAGAGAAAGAATCCAAGCAGACTGTGAAGTGACCGCTTACAAGAGAGACTAGCATGTCTATAAGGGAACCAAGTGTTAATATCTAAGATAATAGGGAAAAGGCCTAGAAGCCATTTCAGAGGTCTTCCAGGTAGCACCTCTCATCACAGGACCAGAGGCCTAGGATGAAAGAATGGTTTTGAGGGTGAGGCCCAGAGCCCTGCTTCCCTGTGCAGGCTTCTGAACAGTTCCCCACATCCTGGCTACTCTTGTTGCAGCTGCACCTCAGAGGGCCTCAGCTACATCTCAGGTCACTGCTTCAGAGGGCATGTGCCAACAGCCTTGGTAGCCACTATGGTGGTGTTAAGTTGGCAGGTGCACAGAATGCAAGCATGAAGGAGGCTTGGCAGCTTCCCCCTAGATTTCAGAGGATGTATGAGAAAGCCTGGGTGACCAGGCAGAAGCCTGCCACAGGGGTGGAGCCCTCACAGAGAAACTCTACTAGGGAAGTGCAGAGGGCAAGTGTGGTGTTGAAGCCACCATACAGAGTCTCTACTGCACTGCCCTAGTAGACCTTCTCACTAGGTCCCAGATAGCATGGACAGCTTGTATTTTTGAAAAGCCATAGGCACTCCATTTCAGTGTGTGAGAACAGCCACAGGGGCTGCACTCTGCAAAGCCACAGGGGTGAATCTACCCAAAGCCTTAGGAGCCTAGTGCTTGCAGCAGTGTGCACTGGAGTGGGACATGGAGTTAATAGAGATTATGTTGGAGCTTTAAGTTTTAATGCCTGTCCTACCAGGTCTCAGACTTGTGTCAGGCCTATAGCCCCTTTCTTTTAGCCAATTTCTCCCTTTTGCAATGAGAATGTTTACCTAATATCCGTATCCACATTGTATCTTGGAAGTAAATTGCTTGTTTTGACTCTACAGCCTTATAGGTGAAAGGAGATGAGTCCAGATGAGATTTTTGACTTGGTACTTGAGACTTGGGACTTTTGAGTTAATGCTGCAATTGGTTAAGACTTTGAGGAACTATTGGAAGAACAGGATTTCATTTTGAAATGTGAGAAAGAGATGAGATTTAGGAGGTCAATGGTGAAATAATATAGTTTGGATGTTTGTCCTCTCTAAATCTCATGCTAAAAACAGATTCCCAATGTTGCAGATGGGGCCACTCCCTTATGATTTGTTTAGCACCATGCCCTTGGTTATAAGTGAGTTCTTGCTCAGTTTGTTCATGGGAGATCTGGTTGTTTAAATGTCTAGGACTTCCCCCAACCCTTCTCTCTTGCTTCTGCTCTCTGCATGTGATGCCCTTGCTCTTTCTTCACCTTCCACTATAATTGTAAGCTTCCTGAGGCTCTCATAAGCAGTTGCCAGCATCCTGCTTTCTGTACACCCTGCAGAACTGTGAGCCAGTTAAATCCCTGATCTTTATAAATTAGCCTACCTCAAGTATTTTTTGTAGCAATGCAAAAGTGGCCTAATACAAATTTTAAAAAGAGCACATAGAAGGAGATGATAACTCTGTTGGAGAGAAAAGCAAGGAAAAGACTGTCTGGAAAAAGTGATATGGGGTTATAATTTTAAAAGATTAGTTGGAGTTAGCCTATAGAATAAAAGAGAATAGAAAAGAGGATGGGGAGGGGTATTGCCAAACAGAAAATTAGCAGATACCAAAGCCATGGAACCATGAGACACAATGGAATATAAGAAACTATCATCAAGCATTTGATAACTGGAATATAAAGGGGACTAGAAATTTCAGATAGGTGAGTCCTTTTGAGAATCAGTAGATGAAGGATAATCGTAGGCCATTTTGCATGGTAAATCTCTAAAGAATTTTTAAATGGACTAAGTCTTAAAATGTTTGGAAAGTCTGTGATATCTCTTCCCTCAACAACGGTGTCTATTCATACCAAAAAGCTTGATGATTCAACCTTCACAAAGCATTTTGTAAATCACTTGTGTTTCCATTTGTCCTTTCAGCAGTCTAGTTCAGCATCTGCATTTATTCTTATGTGAACTGTTGGGATGACCTCCTTGTTCAATGCCAGATGTATTTTCCTAAAGCTTTGCACATCATATCCATGATAACTTCATTCAGATCATGCATTACATTTTACCCAGTAATTTTATGTTTTAATTTTATATGAATTTTCAGAGGTTTCTTATACACTATGAGGTTATTAACTGTACTTTACAAAATGAAATAAAAACTAGAGGACACTGACAGGCAGGTTCACCCAAGGTCACTGAACTAAGTGACAGATGCCAGGACCTCCAACCTATCTCCTCTGACTACAGATGCTTCTGATTATTTAGTTAAATTCATAATATTTTTAATATCTTCATCAAATGGGCCTGACAATTTCATAACCTTAAAATTGTTATGGCGCATTGGGTTCCAGGATTTTGTTTTAATTGCTTTTAAAAACAAGCAGTGACAATTGCTGGAAGGGAGAGAAAGAGTAAGGAGTTCCAGAAAACATTCTACAATGAGACCGCAGAAGTGTGAATGTCTTTAAAAATAGTTTTCCTAGTTTTTTATACTTATTTTTGTTTTCCTCTTAGTGTTAGGCAATATTAAATTAACTCTAGTTGGAAAATTCCTTCCTGAAGTATCTTTCAAATGAGCTTGAGCAAAGAATAACCATTTGGCTATTCAGAGAGAGCTGAAATGTGATTTCTCTAAACACAGGCTACTCAGGAGGAAACACTTCCAGTTAAATGAACAGGTGAAGCCTAAATCTTAAATAGATTAGGAAAAATTGTGGTCTACTCAACTACTTCTGCTCAAAATGTATTCAGACATAAAGAGATTCTGTTTTTTAGCAGCACAGATGGGACATTTACCTCTCCATGGTATTAATTTTTTTAAGAATTCAATAGTGATAAGAAACACTTTAACCAAGCTACACCTTTTAATTCTTTTGGTGGTTAAACTTGAAGCTAACATGATACTCAATCTTTTAAATAGTATATATATTTAAAACCCACACTTTTAGGCAAAATTTTTAAGAATGTCAGCTTTATAGAAACCATGACTTCATCTCAATTTGGGAATTCATGAGAGTTTAATAAAAATTAATTGAATGGTCATGGAAAGGCTGAAGCTAGACAACATAGAAAATGTTACTTCCCCATAGACCATCATAGGTTTATTTGCTATATTGTGTTCCTAGCAAATACCTTTTTAAAAATCACTGAGAGGAGTCCTTGGCTATGAGCCCTGTGGTTCTCATTAGAATGGATCTCTCCCAATGACACACCTGGTACCTGATATCTGCAGCAAGTACAAAGGCCAAACCCTGCAAACCTACACTGAGTGCAGAATCTGGTCCATGCATGGTAGCGAGCAATAATGAGGTGGGCTGCCGAACCATCATTGCAGGTCATTGAGGGTTATCTATGAAGCCTCTATAGCTTCCAGCAGGAAGCTTGTCATTGCTCATACTTAGGTCATCATGATTTATCAACTTGAGGATCATCAAATTCCCAAAGCCAATGATTTTACATACCCCGCCTTTTTATGAAAGGTACTGTCATTTACTTTGTCTTAATAACCCTTTACGTTTTGATGGAGCCGGTTAATCTGATATGGCAGCATGTGAATTTTTCAGCATCTGAAGAGTGTGTTAATTAAATACTCCTAACAGCCTGGAAAATATTGATGTAGCCATCACTCTCTTCTCAACTAGAGAGAGGGCTGTAGGAGGAGGGTCCATGTCTTGGTTACATTCTTCTCCAACCTAGAATACTGCCTTGATAGGAAATAAAAGCTGATGGAGAAGAGGCAAAGATACAGAAGTCATGGAATTACATACCTTTTAGCCTTTCACTTGAAAAAACAATAATGAATACTTACTGGGCTCAGATGCTGGGAATACAGAGATATACCAACCACAATTCCTCTAGAACTTTGCTTTCTATCAAACCTGCATCATGATTTTACATCTGGATGGGAAAAGAACTGTTCCAAATGAAGTATCAGATATATAGGGCCACCTCAACAACTGACCATTCCACTTTAATGCTGTATATATTTAATACCGAACGAGTATGCATCTGGCCCTAGTTTTGATATCAACATAAATCTAAAGATTAGCCTAAACAATTTTATTCTCAGACAGTTGAAAGAATTTTGAGAGTATACTCTGCATTTTACTAGGTTTTTTACATATGATATCATGTTATTTTCCTCAATTTGCACATAGCTTCATCTCCTCTATCAGCTACTTATTCCTTTAGGTAAGGAGCATGTTCATCTTTTACCTTTGCTCCTAATACAATGACAGGCATATAAAAGTATTTAATAGAGATTTGTTGACGTATAACAACAATAAATGTATTTTTTTAAGTGGTCTTGCCGGGCCTGGTGGCTCACACCTGTAATCCCAGTACTTTGGGAGGCCAAATAGGGTGGATCACCTGAGGTCAGGAGTTCAAGACTAGCCTGACCAATATGGAGAAACCCTGTCTTTCTACTAAAAATACAAAATTAGCTGGGCATGGTGGTGCATGCCTGTAATCCCAGCTACTAGGGAGGTTGAGGCAGGAGAATCACTTGAACCTGGGAGGTAGAGGTTGTGGTGAGCCAAAACTATACCATTGCACTCCAGCCTGGGCAACAAGAGTGAAACTCTATCTCAAAAAAAAAAAAAAAAGATCTTGATATATAAGAAAAGATTGTCCATACTTTGAGAGTTTATGGTTTAAATCAAAGAAAATTCAAATGAAGTAAATGGCATCTAAGAAGTGAATTTAAAATACTTTTTACACATTCTGGGAACAAATGCAAGAGCATTGTGCTTTGCGAGAGAAAATAGGAACTGTGGGCTTCCCTTCATAATACTTCATCTTCCAGTATGCAAGCCTGGGCTTTTTCACACAGCAATTGTATGGTCCTAAGAGCAGCAAAAGAATCAGCCTCAATACGCAAACACTTTTGAAACTGCTGCAATCATCATATTTGCTATTGTCCCATTAGCCAAAAAAAGTCCTATAGCTAAGCTCAGAGTGAGTCTGGGAACAAAAGGCGTAGATACAGGGAGGTGAACACACTGGGACCCCAGCTGCAATCCATTTACCATAGAAGGTAGGATTCCCAATAATATCAGCCTCTAATAATTCTATATCCTGTGGTCCCAGTTGTGCAAAAAATAAAACCCCAATATAACTGCATGCATATATGCGTGCACACACACACACACACACACACAAACTAGAAAATATATCAGAATGCATTAATAGTGCTTAATATGTGCTTCTATATTTTTAAAGTGTTTAAATATGTTTGCTTTCTTGTATTGCATGTGTATTTTGTTATTCAGCAAAAACATCTGGAAGGCAATAAAATGTGGTTATGGATGAGGTTTCACCTTTTGTGCTTTTTACATTTCTTCTGTATTTTCCATGTTTTCTGTAAAGCATGTGCACTCTTTTATAATCAGTCAAATTCGTGTGTGTGTGTGTGTGTGTGTGTGTGTGTGTGTGAACTACACTTAAAAAATAATATTGAGTTAGGCCGCTGGTGTACTTCTCTGTCTGGTCTTTCTTTTATTATGACACCAGAAGGAAACAGTTGAAAAGTTGAGTTGATAACAAAGTCTAAAAAACAATTTTTACTCCATCTACAAACTGTGTTTTGAAGTGTGCAGCTGTCACTGATTGCCTGCTTGGTTTCCTTTCAGACGCCTTGCTGGCATTGAAGAGGAGTCTCTTTTATTTGCCTGGTCAGAAGGAGCCCTTGAATTTACGGATGAAGGAGGCACCCTGAGACCTTTCACGCTCTATGAATATCGGGTCAGTGCCCGTAACTCCAGGGGTTTGGTGGAGAGTCCGTGGTCATCAACACGAACTCTGGAAGCCCCACCTCAAGATTTTCCAGCTCCTTGGGCTCAAGCCACCAGTGCTCATTCAGTTCTGTTGAACTGGACAAAGCCAGAATCTCCCAATGGCATTATCTCCCATTACCGTGTACTCTACCAGGAAAGACCCGACAATCCAGCATTTCACAGCCCTACCGTGCATGCTTTCACAGTGACGGTAAGACCCTTGAAAAAATTACACACACTCAGATTGTCTGATTAATATGTTGAAATTAATTTCCTTATCCAACTTCTCATTTTTTTTCACTTAGGGCTTAAATACATGAAAATCTTTCACATGTGAAAAGTTGCAATGCAGTCACGGGGGATAAGATACTGAACTGAGTATGAGGAGTATTGGGGACCAGTTCGTAGGCACGACTCATTTTGATTACCTCAAAACAAACAAATTTTATTTATTCATAAAATTGATTTCCATTTTCCATATTTAGTAAATGGGAATAATTTTTTTTGAGACAGGGTCTCATTCTGTCACCCAGGCTGGAGTACAGTGGCGTGATCTCAGGTCACCACAGCCTCTGTCTCCTGGGTTCAAGCAATTCCACTGCTTCAGCCTCCCAAGCAGCTGGGATTACAGGTGCCCACCACTGCCCAACTAATTTTTGTGTTTTTAGTAGAGACAGGATTTCACTATGTTGGCCAGGCTAGTCTCAAACTCTTGACCTCAAGTGATCCGACTGCCTCAGCCTCCCAAAGTGCTGGGATTAGAGGCATGAGCCACCACACCTGGCCTAAATGGGAATAATTTAATGTTTCTTGATTTGCATTTTCCATATCTACTAAATGGGAATAATGTAATGCTATTCTCCATACCTCATAGAGATGAGATTCAGATGAAAATAGATAGAATATTTAATTTTCTACTTCCTCAACAAGCTAGTAACATATAGCTATATATATGTATGTGTATATATGTGTGTGTATGTGTGTGATATATATTTTTATATTTATTTATTTATATTTATATTTTATATTTATTTATATTTTTATATTTATATAAATATATCACACAAAGTTGCATGCACTATAGCTTACTGGTGACTTTTTTTTAAGGATTGGCCGCCTCTGGCCCATAAAACAACTTAAGGGGAAAAAAAAGAGAAGCGGTTGAGTACAGCCTGTAATGTCCACTACACTGGAACTCAGATCCCAAACTCCACTGTCTACTAGCTTTAAACCACAATGCAAGAGAGAATAATATCACATAGCAAGTGTTAGGCAAGAAACGCTCTAGGAGATCAGCTCTCAAACTGAAGATGCTTCATGGATAAGAGTCAGTTTTGTGGTCTTAGGAGTTAAATACAAATATGTGCCAAGACCTTATTAAATATGGAAAACCCTCAATAAGAACAAATGAACAGACAAAGCGTTATTTTTAAAAAAGTATGTTTCTATGCTTTAAATCCTGGAAGGCCAATTTACATGAAGGTATCTTATAGGGAATAACATTTATCAAAATATTTAAATAACGGTGAGCAAATATATTTTCATAAAACTTCAGAAGAGCCTTTCTTAAATTAATAGTTTAAAGTACAATGTTTTCCCACTGTCCTTGTGTTTAAATTTCTCATATGACTAAAAAATAAGCAATATATAAATGAAAGGATAATTGTCTTCATTTTTATCTGTTTCAGAATTAGTACTACATTTTATTAGACAGTAAATTATCTTTATATACTAGAGTCTTTCCTATTACATCTTCTAGTTCCTATATGATAAGCACTAGAAGCACTGTTCTTAAGTGTAAAAGATCTTTTTGAGTGGATATGTGATCCAGGAGGAAATTGGTTACTTCTCCCCATGTCCTTCAAACTCATGTTCTAAACTTTCACCCTTAAAGTCAAATGTTTATGAATATCCTACCCTTGTTAATAGCTTCTGAATGAGGCACCTTAATTTAAATAAGCTTTTATTGAAGGTACAAAGATTGCAATGGTTAAACCTCTGATCTTTTAAAATACAACTTTCAGAGGTATGAGCCTAATCGTTTAGTCCCCCAAAACAGTTCTATTGGAATTCCCTTGTGGAATACCCTATAAGTCATGCCCTCATACCCAGCTTCATTTTAAAACACAAGCTTTAAAGTATATGATGAATCTATGAACTCTATTCTTTATTTAATCTTCTAGGCTCTGTTTTTATCATACTAAAACACTCCTGAAAAAGAGGCAAGCCTATGGCCCCAAGCTTTAAGCTGCACAGAGCTCTTTGCACATAGGCCCTCCCTGACGTGGCTTTCATTTTGACAGTTCAGTACTGGTGTACTCCTCTATTTTTCCAAAGATTTTTTTTTCTTGCAATGCTGAATAGAATAGCCAGAATAATTTTTTTATACAAACAATACTTCTGCATCCTATTTTTGAATGTGTATGCATATATTTAAAGTGGCCTCCCAAAATCTAAATCTTTGGCTCTAAGAATTCCAAGAGAAGGCTTCATTAGATTCAACAAGAAAGGTCCCATCTGATCTTTTCAAGCAAACAAGGACATCTTCCACAAAGCAATCTGGGCAAGTGTTCAGACCTTCAGGCCACTGGACCATGTTTTCAGGGCATCAGGGCTGCTATGACTCTTTATGATCTGACACCTTTGAGAGAGATCACCAGGAAAATAAACTAGTGTTTTTGTGTTTCACTTATTCCCACAGCCCCTGTGTAGGAGATTGTGCTCAATATTTTTGTTTAAAAGATATGTAGGCCAGGTGCGGTGGCTCACACCTATAACCCCAGCACTTTGGGAGGCTGAGGCAGGCAGATCACAAGGTCAGGAATTTGAGACCAGCCTGGCCAATATGTTGAAACCCTGTATCTACTAAAAATACTATTTTTAGTATTTTTGCTCTTTGGGAGGCTGAGGCAGGAGAATTGCATGAACCCAGGAGGCTGAGGTTGCAATGAGCCAAGATGGTGCCACTGCACTCCAGCCTGGGCAACAGAGCATGACTCCATCCTGAAAAAAATAAAAGAGATTCTATCAGTTATCCAATGTTCTGTACTCCTCACCATCACAGAAAAAAATGTATCTCTTAACTCAGACAAATCATTCCTCCTATAATCTAACTCTTTTTTTGTTCAGAGCAGCATGACATCTATATACTAGCACAATGGGCCTTCAGGGTCGAACAAATTATTGACAATTCAATCTGATTTGGCAAACAGTCATTGAGTACTATATTCAATATGTCAGTATGCAATACCAAACTTAACTATGTGTTGAACTCTGCTATGAGACTTGGCCCTTGAGCAGAGCAGAGACTGTGAGGAAAAATAAGTGATCAGTTCTGAGGTGCAGGCTATTACTGTTGGGCATTTTGGATTTCTAAGCTTCTTGCTGCTGAGTTTCTGCTACCCATGTTTAGAAAACTCCATTTTATTTTTATATAAATTTAATGGGTGCAAGTGAAGTTTTGTTACATGGATATATTGTGTAGCAAAGTTTTGTTACCTGGATATATGGTGTAGTGAAGTCTGGACTTTTAGTTAACCATCGCACAAATAACATACATGGTACCCGTCAAGTAATTTCTCATCCCTCACCCCACTCCCTCCCTCCCACGCTTCCGAGTCTCCAATGTCTATTATTCCACACCCTATGTCCACGTGTATACATTATGTAGTCCCACTTATAAGTGAGAACATATGGTATTTGACTTTCTGTGTGAGTTATTTCACTGAGGATAATGGCCTCTAGTTCGATACATGTTGCTGCAAAAGACATGATTTCATTCTTTTTTATGGCTGAGTAGTAGTCTACGGTATATATACATATATATGTATATATATATCTCACATTATATATATATAATGTCTCTAAAGAGAGATTCTTGGGTTCTCTTTAGACCAATACCTTCCATTATTGAAAACAGGCTTTAGTTAGAATGTGAGATGTATGTATATCTTGCATTCTATATATATTCATATATATATTACATTCCACAGTATATCAAATTATTCCCATTTAGTAGATATGGAAAATGGAAATGGAAATCAAGATATATATGTGTGTGTGTGTGTGTGTGTGTGTGTGTATGTGTGTGTGTGTGTGTGGGTATGTGTGTGTGTGTATATATATATATATATATAAAATGTTCTCTTTATCCAGTCATCCACTGATGAACACTTAGGTTGAAATTCAATATCTTTGCTATTGTGAATAGTGCTGTCATAAACATACGAGTGGAGGTATCTTTTTCAATATAATGACTTACTTTCCTTTGGGTAGATGCCCAGTAGTGAGATTGCTGGAACGAATGGTAATTCTACTTTTAGTTCTTTGAGAAATCTCTATATTGTTGTTCATTGGGGTTGTAGAAGACGACTCCATTTTAAATTGCTTTCCAAGTACCTTCCCAGATCTACTTACTGTTTATCTAATTTCTGCACCCGCTAAACAACTTTACTGGCTTCTTTCCTTTCTGTGCCTGCGGTATGAAATTTTTCAAGATTTTGTTTATTGGCCACTCTGGCTAAAATTCTTCAGGGCAAAGGAACTACAGTGCCTTCTCCATTAATGAGGCACAGAGTCCATTCCCACCATTGCAGGAGTGCAGTTCAATCCACAGCTTCGCAAGAGGTAATGCTAATGCAATTAGCATTAGCTCATGCATTAGTCCCTTGTTTATTAAGATTTCATCTCTGCACAAGGGGCCACCAATAAATTGCCCATGTTGTGGTGCCATCCCTAGCTTGCCCCAAGGTCCCCCAAGAGTTGTTTATAAACAGGTAGATGTTGTTGAGAGAGCCACATAAAACAGGTGCAATGGAGGCATGAATTCTGCTTGTGGTGGCAGTGAATGGAGAACTGGCAGTGGGGGCCCTCCATGGGGGTGAGAAGCGTATGTGTTGGCAGGAATAGCAGCAGCGGCAGCAGCAGCAGAGGCAGCAGGAGCAGAGAAATGGAAAGAGTGTGGGTTTTAATGCATCACTAGCTGCTCTCCCAGCCTCATGAAAAGTTTCACCTCCCTACTCATCTCTATGTAGGACTTTCCTAAGGGAGAGAGAGGGAGATCAAGATTTTTGGAGTCTCCTTGTACCAATACCTTCCGTTATGGAAAACAGGCTTTAGTTAGAAGGCCTTAAACGCTCTTCCCAATTAGCTCTGTGATGAATTGTGTGGTGTCAGGAAAGAAACTGTATTTAGCCTTGCTTGGCATGCAGGAGTTCCATGGTGGTATTTACAGGGAACACTCCTGGCAAGGTTGGCGATATTGCTACCACCATTTGGGTTTGTTTGCTTTTTCTCACTGGCACCTGCCATTGTGCTGGCAGAAATAAATCTGAGAATTTGGGATTTTAAAGGCAAAGGTGGTTTACCTATTATCTGTGCTCCAAGTATATCCTTACTTGTTCCACGGGGTTATAAAACATCAAGCCCAGATCATACGTTTGCCCAGAAACGGTACTTCACTCTGTGTAGAATCAAGCATAAGGTGCTGAGAAATAAGTGTTATATAGGTCACTAAAAATTGGCTTCCAATCTGGGAATAAAATCCAGAATTACTCACTCTAGTTTCTAGATTCTAGTTGCCAAGCTTCTTTTCCTAATGTCAAGGGGAGGTAGTCAAAATTTCCTCAAGTGGTTGTTTTATATATCATTACCATTAAGTAGATACGTGGCAAAAAATAACAATAATAATAATAAAATAATTCACAATTGTCATGTTATGAAGAGTTTGTGAGTAAACTGAGAACATTTATTTTTAATCCCATTTTCATTTTGGCTTAGATAACATAAAATATTACTGCTCTTTACATATGATCTTAAATTAGCTGCAGCTCTTTTAAACTTGATGATCTTAGCCTTTTCTCCCCAGACCCACATATTAGACAACAGAAACACTCTGGGAGGCATAGCTTTCTAAAAGGACTCCTTTGGTGACTATCTTTCTAATGTGAAGAAAAATTTGGTAATAAAAATAATTATCATATCTCCTGTGTCGGTTCTATAAACTGAGATTTTCACATTTTATAATAAGAAATAACTGTATCATTCTTTTATTTAAAAGATACAAAACATGGATGAGTAACTGTCATACAAAATAATGAATATTTGTTGGCATAACCCTTTTTTTTAAGAGATGGACTCTTGCTCTGTCATGCAGACTACAGTGCAGTGGCACCATCATAGCTCACTGTAGCCTTGACATCCTGCACTCAAGTGATCCTCCCGCCTCAGCCTCCCAAGTAGCTGGGACTACAGGTGCATGACACCATGTAATTTTTTAAATTTTTTGTAGAGATGGTGTCTCACTAAGTTACCCCGGCTGGTTTCAAATTCCAGACCTCAAGAGATCCTCCCACTGCGATGTCCCAAAGTGTTGGAATTACAGTCTTGAGCCACTGTCCATGGCAAAACCTTTTAGTTGTAATGATATTTTTGGTTTAATATTCACTTTTCATTCACTAGCCTTACATAATCTTTAGCCGTTTTGTCTAATTTATTCCTGAAAGTCATAAATACATATCGAGAATTGACCCTTTGCTCAATATTGTTGGGGATGAAAACCATGTGAGTCTTTTTGAATTTTATATAATTAATTCTTTGAAAGAGCTATATTTATCTCCAACCTCTTTATCCCAGCAAACTCCATCAGCACTCCCTTGCTCACAAATCAATAACATCTAAGGCAGGTCCCATGGTTTTCCAGTCACTTCTGTGACAAAGACCAATGCAACTAGCGATCAAGACTTATTTCAGGTGTTTTTTAAAAAAAACTCCAGTCTAGGCTGGGCGCTGTGGCTCATACCTGTAATCTCAGCACTTTGGGAGGCTGAACTGGTCAGATTACCTGAGGTCAGAAGTTCAAGACCAGCCTGGTCACTGGTCAATGTGGTGAAATCCTATCTCCAGTTAAAATACCAAAATTAACCGTGCATGGCAGCTGGTACCTGTAATCCCAGCTAATCGTGATGCTGAGGCAGGAAAATTGTTGAACCTGGGAGGTGGAGGCTGCAGTGAGCCGAGACCACACCATTGCGCTCCAGTCTGGGTGACAGAGCAAGACTCTGTCTTAAAACAAACAAACAAAAAAAGTACAGTCTAAATTGAAATCTGATTGGTGTTTAAGGATCTACAGTGGGGGAAAGAGGGCATGGTCATTTTCCTCTTTCTTCAGTTCCCCCTTTTTTCTCTTATTTATTTCCCCAGGATCATGGCATGAAAAGAAAGAATTAGACAAAAAGTAAAGAGCTTTACTCAACAATATTGCTCTAATTAATCTTCTATTAATTTTGAGGGGGCAGATGCCTCATGGCATGTTCTTTGTGGGTTACACAGGGGTCCCCATAGGAAATTCCATGCCTCATAGTTCCCTGTTGCAGGCAATACACTCTCTAGCTAATATCTTACACCCCTATTTGTTATTGTCCAAGAAGTACACCTTACAACTTTTTTGGCCTCTGAGGGCCCCTCTCCCAAGCAGGCAACCAATATAAAGTCCTACCATGTTGACAAAATTCATTCCTTTCTTGGCACCCACTGGGACTGCAGAAAACTTTGGTTCTACCAAATAATGAAGGTGTAGCTTGTCCAGTACTATATTCTCTATTTGACCTACCATGCTGGATGAGACCTAGCCAGTCTCCCAACTTTGGAATTCATTGACTAAGATACAGTATTAGCTTCAGTGTTAGGCTATTATCCCAAAACTCTGGGATCACTTAAGGAATTCAGAAGACTTTTTCCACCTTAGTCATTGCATCAAAATTGTCCTACGAGTTTCATCAGTGCAATAGGAAGTCTCTTGCCAAGAGCAGACTGTTCATCTCACTTTTCTTGCAAAACCCCCAATTTCTTCAAGTGTTTCTCTCGGACATTCCTTGTATGCCTTGAAAGGGAGCATGGAGAAATCCCATTCCCTCCCTGAAGTGGGAAGGATATAACCAAAGCCTCTTTCTTCTCCACTGAATCCCCTTCCTTTTTTTTCATGAACTTGGATCTTCTCATATCGGTTATCTACATAGATCTTCATAGGAAGATGAAGCTTGAAGTCTGTTTTTTTCCATACGTCCTGCAGTGATATGTCTAGCTGTTCCAGTAGAGTTACTTACCACCTGTTTTTCTAAAGTATACTCATTATTCTTCAATACAGTCCTATTTCACATCCTGTTACATAACTCAATGGCCCTACCATCTTTCTAGTTGGCCAAACCAGATCATTTTTGAGTCCTCCCTCTTCTTTTCTTCCATATCAATCCTTCACTAAGTGCTATTGATTCTATTTCCAGACCATAGGTTAAATTTTTCCACTTGAAGACCACATTAGACTGTTCACACATGTTAATCCCTCCTCCTGGAATGACAGCTCATGCTCCTATAATTCATCTGTCCTCCTTCTTACTCATCAAGGCTGAACTAAAATGTTACTTATCTCATAGGGCTGCTTCAATGACTAATAAATTAATGCATATGCAAAGTACCATAAATGGCAATATAAATAGACTATAAACCTTTAGCAGTCTTTCTTTTTGAAATAACAGAGACCGGAATAAATTAGCAGTTGTATATAAGGTTCTGGTGTGTATAGGCAACTGTACTAATTTGGTCATGAGTGAAAAACCTTATGTTTTATACATTTTAAGTGTTCCTTGCCTTGCAATAAAATTCTGAGCTTGCAAATTTAAATGTTTCTTGATACTATGCTGTCAATTTCCATGTAATTTTCCAAATACTGGATTAGGTTCTATTTCCTTTCTAAACTGCCTGGAGCAAGAACATGCTTTTTTTTTTTTTTTTTTTTTTTTTGTCTCCTGAGGTTTATGACAGTCTTATCTTATCCCTGGCTCCCCTGCCCCAATAACATCACATGCCTGCCACTCTAAAAGCCCTCCTTAGGATATTTCCACCTTATATGTAGCTCTGTTTACCTGCCATCACACTCTTAGGACCTTCCCTTTTCCTTAGATCTAGGATTGTATCAGCAGAACATGATGAGGTCATTTAGTCACACACACACACACACACACACACACGCACGCACACACACGCACACACAAACACTTCTTAAATCACACAAATAGCTTCTGCCAAATTGGCATTTACCTACTTCCCCTTTGCCAAATAATAGTTTATCAGTACATGTGGGACGGTTGGTGGGGATTATTTGACCTGTGGGTCAGTATGTTGCTATTTACTGGCCTTTAACCAACTTATAAGGAAACCCTTTTTAGACACCTAAGAATCCCGTGGAGCCTTGTCAAAAATGTACCTGAAAGTAAAATCAACTAGTCCACATACTAATAGGCCCCGGCCATAAATTCAGAATATATGCCACTTAGCAGAGACAGCAAGCTGTAAATGGCAGTGAAGGGCAGAAGTTAATTGAACTACTCTGCTCTTGTCACAAATGGAAAGTAGCCACTACCTCAGACAAGATGGCTACCCCTGAAGTACCCTATTACAGCCAAGAGATCATATCCTTAGCTCTGCAAGGGCTTATGGGTGAGGGGGAAATCATACACAGATGACCAATTTTTTTATGGTTCACAGCCGATCAAAGTGAAATTCAGCAGCTGTTCAGGACAAGTGACCACTGTAACGGCTGTAATATAACCTACTAAATAGAGAGGGAATTGCATTAGAGCAAGAGGTTAGCTGTGATTATCGGCAGGTGAGTGCTTTATTGAAGTTGAAAGACCATTAACATTGATAGAGTAATTATTTCAACTTGAAAGTAATTACCTTGATGGGTGATAACTTCTCTAGTGTCCCCAGATTTGATTGGGCCAAACAATTGTGAGCTCCTGAAGCCTAGAAAAATATTACAACAATACTGTGATTTTTAAATTACTGAAACCACTGGTGGAATATTCTAATTATGCCGAACAGTGAAAAGATTTTGCCTTGCACAAGCTAGTGACCTCTCATGTAGAGAGAGACATTTGCTTTTTAATCCAAATGCAATGACCCACACCCACCACCTGTGAATACATATGTGATGGGTTTGCAAATGAATCTTTTTATCTCAATATAATTTTTAGGGTGAAATATCTTGTTAGTGCCGAGCCTGGGTAATACTAAGCTAGAAATTGCTGACATTGTTGGCCATATCTATGGACTGGAAGGCTCCAGAATAGCAACTATCTTCTATCTTTGTCACAGAGGGTTTAAATTATATAAAGTAAATATTTCGATAATGACTACACACAAATTAGAATGTATGGATGCCACATATTTTGGATTCCAAATTTCAGGTATTATCTAGTTACATAATTCAGCCGTTTAAATAACTTTCTCACCTGATGTTATGTAACTCCACTACAAATACTCTGTTGTCAGAGTATTTTCTGTTTATCTATACTGGACATCAGCAAACAAAATTAAAGTTGAAAACCTGGGCTATTGCTGCTCTGTAATCTTATGAATATATGAAAACTGCAAGTTATTTGCAATTGAGGACCAAGACAAATCTAATTCAGTGATCAAGACCAAGAAATACTATTGGGCTCCTCCATTAATCAGTTTTTCATCATCTCAAAAGGGTAGATTTCTCTTTTGAGAGTCTACTGTGTCCAGAAGCTATAACAGATACAAAGAATAGTCTTTTCTCTCTAGTACTCCTGGCGTTTTTGGAAAAACAATAAGAAAAGAGACAAATTACAATGTAATAAGCAAGCATTTGGTCATGCATGGTATTGATTGTACTTATAAATAGTTAAAAGAACTTAGGAGGACTCTAACCCGTACTTCTGAGTCCAAGCCCAGCGCTCATTCTGTGGAACCACAAACCATTGACAGAACGAACATAGGCATCATGATTCTTAGCCATGCTGTCAGAAAAGATGAATGTGACATCACCTTAAAGTTCCTGGATGATTCCTTAGACCTTTCTATCATCTTGGCAGGGTTTGATCAGTTGATCAGCCAATGAATGACTCTCTTTTTGGCAGCACTTCCCACGAATTTTTTCTAATCAAAATCTCAGACTCTCCTAGGGACAAAACAGGTTTCTACTTGTTGTCTAAGAGCCAATAAGAAATGTTTTACCAAGCAGTTAATGGGTTTCCTTCATCTCCCCATCTCGGCTCTGAATTCTTCTCCATAGACAAAGTCGTTGGGTCTCTCTCAGAAATTACCATAGTGTGTAGAAATCTCTGCCAAGCCAAAAGACATTTGCCCACTGAAAAGTAATATAACTGGCTTGAATTTGGTAAAAGAGTGAAGGTTTGAGCCAAAAACACACCACTTGGGAAAGTGATAAGAATTTATGAATTGAATTGTACATATTGCCATTAAGCCAACCAAAAAGTAACGAAATCTGACCAATCTGACAGCACATCAGAGTTCTTAGCACAGAGGGCTCACCATGTGTCACATACAGCCAGGCTAAAGATTGTATTAAGGAACTCTTTAGGTACTCTGAATTTAAAATAAGTGTAATAACTCATTTTTAAACATTTTATATGATACTTGAATTATTAAATATTCACATTACCCAAAATCAGAGAATGTTAATCCATTCAAAAGTGTGCGTTGTCTAACACTGAAAGATAATGGTCATGTCTAGATGGTAAAATTACAATATCTTTTTAACAGATGTAAATGTTACTTTTTGACAAGACACAAGTAATGAATTTTATTGTCCAAGTTCCTATTGGGTGATTATGATACAGAGTTTTATTTTTGCTAAAGCAATTACTAATGTCATGGCTGGATACCTGTGCCCATTAGTGGCTGGTTCTGTGTTTTTTTAGGATGGTTATTGATCTCTTGCTGAGCTGAGATTCAGGTTTTATGCCAGATAGCTTGATTAATGGGTTGGTTTCTGTAAGTGGACTGAATGGGGATAGAAAGCAGGGGCAGCCTGCTCTGCCAACCCCAAATCCGTCAAGACGCATAGCTCATTATGAAACAGTTATCAAGGATACATGAAAAATTAATTGGGCTCAGTTTGATTCTGAAAAGAATCGGCTTTCTACTTGGCGGCCCTTCCCCCCCACTCTTTCCAGATGTTATGCGCCAGCCCCTAGAGAAACAGCAAAGGGAGATGTATTAATACATTGTATTGATTAGATCAAGACCCCTGACAGTTATTTGTAGAGATACCATCTGGCTGCTGTTCGAATTCCTTCACCAAAAACAGGACGTGACATGTTATTAATCTCAACTCTCTAAGTATAGACAGTTGCCTTTTCTGCTAAACCGCATTTTACCATTCCGTAGGAGATGGAGGCAGACCTGAAGGGTGCAGAAATTAAGGTTATTACACAAATTGAGCCATATGGTCCAAATATTTCAGCAAGAAAATTGCCAGGCAATAAAAATTGCTCCTGCCTTCCTAATGGTGTAAATTACAGTTTAACCATGGCTCTAATGATGTCCTTCTGCCGCGCTTAACTACTGTTACATGAAGGACATTGTTTTAAAAATATAAAAAACAAGTAAATGCCAGCAGCGTGTTTTACAATCTGTTAGTGTGTCATTAAGAACACTGTCAGAATTACATAAACATAATGGCAGGCAACCCAGCATACAAAGGAACTCGTATGGAAATAGAAAGTGTCTTGAAACTCTCTTCATTATCTCTGGAATGTCAAGAGCACCATCCACTCTGGAAGTTTTCCAGGGAGAAAAGCCCTGTCCATCTAGTGCTTTATTCTAATTCTCTTGTGTGTGTCGCAATAGTAGTGCTTTCTAAATCAAGTGCCACAACCCATAGTGTGTCTAGGTACGCATCTGGTACCACAACCCTGTCCATATCCAAAAAATGAAACAGACAAGATGAGGAGACAGCTAACCAATTCCAAAAGAAACGACAGAAGTTGACCTTTTAAAGTATTTTTGTTGTTGGGGAAAAGAGTTAAGTACGACTCCACTATCCCCCTTAATGTGACATCTAGAATTAAAAGTACAATTTCTATCCTAAGCAAACTAACACAGGAACAGAAAAACCAAACACTTCATGTTCTCACTTGTAAGTGGGAGCTGAACAATGAGAACACACGGACACAGGGAGGGGAACAACACACACTGGGGCTTATTTGGAGGGTGAGGGGAAGGACAGCATCAGGGTAAGTAGCTAATGCATGTGGGGCTTAATACCTAGGTGATGGGTTGAGAGGTGCAGCAAACCACCATGCACGTGTTTACCTATGTAACAAACCACATTCTGCACGTGTATCCCAGAACTTAAAATTTAATTTAATTTAATTTTAAAAGAATAATTTCTGCCATCCCACTATTTGGGAACAATATAAAGAGGAAGCTTACTGAAGATAATCATAAATCTTTGGGAATTGCAATGAAGACCATTAATATTTGAGTAAGATTTGAACCCTTTCAAATATTTTTAGACCTATGACACCAAAAACACTTTGGCACTTAAAAATTCCATATAGGTCATATCAATGTTTTATTTTCTAAAATTGCACAATTCTCCAACTTTTTGGTCTTCTAAGATGTTATAAACACGGTTTGTTAACGTAAAAGTCCAGATAAAAGTTTATAGAAAAGTTTGAAGGAAAAACTACTTTTAATTCCCAGTGGAGAGTTACCTTATCTTTAAGCCCTTTTTTCTTCTCCATTTCCCCAGCGGGAGAAAGCCCAGGATATAATTTGACCTTTTAACTAAAAAAGAAAAAAGAGAGGGAAAAAAACAAATTTAAAAAAATTATCCTTTTTGCATGCATGCATTAAAATTAATGAGGACTCATTAAGTTATTATTTCCTCATGGCACAAAAGACAGGGCTAGCAACCTATTGACTACAGAATCTTCTGCCTGGAAAGCTCGTCTCCAAGTATCTCCACAGTTGACTTTTACACGTTCTTCTGGTCTTAACTGAAATGTTGCTATTGCTGAAGCTTTACCTGGCCTACCCAGCTATAATTTCACTCTCCTCTCCAGCATACACACTTTCTATTCCTCTTCTCTGCTTTATTATTTTATTTATTTTATTTTATTTTATTTTATTTTATTTTATTTCAGATGGAGTCTCACTCTGTCACCCAGGCTGGAGTGCAATGGTGCGATCTCGGCTCACTGCAGTCTCCACCTCCCGGGTTCAAGCAATTTTCGTGCCTCAGCCTCCTGAGTAGCTGGGACTACAGGCAGGCGCCACCACGTCCAGCTAATTTTTTGTATTTTATTAGAGACAGAGTTTCACCATGTTGGCCAGGATAGTCTTGATCTCCTGACCTCATGATCTGCCCACCTCTGCCTCCCAGAGTGCCGGGATTACAGGCGTGAGCCACCGTGCCTGCCCCTTTACTTTTCTCTTTAATATTTACCTTTCATTTCTGGTTTCTTTCTAACCTATAATCATGTTTCAGAAATTGTCTTTCAGATGCTTTGTAACGCTTTATATTTTGGCTAAAAGGAAATCTGTATGTTCACAGCTAAATCAAACTGAGAAATAATCAGTTCCAATTTCAATTTATAACCTGAAATTGTGGGCACTTTACACATGCCATCTTATTTCACCTCAATAACCAATCTGTAGAGTATTATTATCTAAATTTATTAATGAGGAAATGGAAGCTGAGAGAGGTTTAGTAACATACCCAAGGTCACACAGCTAGCTGCAGAGTTGGAGTTTGATTGCAGTGCTCTCAGCTTCTAAAGTATTTTCTTTCTATTATCCAGCACTGCATCTTGAGTTTCAGCCTAGAGGAACAAGATATTATTTATGAAAAGCTAAATATCAATGAAAGCCACAAATTATAGTTCAATAGGACAAAGAGATGCCACAGAGCTTGATATGATTCATTGCCTAGTATAAATATAGAAAACAATTGGTAAAAGATTCAAAGAATTAAAAGATCACCCGGACTGGAAAAGTCAGAGAAGGCTTTTGGGAGCAGGCTCTGCTTTGAATAACGGGTGAAATTCAAATAGAAGAAAAGTAGAACAGACATTACTTTATTCAGGCAAAGAAACAGAAGCCTGGTTTTGAAACATCTGATGACCAAGTCTCTGCTTCAGGAGGTCACATGGGGACATTTTTCCAATATGCCCCCATTAATTGGGCCGATATTAAAACAACTGATTTTTTTTAAATATATCAAAATAGTCCCAAGGGATGCCTACCAAAATATTATTGAGTGAGGTGGTTAGCAGCATGAGTCTGAGGTCAGGAAACGGATTAGAAACTGGCCCTGACTTTTTTTTCTCATTGTGTGCCTTCAGAAGGTTATGCCTCAGAGAGGCAGCACCTCTTAGAGTTGCAGGAATGGAGATGACACTCAGTAAATGGTGGTATCATCCAAAATAGGTTTTCAGAGAAGAAATCAGCACATGAAGATGTCATGGTGCCATAGTGTGTTGACAAGGTCCTGTCTGGAGTTACTAGTCCAGAATTTCAAAAAAAAAAAAAAAAAAAAGAAAGAAAATGTTTTCTTCTGGCCAGGCGCAGTGACTCATGCCTATAATCCAAGCACTTTGGGAGGCCGAGGTGGGCAGATCACCTGAGGTCGGGAGTTTGAGACCAGCCTGGCCAACACGGCGAAACCCCATATCTACTAAAACTACAAAAATTAGCCAGACGTGGTGGTGGGCACCTGTAATCCCAGGTACTTGGGAGGCTGAGGCAGGGAGAATTGCTTGAACCCAGGAGGTGGAGGTTGCAGTAAGCCAAGATCCACTACTACCAACCTGGGCGACAGAACAAGACTTTGTCTAAAAAAAAAAAAAAATTGTTATTTTTTTTCTTGTTTCCCCTGCATTTCCTAATACCCCTTTCCCAAAAGCATGGATTTCTTCACTAAACATGTTAGTAGTAGAATGGTCTTGTGGCAGCTGACCCAAGAGTCCAGGTAGAGAAGTCGAGAAAGGAAAGACAAAGCCGGCTAAGAGGCCAGGCAAGAGGCCATGCTCCTCCAAAGCTTGACTTGAGATATTAAACTCACTGAAAAAGTTACTCAACATCCACAGTGTTCTGGTGGTGCCTTGCTTAGTCCTGGACAATGAATAATAGACTGAGCTCCATCACTGACTTGGTGACCCTGCCGAGGGCCAACTCATCAGCCTTCTAAAACACACAGTGCTGATGACAGCAAAGGGGATGAGGACACACATGAGGATCCGCCCTCAAGATGCTCTATGAGCCAGGAAAGAACTTGAGAAAAGAACAAATCACCCTTCTGATACTGTCCTATGTTTATACCAGGACCTATGCTGTCATCCTCCTTACCTAAGCATGTTTAATATGGAATTTATAAGAAACCAAATGTGTACCTAAAAGTAGCTTTCTAAATATTGCTGGGCCACATTAAACTGCAACGAATTTTCTTCCTTTCTGGCCTACCATATTTTAGAAATATGATAGCACATTTGTGTTAAGAATCACTAAGGGCCTCAAGAGAGTCCATCTCTTTGTCCTTTCTGCCTAGGAGGACCTGGTCATCATGCCACAGCCTTGGTGTCTCATTTTTAACAGAGCAATAATTATTTATTAGTGGAATATATGCTTATTATATCCAGAAATTAAAGTTGTTAGGGGACATTTGTGCATCCAGGTCCCTGTGGCTGGGTGATCACATCTGTTAGAAATAAATCACTTTAAGAAAATTATATTAGTCTCACAGACGGTCAAGAATGGAGCGAAGGGAGGGAAGTGTGAATAGGATGAGGAAGCTTGATTTTAAATCTTGTGAAATAGAGTGTGGTCAATATGTTGTCATCACATTACAGTGTGCAGACATCAACTCCACTTTCCCCTCTTTGAACCCCAGGTGGCCAATTAACAGTATGTGCTATTTATTCATTACAAAATAGGCAGGATAAATTGAATGGTTAGAATGGCTAATAAGAATTCTTAGCAAGGAGTAAAATAAAAAATGATACATAAGAGGAGACCCTCCACAAAAAAAATCTTTGGGGATTTCCAGAAAAAAAGTCTTAAGGAGTTTTCCTCTTAAATGTATCTAGAATTTCTGACATGAGGAAATTTAAATGGAAAGATTCTCTTTGAATAAATGTTCTTCCTAAAATATGTTCTTTTCAGTTCCCTCACTGGTATTTCCTTAGCATTTCTTTCTTTCCTAAGGCAGAAAGGCAGTTTTAAATTACTTCTAACAATTATTGGTATCGTTAAGGTGTTTTGACGCTGCATTTTACAACAAGCACCGTGCTTGCCTTCCTTATGTGCGTCACTATTCAACTCTAAGCCACAACACAGGAAATGAAACCCTTGTAAATTGACTTGATCTTGTGAATGCTCACTTTTACAAATATGAAAGAACTTAAGAAGGGATTATAAAATACTCTTTATATAATTAAAATTCAATTGAAATATATGAATTAAACATTTTAACTCATGCATTTTATTGTGTGGTCATGCAAAGATTGCATGCTTCTCTATGTCCACCATCGATGCCTATAAATAACGTTATCTCTCTTATTGCAAAACGTACATCAGAAGAAGATGTTGAAAGAAAGCAAGGGCTTGCCGGATTTTAAACGGAAGCAGTAGTGACTTACTGTGCAGTGTTAGTAGGCTGCATGCCTTGAGGATCTAGAAGCTGATAGAAGAAATGGAGCGAGCAAATCAGAAATTTCTTATTTCTTATTTCAGAAATAAGGAATTCTGAACTTTTACCTTCAAAGTTACAAAAAGACCATGCTAATGTTCTTTGTTTCTAACTTTTGAGTAACTTCACCATTCTAGTTCAGAAAATTAAGGGTGTACATCTGGCAGCAACGGAAAGAAATGGCTCAATTGAGTACACCCTTGAATGTCAAATATATCACTTTAAAAGTCAATATTTGTTTCAACTGTGAATGTTTCTGAAAGGAAATGATGCTTTTAGTGTGTAGTCTAAAGAGCAGTATTATTTTTGAGCCCTCAACTTAGTGCTCCACCTAGAGCAGCAGGACCGTTTCCTTTCCATGAGGAGAGCGCCCTCTACTGGGTATGTTTACTTACCACGCATGACTGTTAATACCCTGAGCTAAACCTATGAGCAGTTAAGTTGCACCTGAGCAAAGGTTTTTGGGAAATCCTTGCCCCTTCTTGTACTGGAATGATTGCAAGTGTGGAAGTAGCCATAGTTCACTGTAGTTTTCTTTTTACTGCTGTATTACTGCACCCTGTTGGGGGATACATCTGAGTATTTCATGTGTCCTACTTTTAAAATGCCCAGATGGTGGCTACGTGCTTTGGTTTGAATTGGGCAGCCCTCATCTTTCATGCTCTGTAGTCTGCCTCGTTATCAGAGAGACATGAGACAAGGAAAATTCTTCCATTTTTCAGCTCCTCTTCATCTGTTTCTAGTCACCCACAGTGAATGATGCACTTGCACAATTGTTAGGATGACAGTCACTGTGATAACTGAACATCGCTTCCCTGGGATGGGGAGTTCCCTGTGTACCCATAGCTTCCTGATTCCCTCCCAGCACAGTACCTTTCGCAGTGTAACTGATCACTTGCAATCTTGTAAGTAACATGGGAGTGAAAGGCAATGTGAATATTTTATACCTTGCCAAAACCACTTGTATTTGCATTGGTCTTCTTCACTCCAGCCTTTAAGCTTAACAGAGATTTTAAATCAAATCATTCAACCCAAGAAATAGTCAAAAGAACTAATAAAATAAATGAAACAGTGTAACTGGTTAAAATAGCCCCAGTGCATAATAGAGGTTTAGTATGATTTTGTGACATGCACATTTTATAGGGCCTTTGTCTCCAACTACATTCTTCAAAGTGCCATCTGGGCAATGACCATTGGTATCATTTTTACCAATAATAGTCAGCACTTCCCACTGGGAAATTAGTCAAGGGAATGAGTTTTTTTTTTTTTTTACAAATTATCTTCAAGCATTTATCTTCCAAAAAGTATTACTGGACTTTGTCCATTGCAAGGCAACAACCTACGTTCTTATTTAAGAGCTTTATAAATAAGAACTTAAATAAAGTTCTTATTTAAGAACTTTATTCATCATAAAATTGTGATCAAATTCAATTTTATTTTCAAAGAGGAAACAGATTTTGCTCTGTTTTCCTTCTTAATAGTAGGTTTGTTGAAGGAAGAATATTAATACAGGCCAGTGATCTCCAAACTTTTTAGAATATTCACTTGTATAAGTAATAATTTGAGAAGCACACATCCACATATGTGTATTTACTTATTTGTAAATTATAAAATATGTACTAGTTACCTAGTATCATTTACACTTTAGAAATAGACATTTTTAAAGGAGTGGAAATAGATAAAATTATCAAGAAAATATTTGATTATGAACTAGTATTATCAATAATACCTCAAGGCATAGTACACACTGAAAGAGTCATCATTACTAATGCTGAATGTCAATCTATTTCCCAAGGGTTCTTGATAAAAAATTTTGGACACTTCTGATCAAATACAATTGAACCATTAATGTTTATACCTCATACTGTGGTTGATAAGGAGCTTGAAGGAAGGAGAATCAGACTGGCCATTTATTTGTTCTTCATTTATGTTTATATTTTTAGTGTTATATTTGAATCCTAAATTTGAATTCTAGGAATTTTGAAAGCCATTCATGTTTCCAAAGATAGTATGCTTAAAACCAGATGATACAATTTATAAACCCACATGGCATGGAACCATAAACTACAATATATCACTTTACACCAGAGGTCCCTGAGCCCTGGGGACACAGACCAGTACCGGAACCAAGCGCACAGCAGGAGGTGAGTGGAGGGTGAGCCTTATCACCTGAACTCCACCTCCTGGTGTGTTCCACCTGAGTAGTGGAGCACAGATCTGCTCCACAGATCAGCCGCGGCATTAGATTCTCACTGGAGCAAAACCCTACTGTGAACTGCGCATGGAAGGGATCTAGGTTGTGTGCTCCTTATGAGAATCTAACTAATGCCTGATGATCTGAGGTGGAACAGTTTCATCCTAAAACCATCCCCAATCCTCCATCCATGGAAGACTTGTCTTCCATGAAATGGATCCTTGGTGCCCAAAAGGTTGAGGACCACTGCTTTGCACTAAAAGCAAATGAATAAATAATATAAATATTGCTAGCTCCTCATTGTAAAACTCCTATTCTTCCTTTTCCAAGGACAGATAAAGAGCTCAATTCATTCATTCATTCACTCATCCAATCAGTATGTGTATGCATCTAATATATGCCAACTGGGTATATGGTAGTGAATAAACCAGACAAAAATGCTTCTCTCTTGATGCTCTTACTCTAGTGGGTAAAGACAATAAACAAGTAAGTAAAATGTATACATGCTGTACATAAGCTAAGGCCAATGGAGGAAAATAAAGCAGATTCCAGCATCCCCATTATAAAAAATACAACTTTTGCAAATTGGTCTTTAGTTCTTATTGAGTTTTAAAAGACGTCTCCCTTTCACATCCTTCTTCCTACTGTCTTCTGGGATTTCTGCATCAGATATGGTAGCCAAATTGCTTATTGTAAAATTCCTTTCTAAGATTCTCTGAGTTTTAAATTCGTTTTAGTTGTTTCCATGCTGCATTGAATGATACAATGCTACTCTTCTAGCACACAGAGCCAGTATATTTCCTGTATGTTGATATTTAAAGCCTATCCTTTTATGGAGTATTTTGTGACCACCTAAACCCATGATGATTTCTGTGTATACACCTTCAGTGCTTGGTTCCCATGTATTTCTCTAGTGGTTTCAGTAATGTGAGTTTTACATTCGCAATGGGTTACAGTTCCTAAAATTCAGATTGTCCATACTCTCTACTTTTATTTATTTCCATTTAGTGCCTAGAACCATGCCAGAAAAAGAGATAATTTGACTGTGGATATAACCCTCAGATCACAAACCAATCTCAGAACTTTAAGTTTTTGCTGAGAGTTTGAAATAAAGGATAAAATCAAAATTAAACAATTATCCTTTGGAATTAACAGAACCCCACATTTCTTTAGCTTTCCTTAGCTGTTCCCATTCCCAAGGTTCACATTCAGAGCCCTCTTCTCGAATGACAATGATGTGTCAGGTACCTCGCAAAGGTCATCTGGCTCAATTGTCACAAAAGCCCAAGAGAATGATATTAACTGTTAGAAATCTAGCTCAGAAAAAGTAGATGGTACCTCTGGTGTGAGTGACAATCAGAACTTGAACTCAATTCTTCTAAGTTGACTGCTGTTTTAATTAAAGCACCTGGGCTCTCAGAAGTTGACTCATTTCCTGGGTGTTAGGCAGAAGGGCTTCTCAGAGAAATTTCCTCCTACAAATGAGACAGCAGATCATTTCTGCCTCTCTGCTAAGATAAGCCAAGCAAGATGATAGATTGTAGAACAATTAATAATGCATTCAAAATGCCAAACTCATATCACATTTTCTATCCTCAGTGAAAATATTTTTCCTATTTTTTCCAAATGTCTAATGAAAATGATTGTGTAAAATTTAAAACAATCTTTGATCTGCCTAAATGAAAATAAGAACCACAACTTCTAGGTCTCAGAAAAAAAATCAAAGTTGTTTTTATTTTTAATTAAGTATGCTAAGCTTAAGTACATTTTCTCTTAAGGTGTAATTACTAAACCATGATCATTTCTTTTTGTTTATTCATTTAAAATGCAAATAAAAGCAGATAATCAATAGATCATAATCTAAAACTAGAGGATTTACAAGTTAATAAGCTTGAGTCAATAGATATTCCATAACAAAGCTTTCAATGCTGAACCTGACATAATTTGCTTTGCACTAAGCTGGTTGACTTAATGCTTTAATTTAATTCCAATATTAACTGAAAAATCCAAAGAAAGGGGAAAATTTAAATCCTATTATATTGAAATATGTTCAAAGCAACAACTCAATATCCTGCCACAACTGCTTAAGTGTGCCACCAAACGTCTGCCTAATCACCTGATTTCTGACTGGTGTTAGCCAGTTAAGCTGTTTATAGCCTAGTACAAGTGAATCGTGGAAGTTTCTCAGTGGTCCATTCATGCAATAGCTTTTCTCTTAGCCTCAACAGTCATCATATTTTCATCTTATAATGTCTGCTTTTCCTGAATAATGATTAAATTATGGGAGTTGTTTTTATTTGAAAAGCAATCTCTCTGTGTCTCTTGAGATTATCATCCAGCCTGACCTCCCAAAAAGCAGAGCACTAGGCAGGCCTAGGTCAAAAAATAGAAGAAAGCCTTTCTTGGTTCCCTGAAAGGAAGATGTGAGAAGCTATCTGTATGGAGAAATTGCATTAGGTGGTGTCCATCATGCAAAGTCTGGTAATACTAAGAAAGGTAGTGAGAGGGTTATGAGGCAATATCCAGCATACCTTCAAGGTTATGAACACAGACTCTAAAGACAGAATCCCCCCAGGCAAATCCTGGTTCTTCCCGTTACAATTATATGACCATGGACAATTTGCTTCAACTATCTTTTCATCCATTTCCTTATCTGAAAAATGAGGTTCATAATAGTGTCTGTCTCATACGGTTGTTTTAAAGCTTAAACAATTTGATATACATAAAGTGCTTGAAAAGCACTCGCTGTTATCCTTTGAGATACTCTTTAGGCATAAGGAACTTATGCTAAGAATAATTTTGAGAACAGCAGCATCAGTCTCTGAATATAGTAGTCAGATGTGTCTCAGAAGAGTTATGTGTGCATGGCCAAAGTCCTCAATATTCCATTTGTTACCATCCTTACAATATCATTTGTGAGTTTGTAACTGGTTTTTGCTTTGTGCCATCACTGTCCCCACTGCAGCCAGGGCGGCAGTGTTTCAGCTGTCCCTTAACTTGGCCATTGTTAGTTTTCTGGTCCCATTAGTATTGTAACCAAGAACAAGTTAGTGCTTTCGTTCAAGTAAAAGGGCTAGAAGTTATGCACTGACCTTTTACTATAGGGGACCCTTTTCTATTCTGAAAGAGAACTCAGGAAACAGAGCAGAAATCTCATTGATTTTTATGATAAACATTTTTTCATATTTCTCCATCTCTGAAACTGCATGCATCTAACAATCTTACAATCACTGTAGGTGGCAGTTGTTACATACATGTCATTTCCTGTGGCTGCACAAACTCTCGTCCCTTCACTTGAGTTATGTGCCCCGTTGGTACTACACACATTCAGTTTAATTGCCACCTAAAATGTCTTCAAAAAAATTATACTATGATTTGGCATTAAAATAAAAAGTGTACACAAACGGCACAGAAACAGTCACTTCATATACAATTAAAAAAGAAAAAAACCTATGCTCATACAAGTCTAAGGAAGTCTAAAGGAGTCTTTCAATAAGTATAAAGTACACATGTAAGTGATAAAAGAAGCGCTGTATTCTTATTTAATTAGTAGCATTTTTTTCTCTTTCGTAGGGATACATAAAATAGCTTTTAAAAGAATAGCAGTGTGCTTAAATAGATGAAATCCTGGATCCAAAAAAATAGATGTGTTTTATGATAAATATTTTTAAAACAGCTAGCATATTGCCAATAAGATAATGTATTTAAATAAAAGATAATTTATTCATTCCGCAGACATCTATAGAGCACCCATATGGTGCCAAACACATTTTGTATCCCTACTCTCTGTCCTCTAAGAGTTCAAGGTCTCATGGGGAGAAAAAGCAGGTAAATAGATCAGTCTATCATAAAAATGACATAAACAGCAGAAAGAACAGAGAGGAGAAACAAGTAACTCAGTCTGGTGAGTCAAGACACTCTTCCAAATGGAGATGACATTAAATTTGTGTTTTCGAGGATGGGCAGGAGCTAGCAGGCATGGAAGAGCATTCCAAGAGGAAATCATGAACAAAAGCACAGCTTCACTGAAGTGTGTGTTGTAACTGGGTCAGCGTCCTGAGTCTTGGGACAGGGTGTGACTGAAAGAGGCAGAACATGGAGTGGCTAAGGATGTGCCCAAAGAGGCAGGCTGCAGGAGTTTTTGCTGGTAAGGGCTGGCAGTCAAAAGCACCCTGCTTCCTCACCAGATCTAGGTTCTGGCACCCCTCTGACTTTTAGGAAAGTTAGAACTTCACTCTTGCACTTGACTGTCAATACAACAGGATCTAGGAGACTTGGGAAGTGATGCTGGAAAGCAGTCCAAAGTTCAGAAACATTTAGCTATTTCCACTCAAGGGCTCTTCCTCTCCTGAAACTAAGTGAACAGGGATGGGTGAAAATGAACTGAAGGCAGGACATAGGCCTATCGTGTAAAAGCAGAAGTAGAGGATTCCCGGGCAAGACAGCCAAATAAGAGTAGCTCCAGTCTGTAGTTCCCAGCAAGACCAAAACAGAAGGCAGGTGATTTCTGCATTTCCAAGTGAGGTACCTGGTTCGTCTCATTTGGACTGGTTAGACAGTGGGTGCAGCCCACAGGAGGCAAGTGGAAGCAGGGTGAGGATTCACCTCAGCCAGGGAGTGCAATGGATCTGGGAGCTCCCTCTCCTAGCCAAGGGAAGCCTTGAGGGTCTGTGCCATAAGGGACTATGCTATCTGGCCCAGATACTACAGTTTTCCCATGGTTTCACAACCCACAGACCAGGAGATTCCCTCAGGTGCCTACACCACCAGGGCCCTGGGTTTCAAGCATAAAACTGGGCAGCCATTTGGGCAGACACCGAAATAGCTGCAGTTTTTTTCTGTATCCCAGCGGAACCTGGAACATTAGTGAGATGGAACTGTTTACTACCCTAGAAAGGGGGTTGAAGCCAGGGAGCTGAGTAGTCTAGCTCAGCAGATCCCACCCCCATGAAGCCCCGCAAGCTAAGGTCCACTGGCTTGAAATTCTCACTGCCAGAACCACAGTCTGAAATAGACCTGGGACACTCGAGCTTGGTCAGGGGAGAGGCATCCACCATTATGGAGGCTTGAGTAGGCAGTTTTCCCCTCACAGTGTAAACAAAGCCTCTGGGAAGTTTGAACTGGGTGGAGCCCACCGCAGTTCAGCAAAGCCACTGTAACCAGACTGTCTCCCTAGATTCCTCCTCTCTGGGCAGGGCATCTCTGAAAGAAAGGCAGCAGCCCCACTCAGGCACTTATAGTTAAAACTCCCATCTCCCTGGGACAGAGCACCTGGGGGAACGGGCAGCTGCGGGCGCAGCTTCAGCAGACATAAACATTCCTGCCTCTCATGCCTGTAATCCAAGCACTTTGGAGGCCAAGACAGGCAGATCAACTGAGGTCGGGAGTTCAAGACCAGCCTGACCAACATGGTGAAACCCCGTCTTTAAAAAATAAATAAATGAATAAATAAAAATAAAATAAAATAAACATTCCTGCCTGCCAGCTCTGAAGAGAGCAGTGGATCTCCCAGCACAGGGCTTGAGTTCTGCTAAGGGACAGACTGCCTCCTCAAGTGGGTCCCTGACCCTCATGCCTCCTGATGGGGAGACACCTCCCTGCAGGAATCAACAGACACCTCATACAGGAGAGCTCCAGCTGGCATCCAGCAGGTGCCCCTCTGGGATAAAGCTTCCAGAGGAAGGAACAGGAGGCAATCTTTGCTGTTCTGCAGGCTCCACTGGTGATACCCAGGCAAACATGGTCTAGAGTGGACCTCCAGCAAACTCCAGCAGACCTGCAGAAGAAGGGCCTGAGTGTTAGAAGGAAAACTGACAAACAGAAAGGAATAGCATCAACATCAACAAAAAGGACAACCATGCAAAAACCTTGTTCAAAGGTCACCAACCTCAAAGACTAAATGTAGATAAATCCGTGAAGATGAGGAAAAACCAGAGCAAAAAATGCTGAAAATGGAAAGCAAAAAAAAGCCGGGGTTGTAATCCTAGTCTCTGATAAAACAGACTTTAAACCAACAAAGATCAAAAAAGACAAAGAAGGGCGTTACATAATGGTAAAGGGATCAATGCAACAAGAAGAGCTAACTATCCTAAATATATACCACCTAATACAGGAGCACCCAGATTCATAAAGCAAGTTCCTAACGACCTACAAAGAGACTTAGACTCCTACACAATAATTATGGGAGACTTTAACACCCCCACTGTCAATATTAGACAGATCAACAAGACAGAAAATTGATAAGGATATTAAGGACTTGAACTCAGTTCTGGACCAAGCAGACCTAATAGACATCTACAGAACTCTCCACCCCAAATCAACAGAATATGCATTCTTCTCAGCACCACATCACAGTTATTCTAAAGTTGACCACATAATTGGAAGTAAAACTCTCCTCAGCAAATGCAGAACAGAAATCATAACAGACAGTCTCTCAAAACATAGTGCAATCAAATTGGAACTCAGGATTAAGAAACTCACTCAAAACTCACTGCACAACTACATGGAAACTGAACAACCTGCTCTTGAATGACTACTGGCTAAATAACAAAATTAAGGCAGAAATAAATAAGTTCTTTGAAACCAATGAGAACAGAGACATAGCATACCAGAATCTCTGGGACACAGCTAAAGGGAAATTTATAGCACTAAATACCCACATGAGAAAGCAGGAAAGATCTAAAATTGACACCCTAACATTACAATTACAAGAACTAGAGAAGCAAGAGCAAATAAGTTCAAAAGCTAGCAGAGAACAAGAAATAACTAAGATTAGAGCAGAACTTAAGGAGATAGAGACACGAAAAACCCTTCAAAAAAACTAATGAATCCAGGAGCTGGTTTTTTGAAATGATTAACAAAATAGACCACTAACCAGACTAATAAAGAAAAAAGAGAAGAATCAAATAGACACAATAAAAAATGATAAAAAAGATATCACCACTGATCCTACAGAAATACAAACTACCATCAGAGGATACTATAAACACCTTTATACAAATAAACTAGAAAATCTAGAAGAAATGGATAAATTCCTGGACACATATACCCTCCCAAGACTAAACCAGGAAGAAGTTGAATCCCTGAATAGAGCAATAACAAGTTCTGAAATTGAAGCAGTAATTAATAGACTACTAACCAAAAAAAAAGCCCAGGACCGGATCAATTAACAGCCAAATTCTACCAGAAGTACAAAGAGAAGCTGGTACCATTTCTTCTAAAACTATTCCAAACAATAAAAAAAGAGGGACTCCACCCTAACTCATTTTATGAGGCCAGCATCATCCTGATACCAAAACCTGGTGAAGACACAACAAAAAAAGAAAATTTCAGGCCAATATCCCTAATGAACATTGGTACAAAAATTCTCAATAAAATACTGGCAAACCAAATGCAGCAGCACATTAAAAGGCTTATCCACCACGATCAAGTTGGCTTCATCTCTGGGATGCAAGGCTGGTTCGACATATGCAAATTGTAATCCATCACATAAACAGAACCAATGACAAAAACCACATGATTATCTCAATAGATGCAGAAAAGGCCTTTGATAAAATTCATCACACTTCATGCTAAAAATGCTCAATAGTGTAGGTATTGATGGAATGTATCTCAAAATAATAAGAGCTGTTTATGACAGACCCACAGCCAACATCATACTGAATGGGCAAAAGCTGGAAGCATTTCCTTTGAAAACCAGCACAAGACAAGGATGCCGTCTCTCACCACTCCTATTCAACATAGTATTGGAAGTTCTGGCCAGGGTGATCAGACAAGAGAAAGAAATAAAGGATATTCAAATAGGATAAAAAGTCAAATTATCTTTGTTTGCAGAAGACATGATTCTATATTTAGAAAACCCCATCATCTCAGCCCAAAAATTCCTTAAGCTGATAAGCAACTTTAGCAAAGTCTCAAAGCTTCAAGAATATCTCAAAAAGCAAGATACAAAAATCCCAAGCGTTCCCATACAACGATAATAGACAAAGAGCCAAATCATGAGTGAACTCCAATTCACAATTGCTACAAAGAGAATAAAATACCTAGCAACATAACTTACAAGGGATGTGAAGGACCTCTTCAAGGAGAACTACAAACTACTGCTCAAGGAAATAAGAGAGGGCACAAGCAAATGGAAAAACATTCTATGCTCATGGATAGGAAGATTCAATGTCATGAAAATGGCCATGCTACCCAAAGTAATTTATAGATTCAGTGCCATTCCCATCAAGTACCATTGACTTTCTTCACAGAATTAGAAAAAACTACTTTAAATGTCCTATGTATGGAACCAAAAAAAGAGCTCGCATAGCCAAGACAATCCTAAGCAAAAAGAACAAAGCTGGAGGCATCATGCTACCTGACTTCAAACTATACTACAAGGCTACTGTAACCAAAACAGCATGGTACTGGTACCGAAACAGATATATAGACCAATGGAACAGAACAGAGGCCTCAGAAATAATACCACACATCTACAACCATCTGATCTTTGACATCCTGAGAAAAGCAATGGGGAAAGGATTCCCTGTTTAATAAATAGTGTTGGGAAAACTGGCTAGCCATATGCAGAAAAAGGAAACTGGAACTCTTCCTTACATCTTATACAAAAATTAACTCAAGATGGATTAAAGATTTAAATGTAAGACCTAAAACTGTAAAAACCCTAGAAGAAAACCTAGGCAATACCATTTAGGACATAGGCCTGGGCAAAAAACTTCATGACTAAAATACCAATAGCAATGGCAACAAAAGCCAAAATTGACAAATGGGATCTCATTAAACTAAAGAGCTTCTGCACAGCAAAGGACACTATCATCAGAGTAAACAGGCAACCTCTAGATTGGGAGAAAATTTGTACAATCTATCCATCTGACAAAGGGCTAATAGCCAGAATCTACAAGGAACTTAAACAAATTTACAAGAAAAAAACAACCCCATCAAAAAGTGGGCAAAGGATATGAACAAACACTTCACAAAAGTAGACATTTATTTGAATTCCACTTCTTGCAAAAAAAAAAAAAAAAAAAAAAAAAAAAAAGACTATGCGGCCAAGAAGCATGAAAAAAGGCTCATCATCCCTGGTCATTAGAGAAACGCGAATTGGAGTTCAGGACCAGCCTGGGAAACATGGTAACACCCTGTCTCTACAAAATATACCAAAAAAAAATTAGCTGGGTGTGGTGGCACATGCCTGTAATGCCAGTTACTTGTGGGGCGGAGGTAGGAGAATCACTTGAGCCCAGGAAGTCGAGGCTGCAGTGAGCAGAGATCACATCATTGCAACCCAGCCTGGGTGAGAAAGTAAGGTCCTGTCTCAAAAAAAAAATAAAAATAAAAATAAAGTTGGTGAAATGGAAGTGTTTCAGCGTGGTGTGGCATGACATCCTCTCACTGAGAGCTGCTACCATTTATTTTATTTGTTTAGAGGTAGGTTTCACTATGTGACCCAGACTGGAGTGCAGTGGCTCCATCATAGCTCATATAACCTTGACCTGGGCTCAAGTGATCCTCCCACCTTGGCCTTCCAAAGTGCTGGGAATAGAGGCGTAAGCCACCATCCCTCCATTTGTAATTTAAGCTGAAAAAGGAGAGCCAGGGACACAAGTCTGTATCAGCCGACTCTTCAGCAACAGCTGACACAAGGCCAGCAAATTTACTGCATAGCCAACAACCAACCAGATCCTGGATTTCTGAAGACACACTGAGACAGTGATCAGATGGTTGTGACTACCAAGTCTGTGAGGTTGTTTAGACTGAGAATTGGTAGCCATGCTGGACCAGAGAAAGAGAGAGAAAGAGAGAGAGAGGGAAGGAGGGAGGGAGGGAGGGAGGGAGGGAGGGAGGGAGGGAGGGACCGTGTAGCCCCTGAAAGACAGAGAGAGAAACTCCAAGTTCTGACAGTTTTCCAGTTCAAAAGCCAAAGCTGTAATGTTGACCCTTGAGCAACACAGGTTTGCACAGGTCCGCTTACCCATAGATTTTCTTCCGTCTCTGCCACTCCTAAGACAGCAAGAGCAATCCCTCCTCTTCCTTCTCCTATTTGGCCGGTTCAACAAGAAAATGGTAAGAATGAAGACCTTTATGACGATCCACTTCCACTTAGTGAATAGGAAATATATATTTTCTCTTTCTTATGATTTCTTAATAACATTTTCTCTAGCTTATTTTGCTGTAAGAATGTAGTATATAATACATATAACAAACAAAATGTATGTTTGTTGACAGTTTATGTTATTGGTAAGACTTCTGGTATTAGTAGCCTATTAGTAGTTAAATTTTGGGGGAGTCAAAAGTTATGTGTAGGCCAGGCACAGTGGCTCATGCCTGTAATCCCAGCACTTTCGAAAGCCAAAACAGGTGGATCACCTGTGGTCAGAAGTTTGAAACTAGCCTGGCTAACATGGTGAAGCCCTATCTCTACAAAAAATACAAAAATTAGCTGGGCGTGGTAGCACACGCCTGTAATTCCAGCTACTCAGGAGGCTGAAGCAGGAGAATTAGTTAAACCCAGGAGGCAGAGGTTGCAGTGGCCAAAATTGTGCCACCGCACTCCAGCTTGGGCAACAGAGTGAGACTCTGTCTCAAAAAACAAAAAACAAAACAAAACAAAAAAAACAAGTTATATGTAGAATTTTGACTCTGTGGGGCATTGGTTCCCCTAACCCTTGTATTGCTCAGAGGTCAACTATATATTCTGCACAGCCTTGGGTTCTATGCTTTCCTTTTCTCTTCCTTATAAAACCAGTCAAAATGAGTTATCTTCCCTGTAACTAAATATCTTTGACTAGAATACTGATTACTGCCAATTCCCACCTTTATTTAACTGTGGTTGTAAGTTTTAGAATCTGGTAGTTCTATTTTTTATTGGGAAGTACAATTAATTTTTGTATGATCCTAAAATTGCTGAAATCTATAATGGTTTATTTTTAGATTGTGGACCTTTTAGGTAGTTAATAGGCATATGTCTCATGCTTCAAAACACATGTACCTTGAGTTAGGATCGGATGGGACGGGATGAGACGGGATGGGACGGGATAAGCTGTAGTAACAAATACAACTCCAAATCTCACTACCTAAGCAATGAAAGTGGGAAAGTCAAAGGTGGATTTGGCTGCTCTTCTCCATCTTATATCAGTGTCAGATCATGATAGGGGAAGAGCATGCTGCAGAGTTCTGCAAGAAGCTTTTAAGGTCCAGACCCGAAAAGAGCTGACGTTCCTTCTGCCCACATCCCATTGATAAGAATGTCTTACAATCTCTCTATTTAGGTGCAGGGAAGCTGGAGAGAAAAAAAATAAAATAAGTGAACATTTGATGAATTATAAGAATCTCTGCTGCATAACTCTTCTTATTTCCTTATCTTACATTACCTGGAATTACCAGTACAATAATAAATAGAATGCATCTGTCATATTTTTTTGTTATATTAACAGGAAGACTGCTAAAGTTTTATCATTAAGTATGATTTTGCTATATGATTTTAGTAAATACTGTTTATCAAGTAAAAGACAATTTCTTCTATTTTACTTGGCTGAAAGATCTTATCATGAATGAGTGCTGAATTTTGTCTATTGAAATGATTAAATGGAAATCAACTTTTCTAAGGGCTAAATCCTCCAGGGTCCTTGCTATGGACTGAATGCAGCTGCCTACTCCCTTTCCAAACCCATGAAATGAAATCCTAACCCTCGATGTGATGTTATTAGAAAGTGGGGCCTCTGATACGTGATTATGTCATGAGGGCAGAGTCCTCTTGAATGGGATTAGTGCTCTTACAAAAGAACTAATCCTGGAGAGCTTGTTCACCTCTTCCACCATGTGAGGACACCTTGAGAAGACCTCTGTGACCAGAAAGGAGACCCTTACCACACACTGAATCTGCTGGCATCTTGACCTTGAACTTCACAGCCTCCAGAACTGTAAGAGACCAATTTCTGTTCTTTATAAGCCACCTGGTTTATGGTAGTCTGCTGTAGCAACCAAAGAGACCAAGACAGAAATTACAGCATTTTTAAATACACTGTTGCATACTGTTTGCTAATATTTTCCTTATGACATTTTCCTCTAACCTCAAAAGTTATTTTAGTCTATAATCTACATTTCTTGTTATGCTGTTGTTCAGTTTTGATAGTATCCTAATTTTTTATAATGAGTTTGGTGTCTGGCCTATTTTTCCTATATTCTGGAATGCTTTGTACATAATATTGATTATCTATTACATGTAGATTTAATTCAAAGCAATAACAACACAATTCACTGGTAAAACTTCTGGCCCTCGGCCTTTTTTGGAGGAGGAGGCTGGTTCCTGATGATTCAGGGCTTTGTTTGGTTTTATTTTATTTTATAGTTAATCTATTATTGTGTTTCTTTTATTAATTTTTTTCTACAGTTCCCCATTTTATCCACATTTTTATATTTATTATTGTAAACTTGCTCACATTTTTCTATTTCCAAGGATAAACTTATACTATGGGTAAAAAATTAATGCCTGCCATTGTAATCCCCAGACCCTCTGGAAAATGTCATTTTGGGGTCTCCGGCACCAACCTCTCTATGCAAATTTTCTTTCTTTTTTTTTCTTCAGATGGAGTCTTCCTCTATTGCTCAGGCTGGAGTGCAGTGGCACAATCTTGGCTCACTGCATTCTCTGCCTCCTGAGTTCAAGCGATTCTCCTGCCTCAGTCTCCTGAGTAGCTGGGATGACAGGTGTGCCCCACCATGCCGGCTAGTTTTTTTTGTATTTTTAGTAGAGATGGGGTTTTACCATATTGGCCAAGCTGGTCTCAAACTCCTGACCTCATGATCTGCCCACCTCGGCCTCTCACAGTGCTGGAATTTACAGGCTTGAGCCACCATGCCCAGTCACAAATTTTCTATACAATCTATCATTTTATTCTTCATTGGAAAAAGATATTCTCTTTTATCTACCCATCCCCAATGTCAGGGCATATAAGAATGTAATAACTTTATTGTATTATATTTTCCATAGATAAAAGTGAAAAATCAGACTATTATATATCCAGTTTACATGTGTGTGTAAACAAATTTCTAAAGAATAAATAGACTGAAGTCAATAACAAGGAAAATTTTACTATTTATTCCATTATTCAGTACACATTTATTCAGTACCTACTTAGTCTTCATGACAGACGTTTACAAGGAGTGTCGATAAACTTAATGTAAAAGATATTCTTATTTTCATAAGATAGTATGGGCTGAGGTGGGGAGGGAGGGGAGGATGAGGAGGGATAACATGGGAGAAATGCCAGATATAGTATGCACCTAAAGTCAAATAAATTAATTTTTTTAAAAAAGATAGTATGGGCTGGGTGTGGTGGTTCACGCCTGTAATCCCAGCACTTTTGGAGGCTGAGGCGGGTGGATCATCTGTGGTCGGGAGTTCAAGACCAGGATGACCAACATGGAGAAACCCCCTCTCTACTAAAAATACAAAATTAGCTGGGTGTGGTGGTACACACCTGTAATCCCAGCTACTCGGGAGGCTGAGGCAGTAGAATCACTTGAACCCGAAAGACAGAGGTTGTGGTGAGCTGAGATCACGCCATTGCACTCCAGCCTGAGCAAGAATCTCTCTCTCAAAAAAAGGTTAGTATGGCTTTTTTCAAAATGCTTTTGATATATTATCTATACAAGCCAGGATACTATGCATTGAAAATGCCTTATGGGTTACTCATTGATTTATTCATCTATGTATTCATTCATACATTTTAGAAATATTTACCAAATACCAAATATGTAGAAACATTTCCGAAATGCTTATGATAATAGCCATCAAGCTAGTACTTGTTAAATGCTTACTATGAACACGTCAGGTGCTATTCTGAGAGTTAACTCACTAAAGTTTACACAGGTAGGTAATATTGCTATTCCCGTTTTACGTATGAGAACATTGGAGTAAATAAAGGCCAAGATGTAGTCCTAAGGGAAACAGTTCACTTTGCAGTAAGGAGAAAAACAAGTGAACAGATACAATAGAGTACAAGATCCATCGAGTAATAAAGGTGGACCTATGAGTAAATTCAAACCCATTTTTCTCCCTCGAGTAGCCATACTTATGATAAAGAAATTTTAAATGGCTTGTTTTAAACAAATTTAAATTGAAAAGAGTGCGTAGACATGAGTTGGGAATTTGTAATTCGTTTGCAATTCTGGTATTGATGGATTGTTTTATCTTGTACAGGTGAAAGATAAAACGATCTTTTTATGGGCCCTGTGGATCTCAGGCTCAACCACAAAATCAGACCGTTGGAGTAGAGTGCCAGTCACAAGTTTTAGACTATTTAACCCTGAGTCTTTCTAGCAGGCCTGATTTATATTAGAATATTTTATAGTTAACCACAAGTATTTTGTTTGTGTCTGTCAGGAGTAATAAGAATAGAAGTCCTTTCTTGACTGAATTAAAGTTCAAACAAATCTCTGATTCATCTTTATTTGGAGCTGCCACTGAAAGTGGGATATAGTATAGTTAAGCAGTACCCAACATATAGGTCATTAATCTCTTAGGGTTCCAAAAACTCTTGCAGGGGCTCTGCCAGGGAAAAACTATGTTCATACTCATAGTAAGACCTCACATGTCTTTTTCACCCTCATTCACTTCATAAGGGTACAGTGAAGTTTTCCAAAGGCCACATGTTATGTGAGGAGGTTGTCTCTCTTCTGGCTGGTAGTATACATGTTTCAGTATTCTTTTCCTTTAAAAACTTCTCAACTTTAATTTTCAATATGGTGACTATTGATAGATCAGAAACAAAAGCTCTTTGGGATCTTCAGTGGTTTTCAAGTAACAGGGGTCTTGAAACCAAAACACTGGAACCACTAATACAGTTGACAAGTACATTGTAGCTCCATATAGCACAGAAGTAAAATCATAACCCTGTCTCTTGTCAGCAAGAGACTCTAGGTAAGACATTTTAACTTATCTAAGCCTCAGTTTCCTTATGCATAACATTATAAATCTCCTAGCTTCATGCAAAGGTGAAATGGGATAATGCATGGGAAGTACTTTACAGCAAGTCTGATATAGTAGGAGCAACAACTTTGCTCACAGATAATCTACCTTAGAAAGGAGAGACAGGAAAATGGTAAACTGGCTGGGTGCAGTGGCTCACGCCTGTAATCCCAACACTTTGGGAGGCGAGGCAGGTGGATTGCTTCACCCCAGGAGTTTGAGACCAGGCTGGGCAACGTAGTGAGACCTTGTCTCTACAAAAAAAAAAAAAAAAAAAATTAGCTGGGTGTAGGGGCACTTGCTTGTGGTGGCCCAGGAGGCTGAGGTGGGAGGATTGTTTGAGTCTTGGAGACAGAGGTTGCAGTGAGCCAAGATCATGCCACTGTACTCCAGCCTGGGCAACTGAGTGAAACCCTGTCTCAAAAAAAACTAAAAACTAAAAGAAAATGGTAAACAAATAACTTTTGTTACCACAGGGGAGGGGAACTAAATCACTGGGGCATGGGGAGGAGATGGGGAACTTTTCATTGATACGGCACCCTTCCCTTAGAAGATCCAGTTTATCAAAAGTAATAATGTAGGTAAAACCTTTAAAATTTTTAAATAATTTTCCTGCTCCTCATAGATATAGCCTGGTAGTTTACATACCACTTCATTTTTTATGAAGTATTGTTGTTGCAAATTTATCTATGCAAAGAGCTAAGCATGCAGTGATTGTTGCTCTGGGTATATGTTGAAGCCCTAACCCCCAAAGTGACTGTATTTGGAGATAGGGCCTTTAGGAAGGCAATCAAGCTTAAGTGACATCATAGGGGTGGGACCCTTCTTCTAATAACGTTCTTATTAGAAGAAGAGACGGCGGTGCACTTGGTGGCCCCCACCTATAATCCCAGCACCTTGGGAGGCCGAGGCAGGTGGATCACCTGAGGTCAGGAATTCAAGACTAGCCTGGCAAATGTGGTGAAACTCCATCTCTACTAAAAATACAAAAAATTAGCCGGTCGTGGTGGTGCATGCCTGTAATCTCAGCTACTCAGGAGGCTGAGGCAGAAGAATCGCTTGAACCTGGGAGGCAGAGGTTTCAGTGAGCCAAGGTCACACCACTGCACTCCAGCCTGGTGAAAAAGCAAGACTCCATCTCAAAGAAAAAACAGGAAGAAGAGGAGACACTAGAGATATCGTTCCCTCTGCATGCACACAAAGATGACAAGTGGGAACATATCCAGAAGACAGCTGTTTAAGAGCCAACCAGAAGCCAACCTTGAAGGCACCTTGACCTTAGACTTCTAACCTCAAGAATTGCAAGAAAATGAACTTCTGTGTTTAAGGCAATTCAGTCAGTGGTTTTGTGCTATGGCAGCCCAAGTAAACCAATGCAATGGTCTCCGTATATTTGTCACACAGCAGCCCGAATGATTTCTTTAAAACCTAGATCAAGTTGCTTATGGGCCTCCGATAGTTTTCCACTGAAATTGGAATCAGACTCGAACTCTTCACGTTGGCCTCCAGGATTGACACTCTCTGGCTCCTGCTCATCCCTTTGACCTTGGGCCTTTCTCCTCTCGCTCACCAGGCTTGGTCACACTAGCTCCTTTCTGTGAACCAAAACACCGAGTCTGTTCCCATCTTAGAGCTTCTGTTCTGCTCTTGCTTTTGCTCAAAAGTTTCCCCCTGGATTTTTCATGCAGCTGGTGTTTTTCAGCACTCTTGCCTAAATGTAAACTTCCTCAAGGACCTTTCCTACCCTCCCTTGTTAAATCAAGAATTTTATTCACACTTCCCCACCATCTAAGCCCAAACACTAGTGCACCACTCTACCTGTTCCCTTCATAATTTACCACAATTTCCAATTCTCTCTTTCTCTCTCTCTGTCTGGATATATCTCTCTCTCTTTCTCTTGCTCTCTGTTTATATATTGTCCATTTGTCCTGGTTATAATGTAAAACTCAGGACAGTAATGACCTTGCCTCCCTTGCTTTCTTCTTCTAATCCTCAGAGATTAGGAGCATGCCTAGTATAGAAGATGCTCTCAGTACGTATGTGTTTAATCAAGGTTTAAATAAATACAAAGCTATGGCCAAAATGAAAATTTTTATGTGAGTTTTAGTACAATTTTGCTAGTATTTTCATGGAATAGATTATCAGAGTGAAATCGCTGGGTCACAGAGTGTGCATATTTTTAATTTTGATAGATCAGAAGTACTACTTTTTAATATTTAGTGTGACTGATTTGCCACTTTAAAATTTAATTATCACAAATTTAATTTTTTTCCCTCTTCTTCTTTGAAAAATGAGGCATTTCAAAACCATTTCCCCCAATGTTTTTATGGTAACGGAAGCATCACTGCTCATTTTGCAAGAACTCTAGCTTTTGCTTTATAGGTTAAATTGATATAGCCAATTTGTCTATAAAAAAAAGTCTGTGAATTGAGTCTTCTTTTGAATTGACCCCTCCATTACAAAATAAATGATGAATTCTAAAGAGAGAGAAATAAAAAACCTTCTCCCTTTTCACATATCATTCTTCTTTTCAGAGTGTAGAGAGTTGTTGAAGTAAAAGCATTAAAGTGTTCCCAGTGTTAATATGTGGATCCTGCAAGCTGAACACATTAAGTTTGAAATTTACAATTGTTATAACAATTGGCCCCTGACTAATCCATTAGGCTACAGCATTAGCTAGAACCCAGAGCTAGGAATGCTTTAACACTTATGTGTACATTTAAGTTGGCCTCATTGTTACCCAGTCGTCAGTAGTATCCTTAACATTTCCAGCTGCCTCTTCACTGTTTGATATGTACAAGGGGCTGGGGCAAAAGTGTAGAGGGAGCCACTGAAACCTGTCCCCAGTATCAGGGAAAAAACACAATTCAGGAACGCGTGGTTCTGATAGTGGGTTAGGACAGAAAATAGTAAAACTGGTTTTAATGCCATTCAGTTATTATAGTCCCACCTCAACTGAAATCAAAAGAAAAATCCTTGTGTCTAAAGAATAATTACACAGTTTGAAATAGAGTGAACATTCCATAAAGAAATTTTTAAATCCTTTTTCTAAGAAAATGCTCTCCTATTACCTTGTGCAAATGGCAATCTATACTTATTGGCTGAATAATAATTAAGGGAATTAATTAATTAATTCCTGGCAGATTTATTATTTCATTAGTCACTGACCATGATCTACACCACGATAGGGTGAAATTTAAAAGTTCTTCCATTATTCCTTCAAATTGCATTGTAGAGCTCTTCACATATAATTAGTTCTTTTTTTTTTTTTTTGCCTAATGTTACCTATTGTTTCCTTACAAATGCAATTCAAAAACTTTAGGCTGTGAATGTGACATTCACAGCCCTCTTCAGTCTTACCACAATCCACTTTCCAGCCACAAGCCCCACTATTCCCCTGCAACCACCACACTTCCACTCCGTTGAACTGCCACCCAGGTATCTCCTGAACTTTATTCTGTTCCTTCTTCTAATCCCACATCTGTTTTCTTCTACTCAAATTCTACATCTTTCCTGGCCTGAATCAAATGCCACATCTCAATGAAATCTTCCCCAAGTCCTCACCGCCTTTCTTCTGAATTACAAGTATCTCCTCAGTATTTCTCTGGCACTTACTATAGCACTGCATTGTGTGAACTGAACTGTGTGTATCTATGTATATTATTGGTTTGCTCTATTAGATTATAAGTTCCTCAGAGTCAAGAGTCTGCATTACCCATCTTGTGTCTCCCATTGCAACTTTATAGAGTCTTTTGCATAAACGATGCTCAAAAATGTTTAAAGAAGTAAACCAGCTGCTGAGAAACAATGCTGAAAGTTTGCACTGAGCATTTTGACAGCTGTGTCATAATAGTGATGCTGCCTAGCACATACATGCTCTTCTTGAACACTAAACAATAGACCACGGCCCTAAAGGGTATTTTGTTCTACCTTTTTTGCATCGTGAATTGATCTTTGATTCCAGAGCAACTCTACATGTATGTGTGTGCTATCAAAATAAATCTCTTCTTTGTCCCACCAGCTTAGATATATTCAGGTGAAGCATGCATGTCAAATCCGTGAAAATGTTTTGCATCGTGAATTGATCTTTGATTCCAGAGCAACTCTACATGTATGTGTGTAATCTCAGCTACTCAGGAGACTGAGGCACGAGAATCACTTGAACCCAGGAGGCAGAGGTTGCAGTGAGCCAAGATGGCACCATTGCACTCCAGCCTGAATGACAAGAGTGAAGCTCTGTCTCAAAAAAAGAAAAAAAAAGACTGATTTGAATTTTGCAGAATAGTATTAGATATAAATATATTGATCAACTTTGGGGGAACTCAAAGGTTAACTTTATAAATGAAAGGAAAAATAGTCCTGCAGAATGCCTCAAATTATCTGGCTTTCAGAAATCTAGAAACCTATTTTGTGTTGATTTGTCAGCATTACAGTGTACAAAAGTCATCCAATTGCCTGGGTGTACTCTCTCCAAAGTCATGGCTTTTAGGTAACAGTTGACGGGAGCTCAAACTGCTTCTCACATTTTATTTGTATCTAAATCAGAAACTCTAGGTCTCGGCTACAATCATTCCTCTATCATTAAGACAAGATAAAATATAATTTATGATAAAGTATCTGGGCAGTTCAACTTAAGAATACAGAGGTTAATATACTTAAATCTAGACTCCTCTCAAATTATCTTTGTGCAAAAAGGTGAATTTTGGATGTGACTTACTCTCCTGTTCTTGGTATTCATGATAACTAAGGAGGCAAGGGAACCCTGTCACTTGGTCAGGATGCAGAAGCCAAAACTCATCTATTTCAGGATAAGGAACCCAGAATAAGGGAGAATCATAAATGAAAGACAAAGGCAGAAGAAATCCCACTGGCTTAGAATGAACGTGATGGTGACCAGGAAGATTAACCCTTTCCAAAATGTAATGCACACACATAATACTCTATTGATGAATACAGCAGTGCCTATACATCGCTGTTTTGGTTCATTACTGGGAGCAGGGTAAAAAGATTCCTAAGGGCTACGGTAAGTGAGCTTAGTGAAAATGCACCACAAAGACCAGAGGGAAAGCTCTGGAAACTGCTGGATCATCAGATCAATAGACTCAAAGATGACTAAGTTGGGAAGCTTTATGCAGTTTAAACATTTGTGCAGGGAGTATCCCCACACAGCCTTTTATTGACAGCTACAGATCAATGGTAATTTTTGATCATTTTCAACCTACATAAACCTATTGACCCCATGGCCACCTTTGGGGCACTTCAAGTCGTCAAAAATAATCAGAGGAGATGGTGTAAAATTGTCAGACTACTGAAGACTCCAAGCAGTTTCATATGTCCCCAGGAGCTGAGTCAAGAGGTTAAAATATAGTTCAAATTGCCAGCAGAACCTCAACTGGCAGAATGTTCCAGAGAGTCTTGTCTTTAAGTCTCATAAAATGAGGCACTAATTTGTATCCAAACTCTGACCTCCATGCATATAATTTACAGGGAAAAAAAGAGGCTGAATCCCATTGAAGATATTAGGTTGCAAAGAATGGATTATTCCTAGTAAAATAGTTCTTCCTGTTTCTCTTTGTTGAGTCATTCTCTTCCTCTGCTGCCTAACAAAAGTAGCTGATATGGTTGCAGAATTATGTACAATATGGATGGGGACATAGAATGAACAGAGACAAAATGGAAACAAGGGCAAGGTTGGCAGCCCAGAAGTCAGGGATAACAAAAAAGGTAGTTAAAAAAAATCATTAGGAAGAGTGGGAAGGAAAGAGCAAAATAATGGCAATGAAGGGGAAGAAGTAAGAGTATTGAATTAAGATAATCTCCATAGAGGAAAAGGAGTGAGGGAGGAAGGAAAGGTTGAGAAAGGAACGAGAAAGGAAGGGAAGGAAGAAAGGTGAAGCAAAGGAGTGAAAGGAAGGAAAATCGTTTTCAATGATGACTTTTCCTAGTAAGTGGGACAGAATGCTGCATCTCCAAAGGAAGGAATTGAACCCAAAACATCTAAGATCCACAATGCTCAAACAAATATCCTGAATTTAAGAAAAATAACAAGTAACTGAGTAAGTAAATGAGAGACAACCCAATCCACAGAGTGAACTGCATCCACATTCTGCATCAGGATTCTAAAATAGTCAATTTTGGTATTGGAAATTCATTCAGGAGAGAATAATATAAATTATTTCCTAAAATGTCAAAGAATAAATTGGTAAGGATTGTCTTGCCATTTTTATGTTTTCTTCATTTTTTAATACAGCTTTTACTAAACATTGACAAAAACTATGGCTATTAATGAGATTTATTTAAGGAGTCTATATGTGTTGTGTGTGCGTGTGTCTGTGTGTGTGTCTGTGTGTGTATGTGTACATACGTAACTCTTCAGGAATAACAAATTAGCCAGATCCAGTGGCTCACACCTGTAATCCCAGCACTTTTGAGCAGCCAAGGCAAAAGGATTGCTTGAGCTAGAGAGTTGGAGACCAGCCTGGGCAACATAGTGATGCCCAATCTCTAGAAAGAAAAAAAAAAGAACGAACAAAAAGAAACCTTTTCTAATTAGCCACACATGGTGGCACATGCCTGTAGTCCCGGCTACTCAGGAAGCTGAGGCAGGAGAATCACTTGAGCCCAGGGGTTCAAGGCTGCAGCAAGCCATGATCATGCCACTACACTCCAGCCTAAGCAAAAGAGCCAATAAATATTAATTAATTAATAACAAATTAATGTAATGTGAGAACTTGTCCTCAGTATAATTTCATGACACAAAAATTCTCTTTTAAATTCCAACATGCAATTATTTCTCTTTTTTTAGGATACATGTAGACCAGGTTAAACAAAACAACTGTTGTAATCACCCTTTGTAGGAGTATATCCCTAAACATTTCCTGTGCCAGGCATGCACGAACTTCAACTTGCGACCTGCAGGCCATATTTCTATATTAGCTGGTGGAGGTTTTGAAGCCAGGGCATTCTGAATACTTCTGCTTTCAAGGATCTGAGCCATAAATGTTTATTAAAAGAATCTATAATGAAATCAGTTTTGTTATTTTCTTAATGGTTGCCTGGAGTGTGTTGGATGACTGAATGCCAGTTGTTAATCATTAAGTACTCGTGTTACCAAAAGTGTTTGATAGTATTGCCATCTAGGGGCTGAATGAAATTCTCAGCTCTGAAATAAACTATAATTGAGCAGGTGCAGCTATTGACAATATACATATGTTTTTGCTTTATAGCCCACATGCTTTTCATGTTTCTTATGACAAAAGCTTATGAAAAAATGTCCCCCAGCAGCCCACCTTTTTTATATATAATCTGTTAGAGGTGATTACTATTTGCTTAGGAGCGTATGGTTTTTTGGCATCTATTACTGAATATTCTGAACAAAGAATTATTCTTTTTTGCATTATTAATCTTGCCCATGTTTGCCCTATTCCCACAGAAAAGGAATCATTTATCAGAAAAGAATGTTTGTAATTGGGACTTGTAGCATCTTCAGATTTAATATTCATTATGGTCATTCTAGTTCTGTGCTATATTTATCTAAAAGGCCAATCCAATGTTGTGGAGAAATAACTTTTTAAATATTTATGATCTAACTTTTAATATTTTAAAAAAGAGAAATTAGTATTTCTGTAAAATTTGTTTCAGAGTCTGGTTGCTCAGCAAATGTTTAAATATTAAAAGATTTCAAGAGGTTAGCATGTAATATCATAATGGGACTTATTGAAATAGGAAAATTGACTTTACAAGTTTTTGATGTGTAAAGGAAATTGTATTTTCTCTGCCTATGTTTAACACATAACAAGAAATATTAACACAGTTAAAATGTATAGCCAATAATGTCAGAAAACAAAACCAAAAACTATTTCTACATTGTTTTGTTTTTGTCTAACCAGTTTGTTTGGAAAACAATTCTGTTTCATTTTGTCATCTCGTTTTAGATTTTATCCAAAATGATATTTGGATATCCCCAAATTAAGGAGGATTTCCTTATACATAATTTTGTCTGATGTTCTTGGGTACCTACTTTCAGAAAAAACTTCCACTACTCCACTTCACATTCCTCCTCACTTGCTCACCAAGAATATAAGATAATTGAAAACCATCTATCACATTCAAACATCTAATAAACCAAAGCAGATCATCGATTGTAAACATCCTACTAACCCAGTCAAAATTTTCTCATATTTCTTACATCCATTGGGTATGGTACATAACAGAAAATGCCAATCGTGTGTGTGTGTGTGTGTATACCTATGCACACATTACTACCCTACTTGCAGACGTAATTCGTACTTTAAAAAGATATTCTTTTAGTCCAGATGTGGAAAGAGTACCCCAGGGCCTTTAGAAACATTAGGATTCTTAGCTCCAGTTTAGTCATGCCAAATATGTTAAATGTTGCTCTCTAAGCAGAAAAACAAACAAACAAAAAATCCTAATTTGGCTATCTCTTTTTTCTTTTCCTTTAAATCAGCAAAGACCAAATTCTCCAAGCCTAGCTAACAATTACTTTTGGTAGGTTTCATAGTTTTGGTTATGGTGCTTTTAACAATAAAATATGCTGGGCGCAGTGGCTCAAGCCTGTAATCCCAGCACTTTGGGAGGCCGAGGCGGGTGGATCGCGAGGTCAAGAGATCGAGACCATCCTGGTCAACACGGTGAAACCCCGTCTCTACTAAAAATACAAAACATTAGCTGGGCATGGTGGCGCGTGCCTGTAATCCCAGCTACTCAGGAAGCTGAGGCAGGAGAATTGCGTGAACCCAGGAGGCGGAGGTTGCGGTGAGCCGAGATCGCGCCATTGCACTCCAGCCTGGGTAACGAGCGAAACTCCGTCCCAAAAAAAAAACAAAAAAAAAAAAAAAAAAAAAAAAATTTAATTAAATAATTTAATTAATAGTAGACTTTTCTAAGGGTGTTTGTATACCTATAGTTGAATTGGCTTGTTACTGTTTTCTCGTGTTGATTTGTTTTATTGAATTCGTGAGATATATACACACTCCAAAAGAATGGGAGAAGGAGACTGGGAAGATGCGGAGTCTTAGGTAATTAGATAGTGTTGGGGATTTGGAAACCAGGAGTGTTCAGGTTAAATCTCCAAACCCTTAATGTTAGCCTGGTGGGCAATTATCCCAGTCTCTGACATGCAACTCGGTACCACTGATTTCCATTTTGAGCTGGATGCAGCACTGATCTGAAGCATCATAGGTTTCATATATATCTTACACCCTTTGGGTTGCAAGATTGGAAAAATCAAGAATACTATCTGATCAACTTTCTGAGTGTCTAAAATCTTACAACATTGGATAATATATTCAGGGTATCAACAAGAACAAGAAAAAATGCATTGTTTTGTTAATGATAGTTCAAAACTCTGCTATGGCGTTTGCACTGCTGTTGCCCATGTGCTTTGGCCATGAGGTTCAGAGAATTACCTTCCAGTGATACTGTCAGTTTCTAAACAACAATAAAAAATGTTTAACCTGTTAACTTTCTTACAGGGAACAAGCCATCAAGCCCACCTGTTCGGACTAGAACCATTCACAACATATCACGTTGGTGTTGTGGCTGCAAACTATGCAGGAGAAATTTTAAGCCCCTGGACTCCGATTCAAACCTTAGAATCTTCCCCGAGTGGACTGAGAAACTTTATCGTAGAACAGAAAGAGAATGGCCGGGCATTGCTGCTACAGTGGTCAGAGCCTATGAGAACCAATGGTGTGATTAAGGTAATGTCTACCCTGCGTAAGAAATTATGTTTGGTGTTCTCCACATAAATAGATGAGCCCTGACATGCCATCCGGTCACTGTGGGAAAACTCCCTTCACAGCCTGTTTAATTCTTCTTGATAGCTCCTCCAGGCACTTAGATCAGAGAAAACTAGCTCAAATGTGTGATGCTTCCTATGAACCCAACACGGGGCTAATTGCTCTCCATGGATTATCTCGTTTAATCCTCACATCAACCCTGCTAGGTGGGTACCACTAAACCTCATGAGGCATATGCAGGCTAAATAACTACCCAAGCCTACACTGTAAGTAATAGAGTTGGGATTTGGAGCCAGGAACTCACATCAGAACTGAACTCTAAATGACTGTGTTCTTAACTGCCTCCTGAATTACCCTTCTCAGTTATTTGCTTAAGACTTGCCTAATTTATGCTTCAAACAAAGCTTACCAAGCAAGCCACAGGTGTCTGCTAACTTCCCAACTTCTGTGTGTAGCCATGAGAAACAGTCTTATAAATGTCATATACGTATCTCAAGCTCAGCCAGCCTGTGAGTACAGGGGAGATGGTATTTTCATGAATAGCCTGCATTTTGATGCTTTGAACCTTCAGCCACAGCCCTCATCTACCTCTCTGATGTTCCTCCCCAACGATGGTGGCAGACATACCTGTCAGTTCATGCTACTGCCTTTACCTCCAGTCTCTCCTGGCCCTGGCACATCCCTTAGGCCCTCATCAACTACTTTCTGCAGGCTGGGGCTACCTTTTCGTTGCCACTGTACCCTTTTCTTTGCTTCTCCTTCTCCAGGAGGCAAAGACTCCCACATTAATTCCACATCACAGGGTTGAGACTAAGCTGTTACTTTTAATAAGGCCTCTCTGAAAACCCTAAGACAGGGATGACAGCAGGAGATTACGTGCAGCAATAACTGAGAGCTGTAACTAGAGCTCACAGGCCCGGGTCCATCCTGCGGGCCTCTCTGTGGGCTGCCTCTCTGCCTAGCTCCAAGGCCTGCTGCCAGTAGCAGTAGCACGCTGCTTCCCACCAGCCTGCCTGCATGTGGACAGCAGCCAGAATTCTGCCCCCTGGGGCAAGAGGCTTGAGCCTTAGGATTCATGACCTTAAAATCTAAATCACGGCTCCAAGGTCCCCATCAGAGAAGAAAGCTCCTTCCCTCAAACCACGTCTTCTTGTGGGTATTTGTTTCCCATGACAGCATCTGCTTCTTTCTGGCATGATTGACAATAAGAATATTGACCCCTTGGATCTTTATTTTGCATTTCACCAAATATTTGCTTGATATTTGGTGAAATGCTTCTACTAAGTACCATATACTTATTCAACAGTGAACAAGACAGTCAAGATCCCTTGTGTTACAAACCGTGTGTGTGTGTGTGTGTGTGTGTAAATGTGGCAGAGTATATGAATGTTGGGTGTACAGAAAAACAAACAATAAGCTAGTAAATAAATAAGCAAGGGAATTACAGAGAGTGATGAATACTATAAAGAAAATTAAATAGAATAATGTAATTGTGCCTGCTGAGGCCATTTTAGAATGGAATATCATTTGAATCAAGTTGACATTTGAGCTGAGTCCTGAATGACAAGACAGAGTCAGTCATGTGAAGATACGGGGGCAAAATGTTCCAGACAAAATGAACAGCAAATGCAAGGCCTGAAGCCAGGAATTAACTTGGTGTGTTCAAGAAAAGAGAAGAAAGATAGTGTGTATGAAGTATTTGGGGAAAAGAAAGATGGCACTAGAAGAGGTTGGAGGGACTGGCAGGAGACAGATTGTGCCTAACTTTGTAGGCTGTGGTAGAGTTTAGAATTTGTTCCACGTGCAATGAAAAATTACTGAAGGCTTTAAGCAAAGAAACATCATGACCAAATTTATGTTTTTAAAAATCAATCTGGCTACCCTGTGGAAAATGGACTACATAAGGACCAATAGAGTTTGAGAACTATAGATGTCAAAGTAGAATATGGATTTTACTTTGGTAGATGGTGGCTCAAATGAGAGTGGCAGTTGTGAGTCATGAACTATGGGTGAATTGAAGATACATTCAGAAGTCGGAGATGACAAAATGTGTGAATGAGCTGAATGAAAGACGTGAAGGAAAAGGAGCACTTTGGGATGACTTTTGGGTTTAGGCTTTGGGCTATTGATGAGGGAGGGGAGACTGGAAGATGAACAAGTTTGAGGGGGCAAGTCGATAGTGTGAGGTGCAAGTCTAAAACTCCTGAGAGAGTTCCTCACTGAGATCAATGATCGGAATACCTTCCGAACCTCTGTTAGCAGGTGGATGTTATTTAAACCCACGGTGCCAGAGGAGATCAGCTATGGAGCGAATGTAACTCAACCTGTTGAGGGTCTGGGATCAAGCCCTGAGGCATAAATGTGGGGGTCAAGAGGAGGAAAGAGAGCCAGCAAAGACTGAGAAGAGGGAACTAGGCTAGAAGGAAAAGTACTGAGCGGAGTGTCCAAAAACTGAAATATGCCAAAATGCTGCCGAGCGCACAAGTAAAATGAGGGCAGAGAAGCCACCGTGAGTGTGGGAGTGGGAGGTCACTGAGAGCTTGACAAGCAGATTGAGTGGTAGCATGGGAAGCCTGGTTGGCATGGCTGGTTGAGGCGAAAATGGCAAGGGAGGAAATGAGGACAGCAACTCATTAAAGCCATTTAGATGAAAAGCAGAGAAATGGAGCAATAGGTGGATACTGCGGCACGGGGAAGTTTTATTAAAATCATTGAAAAAATACTAGAGTACCTGTAAACATGAATGGAAATAACCGGTAGAGAGAAATAAACTAGTGACGTAGGAGAATATGAGAATAATGGCAGTGGTAAAGTCATTGGGAAGGAAGAAGGGATGGGATACAGCACTCAGGTGGCCTTTAATAAGGACAGAGATATTTCATTCATAGCAAAAAAGGAAAGACAAATCATGTAAGTCTAGATTCACAGGGATACAGCGGTCAGAATATATAACATGGAAGCATGCTTCTCTAACTGCTTCTATTTTCATGAAGTATGTGGTTATGTCAACAACCAATGTTGAGAGAGAGAAGAGGGTATTGGTGGTTGAGGAAAGGAGGAAATATGAAAGAATCACCTGGGAAAATGAGAGAGGAACCACATGTTGGAATAAAATAGGATTACAAATTTGTAATCGCCTATTTTAAATGTATGGTTAGAAGTTTAAAATGAGACCAGTAAAAATGTTTTGGTGTTTCTCTACAAAGACATTTCAGAGCTTAGGTATAGAGGGAAAGCTAAATTTTACACTAGTTAGAGATTTGCTAGGTGACTATTAGGGCATCAAGAGGTGCTGAGGTGTCACAGAGGCTGCAAGCTAATTATGGAACCTAAGCTCCCTTCAGAAGATATGGCAGTCCCCTTTCCTCATGGGGGTGGTCTTGCCGTGGATCCTCAACAAGAAAAATCACAACAACATATAATATTCCAACATAAAGAGATTATCAAAAGTCTAGGCTGTATAATCTTAGAAAAAAAGTGAAGTATATTAACAATTCAGTCTAAATTAAGCTTTCCCAAGAACCACTCCTGGGAGTGTTTCAAGGGTGTGCTTCCAAGGGCTGTAAAATGTGCCCTGTCCCCTCTTGAGAGTCACTGTGATAGGGAGTCATCTGTAAGAGTGTGTCATCTCTCTCAGGTTCGTTGAAGCAGGAAAAGGGTGGGAAATCACTGTTCAAAAACACCTGCATTCAGATTAAGTTACTTCCCATCTTTCAAAAAAAAATGTATAATACAGGGTTGAAAACTTGCTTTACATTTGTACAATATAATAAGCACTCAGGTGTTTTTTCCCAGAACAAGAGTACTTTGCCCACAAAGGAGCAATCAATTCTTCCGTGGCCTGCAAGAGAAAACAGGGTGTTTTATTTTCCAACTCCTAGTTGTAAAGGTTTACATATATATATATATATATATATATATATGTGTGTGTGTGTGTGTGTGTGTGTGTGTATATATATATATATATATATATGTATGTACATGCATATATTTGTATGGATATTTGTACTTATATATAAAATATAGGTGTCGGTGTGCCTAAACACACACACACTTACACACTTTCGGCCCTGGCACTCTGTAAGAACAAATGATTAAGTATTGTAATTCTATTTCACAGCAAATGGCTTGGAAGGTAGACCCTACTTACTCTAGTCTGTGTGAGATCAGACGCAGCTCGTATCTATAAAAAAGGACATTTGAATGCTATTCTCTACTTTAAAAAAAAAATACAAGTAGGAGAAACCTCGTGAGTACCATTTAAGTCAAAATATCAGGTTCAATGGCCCTTTGCTTTGGGGGAAAACAACAGCAAAGAAAAACGTTGTTATCTCTCGGTGGGCCTTATATTAACTGAAAAAGATCACACCTCCCCAATTGATATCAGAATACTTCTAAATTAGGGTCATCAAAATAAGGAATAGGAGGGTAAAGGTTAAAAAGGGGCTAAATGACTACACAAAGAAATCACATGCTGCAAGTTACCCCTTTTGCTTCTGTTCCTTCTGTAGACATACAACATCTTCAGTGACGGGCTCCTGGAGTACGCTGGTTTAAATCGTCAGTTTCTCTTCCGCCGCCTGGATCCTTTCACTCTCTACACGCTGACCCTGGAGGCCTGCACCAGAGCAGGCTGTGCACACTCGGCACCCCAGCCCCTGTGGACAGATGAAGCCCCTCCAGACTCTCAGTTGGCTCCTACTGTCCAGTCTGTGAAGTCCACCAGTGTTGAGCTGAGCTGGTCTGAGCCTGTTAACCCAAATGGAAAAATAATTCGCTATGAAGTGATTCGCAGATGCTTTGAAGGGAAAGCTTGGGGAAATCAGACAATCCAGGCCGATGAGAAAATTGTTTTCACAGAATATAACACTGAAAGGAATACATTTATGTATAGTGACACAGGTTTGCAGCCATGGACGCAGTGTGAATATAAAATCAATGCTTGGAATTCAGCCGGGCATACCTATAGCTCTTGGAATGCGGTGAGGACATTGCAAGCACCTCCAGAAGGTCTCTCTCCACCTGAGATATCCTATGTATCTATGAATCCCCACAAGCTGCTGATTTCCTGGATCCCACCAGAACAGCCTAATGGTATTATCCAGTCCTATAGGCTTCAAAGGAATGAAATGCTCTATCCTTTCAGCTTTGATGCTGTGACTTTCAATTACACTGATGAAGAGCTTCTTCCTTTTTCCACCTATAGCTATGCACTCCAAGCCTGCACAAGTGGAGGCTGCTCCACCAGCAAACCCATCAGCATCACAACTCTGGAGGCTGCTCCATCAGGAGTCAGCCCTCCAGATCTTTGGGCCGTCAGTGCCACTCAAGTAAATGTGTGTTGGTCACCACCCACAGTACAAAATGGAAAGATCACTAAATATTTAATTATATATGGTAATAAGGAGTCTCTTGCTGGCCAGGGCCTGTGCCTGCTGGTTTCCAACCTGCAGCCTTACACTCAGTATAACTTCTCCCTTGTAGCCTGCACGAATGGAGGTTGCACAGCTAGTGTGTCAAAATCTGCCTGGACAATGGAGGCCCTGCCAGAGAACATGGACTCTCCAACATTGCAAGTCACAGGCTCGGAATCAATAGAAATCACCTGGAAACCTCCAAGAAACCCAAATGGCCAGATCAGAAGTTACGAACTTAGAAGGGATGGAACCATTGTGTATACAGGCTTGGAAACTCGCTATCACGATTTTACTCTCACCCCAGGTGTGGAGTATAGCTACACAGTAACTGCCAACAACAGCCAAGGGGGAATTTTAAGTCCTCTTGTCAAAGATCGAACCAGCCCCTCAGCACCCTCAGGGATGGAACCTCCAAAATTGCAAGCCAAGGGCCCTCAGGAGATCTTAGTGAATTGGGACCCTCCAGTGAGAACAAATGGCGATATCATCAACTATACTCTCTTCATCCGCGAACTGTTTGAAAGAGAAACTCAAATCATACACATAAACACAACTCATAATTCTTTTGGTACGCAGTCATACATAGTAAACCAGCTGAAGCCATTTCACAGGTAAGTAGTCATGTCTCAGTTTTCTGAGAGTCAGCCACTGACCTTTCTATTGCCTGAGCCTTTGGTCAGTTCTAATGAAGACTAAAAATGGGAAGCATGGTGTCCCCAACCTCCCTCCACCTAAACATGCATAGTAGACAAAGCGCATCCTCATTAAAGCAACGCTTATTTTCGTAACCTCCAGAGAGCAGAATTCTTGCAGGCGATATTTTGAGAGTCAGTTTTTCAGAAAGGTTTCCAACGCATCCTCATGTCTGAAATAAGTAGAATGGAGATGAGGTTAATCCCCCTGGAAATATGCAGGTCCCTGGACAGTTCTGACAGCTCCAATAGGGTCATCTGACCAGGGTGTGAGAAAATGATGTATATTTTAAGGTTAAAAAGTGTCTATCAGCCAGGCACTCATGCCTATAATCCCAGCACTTCGGGAAGCCAAGGTGGGTGGATCTCCTGAGGTCAGGATTTCCAGACCAGCCTAGCCAACAGTGAAACCCTGTCTCTACTAAAAATACAAAAAGTAACCAGGCATGGTGGCAGGCACCTGTAATCCCAGATACTTGGGAGGCTGAGGCAGGAGAATCACTTGAATCCTGGAGGGGGAGGTTGCAGTGAGCTGAGATTGTGCCACTGCACTCCAGCCTGGGCAACAAGAGCTAGACTTTGTCTCAAAAAAAAAAAAAAGAAAAAAAAAAAAGTGCCAATCAGTGAGTGCTATGACCAGCCAGAGTTAGAATAAAACAAGATTTGGTTTAAATTTGTTTAAAACAAAATTTGTTTTGTGAAGAGCCTTCTTATCAAATCCAGCACTTCTTCCAGGAATAATAAGGCTTCTCTGACTATTTTCTTATGATTTCTCAGGACAGTGCCACTTTGCTAGCTCCTGTTTTCCTATCGGTTCCATCTGGGCTCTGTGACATGCATGGAAGTGTGTTTTCTGCACACAAAAGATTCTTCCCCATAGCTTAAAGAAAATTGTTTGGCATTGTTCCCCATCACATTTTAAGTAACTTACATCCCCAGAGAGAAGGGTAATAAAAGACATTTTATGCTTAAAATTTAGTAAATGAAAAGAATCACTTAAAAAAATTAAAGGCTGAAAGAGTGTTGATTTCCAACTACCTTAGGTAAAATTTAGCTATTATCGTAATCTAGTGATGTGTAGATTAGATTCTCCTATAATTATCTCTGATATATAGCGCTGTTTAAATGAAACATTCATGGTCTTATGCATCTACTCATGACAATTATTTAGGGTCATATTAAATATTAAACAGTAATTAAAACTTCCTCAGGTATCCTCCACAGCTAATCCACATGCTATGTGAGCTGGCTTTTATATTACCTTACACTGATTCAGGACATAAAAAAGGCCAACTGTAGCTGCAGAGCTGTATACTCTACACTGGCTTCCTCTACTTTTCTGCACCTCCTCCTTTCAAAAATCGTATCAATTTGCTCCCCTTTGAAACTCTTAATCAAAAAATCTTCTAGAGAAGAAACAGTTTGTCCAGAGATGAGAGGAATGCTTTTTCCTGGCTGGAAGAAAGTTTGATTTATCTGATAAATTGCAATGATATTTAAGAATATGAGAGAGATCTCATTATTCACTCTAACTGAATCTATAAGTGACATTGACATAAAACAGAATATCATTTCCCTATGAAGTTGGAGTTCACGTGGGGATTTTTGACTTTGTGGATTAATGTTCACCAAATATTGCAAATCTGTGTGTCCTCCTCTCAGCACCCCCAGCTGGTCAGTAAGAAGAAGTAGCTTGGGAATGTCCTAAGTAGCAGAGGAATCCAACCCAGAATCTAAAAACTACCACAGATAATGAATAATCTCTATGTGCGAAATCAAAATTGACTTCACAGAATTGCTTAGAAGTCAGATCTGCCATACAGAGCTATGGATTTGATTACCAGTAAAGTGGTAGCCCTGTCATGGTGGAGATGGACATGAGAGGAGAACCAGGGGAGGAGGAGAAGAAATAAAGGAATAAAATAGGTCACAAAGGGAAAAAAGGTGTAATTAAGAAAGCACTGAGCCAGGAGCAATGGCTCATGCCTGTAATCAAAGTGAGCAGATCACCTGAGGTTGGGAGTTCGAGACCAGCCTGACCAACATGGAGAAACTCCATCTCTACTAAAAATACAAAATTAGCTGGGCATGGTGGCACATACCTATAATCCCAGATACTCTGGAGGCTGAGGCAGGAGAATCACATGAACCTAGGAGGCGGAGGTTGCCGCGAGTCAAGATCATGCCATTGCACCCCAGACTGGGCAACAAGAGCAAAACTCCATCTAAAAAAAAAGAAAAGAAAGGAAAGCACTGGCTGGGTGTGGTGGCTCAAGCCTGTAATCCCAGAACTTTGGGAGGATCACGAGGTAAAGAGATCAAGACTATCCTAGCCAACATGGTGAAACCCCGTCTCTACTAAAAATACAAAAATTAGCTGGGTGTGGTGGTGCACGCTTGTAGTCCCAGCTACTCAGGAAGCTGAGGTAGGAGAATTGTTTGAACCCAGGAGTCGGAGGTTACAGTGAGCCAAGATTGTGCCACTGCACTCCAGCCTGGCGACAGAGCGAGACTCCATCTCAAAAAAAAGGCTAGAACCAAAAGTACTAAAGGGAGAAAGAAGGTAGCTCAGCACTTGAGGGAAAATTGAAGGTGTCATAATAGCAGTAGTGCTTGGGAATAGAGAAAAAAGTGCTTATTTGCAGCCATAGGCACTAAATACTCACAAAAATTCTTTTTGTCAGAAAGAAAAGTCCCTGCTATGTAAATAGACCTTTTCAAGTAGCAGAGACCAGCTATGAGGAAAAACGTAATTGATTAGTTGAGTTTAACTGGATGGTAATAAGGTGTCTTCATGATTGATAATCTGGTGTGTAGTTGAGTTAACTTTGGCCCCACAAGGTCTGTGTATGTAAGGGAGCCTGTTTTAAGATGTTAGGTATCAGGTGAGGGGATTGATTACCACTGAGACCTTCATTCCATGATGTTCTTTCATGACCTGGACATACTCCTGGAGGATCATTCAGCCCTAGTTGCAAAGGTAGGAGGAGTCCAGGACTGCTGAGAACTGGTTCATACTTCCCAAGGTCTGCATTCTTTATTGCTGTTAGGTCATTCTGTAGAGTACCAGAATTTTCATGTCGGAAAGAATCTTGAAAATTATTTATTCCATACATCCTTGTTTAGGAGAAGAATTGTGCTTACCCGTTTCAAAGAGATAAGGAACTTTAGAAAGTCAGGAGGATTTTAATTGTTCAAAAATATCCATGTAAATATAACTTTGTTATTCTTAAGAGTTAGCTATAAATAAGAATATATGTAAGCTTTTTTTTTTAAGGCTTGGTGTTTTAAGGACTCTTCCCATGAATATGGGAATCACTAATTTCTGCTTTATGTCCTGAAGGTATGAAATACGAATTCAAGCGTGCACCACACTGGGATGTGCCTCAAGTGACTGGACATTCATACAGACCCCTGAGATTGCACCTCTGATGCAACCTCCTCCACATCTGGAGGTACAAATGGCTCCAGGAGGATTCCAGCCCACCATTTCCCTTTTGTGGACAGGACCGCTTCAGCCAAATGGAAAAGTTTTGTATTACGAATTATACAGAAGACAAATAGCAGCTCAGCCTGGAAAATCCAATCCAGTACTAATCTATAATGGAAGCTCAACCTCTTTTATAGATTCCGAACTATTGCCATTCACAGAGTACGAGTATCAGGTAAGAAATGTGTGTTATCAACAATTCGAGCTGATTGTGTGCACCCATCAGCACCCGCCCGTAAAAATGGTGTGCAATTTGAAAAGACACTTAAAGAAATGTAGGACTTAAGGAGGGTAATAGTATTCTTTAAAATTTTTTTCAGCAGTAAATGAGGAAAAGCCATATACATTGCCTTTTTCATTTTCTTGGTTTTTGAGTCCTGCAATGTATGTTGTTTTTCTTATGTAGATTCCAGGTGAAATAATTTGCTTTTCTTATTAATAGAGTGGTATCCGCCATTAAGATTCCCTCTGTCAGTGTTGCCTTGGTAGGAAATGCTCCTTATTAAAAGATCATTTTGCAAATAACTCATTACTTGTACCAAAACAAAGTAAAATCAAATGGCAAACATCTCTAGCTTCCATGCTCAAGAAAGAGAATGTTGAAAAAAAGTCTAGAGGAACACAACTAACCTGCCCATGGAAATGAGGTAAGTTTTCTATGAGGATGGCCTAAAAATATAAGACTACACATTCTTAAAAAGCCAAGAATTAAGACTAATCTTCAGAAAATAGCGTGAATTCTATGGAGGACTTTCTGTTAGGTTTGTTTGTTTTGCCATCGGGGTCCATTTGCATTCTTCTCGCAGTAACAACCCCGTTTCCTGTTGGAGAATGCTTCCCCTACCCTTTGCTCAGGTGTGGTGGGAGTGTCAATCAATGTGTCAGGCTGTCTCCTAGCCAAGTGGTGGGTACACGCGCTGCTCAGTCCCTCAGATTTGCCCGGGGCTTGATCTTCAGCAGGGGACTCAGAATTTTGAAAGGTGGAGGTGAGAAGTCCTGATAAAATATCCCTAACCTCAGTCTAAAAGTTTTTCTTTTCCCTGCTATTTCCAAGCATATTTCCAACAATTGTAACAATTCTTTTAATTCCATATACTCACAGTAAACTCCTTTTTGCTTCAGTCAGAATCAGTGCCTCTTGCTTGCAGTCAAAGAAAACTTACTGATTGATGTAAGCACTTAAGTGCCAGGCACAATGCCAACAGAAATTTTCTAAAAGAGGAAACTGAGCCTTAAAAAGCTTATTATAACATGTAATAATAAAAGTAACACGTCACCAAAAAAATAGTGACCAAATCAATGAGTATAATGATTACAGGGAACATTTTAAGCATGAAAAGAATATTTTAGGACAATAATGGATGGGACAAATTACTGAATTAAGTTAATAAGATTTGAAAATACAAATAAATTATTGAATGGTTTGGAAAACACACAGATATAAATCCATAATCCCTTGTTTGCAATTCCAAATCTAAAAATCTCTTAAAAGTATTATCTTGCTTTGCCACAAGTCATTTGGCAACAAAACTCAATCTAAACAGACTTGAGACTATTTACAGTATTTGCTTACCTCATTTAATATGAATGTTTATATGTTTTGCTACAAAAATATTGTTTTATTATAAGAAGGCTAACCAGATCATGCTGTTGATATTATAAAATTACAGTGCATACATTTTATCCTATTTCAAAATCTGAAAACAAATTTATTTTAAACCATATCAGGCCCCAAGGGTTTAGGATAAGAAATGTGGTTTATGTCGTCAAGGAACAAAATACTTACTGATGCCACCATTGGAAACATAATACTATTAGAAACAGCCAGAACCTGTGTGTCTGCTCTTTTGTTCTTTTCTCATTTCCTTAATTGAAAAGTGTCATGTTATCAAAGTTATCAATTATGTAGACTCCCTTTCAAACAAAAATGGTACCTTCCTGAGAGAGCTGGATGAAATCAGCATGAAATCTTTGGCCACTAATTAGACACAACTTAATGACCAATATATAAGAAACACAAACTTTCTTTGGTATTGTGCTGTGTCATTGGGCTAAATTCTGGTCACATGATCTGTAGAAGTCTCATTCCAGTTGTTCGTTTGTTTTAGACAGAGTCTTGCTCTGTCTCCCAGGCTGGAGTGCAGTGGCGAGATCTCAGCTCATTGCAACCTCTGCCTCCCAGGTTCAACCAAGTCTCCTGCCTCAGCCTCCAGTGTAGCTGAGATTACAGGTGTGCACCACCATACCAGGCTAATTTTTTTGTGTTTTTGGTAGAGACAGGGTTTCGCCATGTTGACCAGGCTGATCTTGAAGCCCTGACCTCAAGTGATCAGCCTGTCTTGGCCCTCCAAAGTGCTGGGATTACAGGCATGAGTCACCGCGCCAGGTCCCATCCTGGTTTTCTAAGGAATGGAAAGCTCCAACCATGTGTCTTGTCTCTAGTCAGATTTTTCATCAGGTACTAAGGATGACGAGGAATCAAAGAACCCACATTTCAGAGGAGAGGCAAGTTAAGAACCTTAGGCTATGTGGTCTCTTTCGAAACTGTTACTATCAGCTGTGTTACACTCCTCCGTACTCATCTCACTCAAATGAAAGTATTTAATTTGGTTTTTGATCTCCAGTTTTTATTTATTAGCTAATCCCATGTAGTTACAACATAAGGATAGAAAACAGAGAAAATCCAAATTTAGCTCAGCCCCAAGGCCCAGTTCTTATGGAAAACAATATTTTGAAAAGCATAGATTAAATGCTGAAATAAATGAAAGGAAAACATTGGTTTCATTTAGCCTGTGCAAATACCGAGTCTATGCAGACCCAGAGTAATCCTACAGAAATCATTGAGGAAGTTATATACTAAAACAATTTTTTTAAACAAAAGAGCACTTTGTATTTGTGATGAATTTGCATTGCTCTCAAATCCACTTGAGAGTTACTTCATCTGCAAGTTGCCTTTGAATACACCTTCATTGTCATATACACATCTGCTCACCCAACAACTGACAATGAGTTGACCCTTCTGGAGAGGATTATGTTTTCGAGGTAATTGTAGATTGTAGGGAATGAAAACAAAGAACTGAGAAACTTCATAGCAGTGTGAAAGGATTAATCGGGAGATCGTGAGGATGTGTAGCTGGGGAGGTTGCCACCCACATGGTGTGTCTTGCAAGCGTCAGATGGGGCTCCTCACCACCTTCCTACACTATGCTACATTATTGTACTCATTTCTGTTTTTGAGTTAAATCATTGAAAGAAGTTGTTAAAATTTAGTTATATAAACAGAACAAGACAGCTTTCACTAGTCTAAATCAGCTCATTCTATCAGATATCTTGGATATCACATGGATAAGTTCTGATGGGCAGGAGGGTCAGGAAATATCTGGAGAAACGGATACTTACAGAGAGAGGGGGAGCTTCTCACTGGAGAAAACCAAAGAGGGAAATTAAATGAGCAGCAAATGTCACTCACCTCACCACAATTCACATAACCAGCTTGGTAACTAGCTTCTTTAGAGGTGAGAAAAATCCATGTGCTATCAAAAGCATCTTCTAAATGTTTACTAATACTTCGATCTGGAATGCCCTAAAGGTAGTATCCCCAATGTTTATAGGACAAATGAAGGACCTAAGAGCTTGTTCAAAGGGCAGATACCTGGGTGGAATGGGAAGGGACCCCAGCAACCTGTATTTTTAACAAGCAGCCTGGATGGTCCACAGCCCACTTTTTTTGGAAATACTACCTCAGAGGGTGCAACATTGCTGCTGTGCCACTTAAGCCCAGTTTTCAAGTGGTGATTTTCCAAATCAGTGGTTCTTAGTCTTGACTGCACACTAGAATCACCTGGGGAAATTTCACAACATTCTGGATGCCAATACCCAGGCCCCATTCGCCTGTAGTTCTGATTCTGGGATGGGTTCGGGCATCTGTGCAATTCAGAAGGTCCCCAGGTGATTCTCATTGCAGCCAGGGTTGAGAATCACTAGCCTAAACTGTCATAAACAGATCGCCTAAATAAGTGAAGCCAGCTCCCCACAAATGCCTAATTTACATGTGATAATTGATGATAGCCTATTGACATTGGTCTATCCATCGCTTTCCTAAAGAAGGGTCCTATTGTTTTGGTATGAAGCTAGAGAGGGTAACAGAATATATTATCTACAAAGTCCATATTTCAGTTAATCAAATAATTTATTTTAATCATCCTCATGGATTTTATTTGGTTTTAGTTATTGTTATTTTATTTTCTTTTGTTTCTTACTTGGGAGGTCCAGTCTTTGGTGGTAAGAGTAAAGTTCACCGTCATTTAAAACAGGGGATCTTTCTAGTTTGAGACGTTTCAGCATACCTTCCAGAATTCTGGGATTCTGAAGGATAATGCTGGAGGATTAGCTTTAATAAAGCCAGTGAGAACTGAAATATATGTATCAAAAAATTAGGAAGATTATTATTATTTTTTTCCACAAGAATAGGTCAGTGGCTTCACAGAGTACAGTGCAGGGCCCCATTAGAAAGCAAACATTCTCTGTGAATTTTGAATGCAACTTAGTTTACCAAAATCTAATTCTTAAACAACTCTGTAAATATATGTTCCATGCATGAGATGCATCTATACTAAATAAAATTCTTCCATTGCATAGACCTCTTCCTTAAATAGAGATCACTGGCTTGCTTGTGCTACAGAATATTTACAAATCCAAGAAGATTTTTTGGAAGACAATACTCATTTCTATCTTCAACTTTTCAAAATTGGGCTATTCTAATACATGCAATGTGAACCTCCAAATTCTATGTGGAGCAGCTCTTAATTGTTTAGCAGCAAATTAAGGCAATATTCTTCCCACAGGCTTCGAGAGGGACCTGGGTGTGAGTCTACTCCATTAAGACATTTTGTTTTTTACCTTTGGGGAGTGAGCCGAGGCTAATGAATAGCTCTCAGTAATTGTACATTCATATTCATACTCTCGCTTAAGGCAATGACTCACCACGGATTTGATAGGGCCCACCACCACCCCCCCCTTCACTGAATCATGCTGTCAGTGACTTAATTAGTTTTCCTGAAACTTCCTCACTTTGACAGATTTTTGCAGTAAGCGCCCACGCACTCAGAGTCTCTGAAGGCTTCTGGTGCCTCATGGCTGGGTGACTGAGAAGCAGCAGGGCAGCCTTAGAGGAAACTCTGTGACTCATGGCATGGGGTCCGAACTCAGGGCTAATGCTGAAGGAGCCCACACAGAATGGCAGTCTGCTGCTTTCTCACAGACGAACACTGTCCCCAAACAAGCGGATGGAAGGAAGGGCAGTGGAGGAGACACAGAAGGGGATCCTCACTGTCGCTGTCAGTGGCAGCTGCCTGAAGACTGCCGGGGTACTGTGGAGGCCTTCCCCGCACCAGCTCCCACCATAGGCTACTAAATTGTTGGTGATGAGTTAGAAAGGAGCGGGGCTGGGAAGGGAAGAACAGCCAACATCTTCTACTCCCTCTCTCACTACTTCTGGATCCTTGAGCACTTTGACCTCTTTGGGCCTTTCCTCATAATATAAGTTAGGGCTGCTATGATGGAATATCATAGACTGGGTGGCTTAGACAACAAACATTTATCTCTCACAGTTCTAGAGGCTGTGAAGTCCAAGGTCAAGGCACCTGCAGATTCAGTGTCTGGTGAGGCTCACCTTCTGGCTTGCAGATAATGGTCTTTTCCTTATATTCACATATGCAGGTAGAAGGAGATGGAGAGGACAAGGAGGGAAGAGAAAAGGGTAGGGGGACTTCCTCTAGTCTCTTTCTCTTCTTGTAAGAACAGTAGTCCCATTCATGAGGGCTCCTCCCTATGGAACCTAATAACCTCTCAAAGCCCTCCATGCCATCACATCAAAGATTAGGTTTCAACATGTGTATTTGCAGGGGACAAAAACAGTCAGTTTATAGCACTCATTTACAAAGAGAAGCACCCTCCAGCTCTATATTCTATGGGTAGAATAGTGGTAAGCCACAGGCATATAATTTTTAGAAATTCTAATCAAACTTTTCTTCTCTTGATTGGTTTTTGTAATCTACAGTTTGTATAACCTGACAAAATAAATTCTGACCCAAAACAACTGGATTTTTTTTTTTTGAGACAAAGTCTCACTCTGTCACCAGGCTGCAATGCAGTGGCACGATCTCAGCTCCCTGAAACCTCTGCCTCCTGGATTCAAGTGCTTCTCCTGCCACAGCCTTTTTTTGTATTTTTATTGAAGACAGGGTTTCACCATATTGGCCAGGATGGTCTCCATCTCTTGATCTTGATCCACCTGCCTCAGCCTCCCAAAGTGCTGAGATTGCAACTGGATTTACTAATGGTATTTAGCTTTAAGTTGTGTTGATGCAAGTGAGTGTATGAGATCAGCTTCAGACAATAAATGGATATATGGTTATTTATCACCAAGTGGACATGTGGAAATATCATTAGTTGTGTCTCATTGAAACCTATTTATTTACTAATATATTTTTTAAAGTATAACTATGTTATAACATATAAATGTAAATAAATAACAAACTAAATTTCTTTAGTTAGCTACAAATAAGAGTCTCATTTATGTTCCTGAGAAAAGCCACACTATCAAAAAGTTATCATGACTATTTCACTAAAGTGACAGAAAGCCAATGTAAACTAAGTTAAACAGAAGGGAATTGTTTCTGCTCTCATATCTGGGAAGGTCATTGAAGGAATTCCTTGAAACCAAAGAAAAGATATCAACACCAGGCCCTGGAAACCTAGGATGCAGGACTCGGATGCTGCAGGGTTCATTTATTCTCCCTCTCCTTACCTCATCTCAGCTAGTCTCTATTTGGCTTCATTCTGCGCAGTCAAACCAGGCATCTGAGGAAATCACTACTAACAATCCCAGATTCAAGCCCTTTCTGTGCATCCATTTCCTTTTCTTTAAAACGTGAATAGATGTAGCACTGAACTTGCTTTGAGGTTAAATAACTTAATATGTGAATGTGCTTGGAAAAATGCCTCATACATAGAAACTACTTCACTTGTATAACAATAATGGTTATTATTATTACCCATCCACCTTACGGTGGAAAGAGGACTGTAAGTCAACCAAGTGCAGGACTCTGACTGATCCTATTGCACTACCTTCCTTCCTGTGAACCAAGAGAACAAAGGACTGTGACTGAGCAGGTGTGGTCGCAGGGCCCAGTCAGGCAAGGCTGCATGAGGTATGTGGGAAATGCTTCCAGCCAGAAGCAAGAACTGCCCTCCCTAGTACGCTACACACACCAACCACAGGCACAACTACTCCACACCTGTGGGACATTGACAGTCTTTGTGCTCTTTCACATTGGATGCTCACACCCTTCCTGTTTTCCAGATGAGGAAGCTGAGTTACAATCACATACCTTGTGCAAGAAAGGTACTTTATTTCTGATAACCTTGCTTTTCTCATTAAAAAAGGGAGTGTGTTATGAGAACTAAGAATCTGTGTGTCTAGTAGGATGGCTGCTACTTAGTGGGTCCATGCCCCCATCCAGTCCCCCCAGGATCCCACTAGTTAAAAGAAGGAGAAACTTTCATTCAAGACTATAAAAAAAGCCAGGTCAAGACCTTTCTTTTGTATATATCAGCAAGTCATTAACAAAATGTTAGAGTGTAAACATCTCTAATCGGTAGTACAGTTGGCTCTAAAAGTGTGGTACTCCTTCCACTAGGCAGTTCAATGCTCCTTGTCCTTGCCATTTCTCTTCTCAGAAAAAGAGTAATTTACCCACATACCCATGACTAAAATTCTAAACTCTGATAGTCTGACTGCTTTTCTGCAGTCAGCTACTTGCCTTGTATTGCCTGTTTTCTATTGCTATCACCCTTACCCCATCCCTTTTCTATATCACATTTAGAGAAAACATATTGAGCATGTTTCTGTTTAGTTTTGGACTTGCATTTAATTAGGTATTAATCTCACCAACGTATTTCTGACCAGCATGGAGGCTTTTGTTTGGTTAATTTCTCCGGCAAGAACTAAGCTCCCCGCCGCCCACCCTAACACCCACGGCTCAAGGTTTTAAATGATTTATTGATACTGTCTGACTCAGGCAGTGTATTTATTCTAAAACTTCAGGGCCTGAGTGCACAGCTTAGACTGAAGGCCACTGGGACATTTCCATGTATAGAAAATTGAAGTCTGCCACCAGGCCTGGGGCCTGATCATTTTTTGCATCAAGCATTTTGTTCCCCCGGGAGATCATTTCTACCTGTCTGTGTAAGCATATTCAGGAGCATGCTCTAGATCTTTTTGTTCTTGTTTCATCTCTCATGGTGACCCTTGGGACTTTAGTCTTAAGTCTCTATTGTTGGCAATCTTGATGGCGCCTTTGGGACAAGTTATTCATGTGAAGGTGGGTTGGTTCCCACCCTCATACACACGCAGCTCAGACTTATATTTCATTTAAGCTGATATTGATCTTCCTATCTCTGTGTTGGAAGCTTGTTTGCTGGAAATAAAATGTTGAACACAACGGAATGCTCTTCAACTGAACGTAGATGATGTGTAATTCCAGCCTGCCGTCATGGCTCTTCAGATGGTCATGAAAACAAAGGCTCCCACAGTCACTTGAAACAGGTTCTGTAAAAACATCCAGGAAAGGATGAGGTGTGTTTTACTTATTTTCCTTTATCCTGTAAATTGAGTTTTTAATAACCTGTCCTTATTAAGTACCTACATTGTTCAAAGTATATACCTAGTTACTAGGATTGAGGCAGAAGGCTAAAATCCATGCACTCTACCCTTCAGGGACTTAAAGTATAGTTGATAAGACAAATAAAGATGCCCACGACTAATGTATCCATAAAAATATAGCTTGGAATGTTGATGTTTGCAAAATCTGAGCGATGGTGAAACAGACCGAGGAAGGAAGAAGCAGCTTCCTTACCTTCAGGGACAGCATGACTTCTACACCAAACTCTAAAGGCCACTCTTATTCTCCTCTCTGGCCAGATGGTTTTGTGCAGCACAGGTGGCACCTTGATATTATAAATCTACTTGACTAAAATCATTCCTCAGAGACATGAAGAGATACCATTTCCCTGTTCCTTCAGTCTTAGAAAAAGAAATGCCTTTCTAAATCTCCATCCTTATGTTTAGAGGCCTCACTTAGCTCACCTGCTGTTATTGGTACCTGTGTAATGGTTCAAAATGTTCTCCACTGTATCAATCGGGATCTCAGCAGGAAACATATGGCACACTCAAAAGGATATTTGAAGAAAATTTAATGAAGAGGCCATTTATGGAGGTGTGGGCAGAATTAAGAGAATCAACAAGGGATGTTAAAATGCCCCGGGAGTAGGAAGAGCCAGAAGCTGTTACCGTCTAGGCCTGCAGGGACAACAGAAGAAACTGGGTCATTGAGAGGAAATTCAGCCTTGTCAACCTGCAGTGGCAAAGAGAGAAGCAGGAGAAACAGAACCTGAAGTCTGTCTTCCCTTTGATCAAACCCAAATGGAAAGGAGCCAGAGGAGAGATTCCAGGTGAGGCATTCTGATGAAGTCAGCCTCCCGGGATACAGAGCAAGCCAGAGAAGGGCCCAGAAGGGATCTGGGGAAAAACCAGCTCATCCCCCACACTCAGATTGATGCTGCTTCTCAACCAGTACGTCACAGTGTCTTCCCCAATAGAATCCATTCTGGGCTAGAGGATCACCTGGACAGCTTTGGCTTGTCACTCTATGATTATTGATAAACCACTAAGTAAATCTCAAGATTTAAGGAGGATTGTGCTTAAGTACTTGAAACAATGGCATAGTACCATTAAATTATAAATAAACATCAGGATATATGAAGCAATCCAATCTGCAAGTGTAAACAAGTATGTTAACCCATTCAAATAAGTCAGATGCCTTAAATGGTAATTTTTAAGAACACAGTTGAGACTTCTTGTTAATCGATTTATCTGTCTGTTGATGGACCTGATCATTACCAAGATGCCCATAAGCAACTAGAAAACTGTACAGTTCTCTCTTTGATTCCTAAAGGCATATTTCTAACAGAAACCAGCAACAAAATTATTTTCTCTAAAGAATCCATTGAACTGCTCTAATTTTTTATTTTATCATGCTTGGGACTTTTTGATAAATTTTAACTAACAATAAGACAAAGTAGAGAAGCCATCCAGTAAACACATTTCAATGTAGAGCAATATTTTTGAAAAGCCAGGCTTTTATTCACTCTAACCCTCAAAGCTTTAGAGTACAGAAGTACCTGGAAAAAAGATACAGAGGGAGATGTGGACTAAATTCCAAATGGTGTGGAGGGTTTTCCAGTCTTGTTAATATATAACAACTAACTAGAATCCAGAAGTAAGTTCCAGAATTGCTGTCTAGCCCCACTAGAGCCCCCAAACTGTTAACTCACTCTATCCTGTTTTTTCACACAAATAATGTGATAGTATTCACTATTATTTATTTAGTGTTTGCTGTGTGCTAAGGGCTATGTTAAGGACTGCATGTATATTAACTAATTTCATCTCATGCAACCATTTGAGATAGGTGTTATTACTAACACCATTTTACAGGTGAGAAATATGAGGCATTGAAAAATTAGGGACCATACCCAAGGATGTAGAGTTGGTTAGCTGAAGGACTCAAATTCAAACCTTAAGATTCAGGTTCCAAAGATGGTGTTCTTAACTTCTACCCCAACAGTTACTTCCAAATTGCATTTGTATAAAGCTTTGGGATTTTCAAAATATTGATGAAATATTTATAAATGTATTAATCCCCTACCCCATTCCTCATAAATTTCTAGAAACATTATTGCATGTAAATCTTAAAATAGTCCTGTGGGATAGGTGTTGTTACTAGCATAGTCAGGAATCTGAATGACTTAGCAAGTTACCTAGTCAAAAAGGGACAGAGTCAGAACTCAAGTCTAGACTTTCTGTCTTCAAGCCCAGTGATGGTTCTGCTGAATTGCAGCTTCTTTAAGTCACTTCCATCAGGAACACACATTCCTCACCCTGTGAAGACAGACTGATAAGGGATGCAGTCTGGGCTACATGAATTACCAACTCTGGATCCTCAGCTAGTAATTTAAACTCACTAAACTTTAGTTGACTTATCTGTAAAATTGAGATTAAAAAAAAAAAAAAAAACTTAGAAAGGTTGTTGTGAACTTTAAATAAGTTAACTTAAAGGCTAGGGTATTGTCACTTAAAAACAAAATTAAGATTTAATATATAAATACATAGAAGGTGTTTAGTATCCAGTATTCCTATAAAATGCAAATCAAATAAAGTCACTCTCCTACTGCAAATCCTCCTTCCTCCATTCCATAAAATGCAAACTCCTCTCTAGTTCCATAATGCCTTTCATAGTCTTAACTTTTGTCCAGTTCTATCCTCATCCCATTGCTCTCTGGCCTTTACTCACTAAGGTCAGCCACACGGCCTTCTTGAGAATCTAGCCTAAGGCCTTTGCATGTGCTCTTCTTTTGCACAGAATGCTCTTCCCTCAGATCCTCATCTGGTAACCTTCTGCCAATTTTGTCCCAGCTTGATGGTCAACTGTTGAGAGAATCTCCTGGGCAAGCCAACCATTTTCCGCTATATCACCTTATGTATATCATCCTACTATATCATCATTTCCTTTCTAGCATATATCCTTACCTGTTTATTTTATTTGTGTTTTTACTGATTGCCTCTCCTCACCAGGATGTTAATGACAGCCTTGTTCGCTGTTGTATCCCTAGCTCATAGAACAGCATCTGGCAGATAGAAATGGCTCAATCAATATGTGTTGAATTCATGGATGATAAATAGTCTCACCTAATTTACTATCCTTCATAGAGATGTTAATCATAATTGGTGATTGTGATCTTAGCTTCCTCTAGCAACTTATCGTGGATAAAGCATATATTTTAATGCTATATCCATTAGGGTATAGTTATTATTGTAGAGAACATAATGGAATTTCAATGCATTTACACATGTTTTGAACAGGATGAAATAAATGAGTAGGACTTGCTTCTTCTGTGTAATATGCAATATTGCTCAAAGCATGATAAGTGGCAGCAGAGATGGGCATCACATCGTTTGTGATAATTTCCACTGTCTCACTTTTGGGCTACCCTCCACCGAAAAATCCAGTCCATGCAGGGCTCTATGGCAAGCCCAGGGCAGCAAACCACCCATGTGGAAGGTATGTACAGGCCTCCTTTTAATGGCCTTTTGTAGGAAGGGGTAAGGAGCTCGGGCGTTTATGTCACATATCTGTATTGGCAGGCCAGCCTTATCACTTACCAAGTTGCATAAATTTCTGTGTTCCTCAGTTTTCTCATGTGTAAAGTGGGGATAATAATATCAATCATATAGGATTGTTGGGAGGAAAAAATGCAAAATTAGTACATAGACTACACTCACAAAAGTCTAAGTGCTCAATAAACCCAATAACTATTCTTATTTATCTTCCATGAGAGCCAGATGGGGTTGGGTTTCTGTTTCCTCTTAGGGAGAGCAGTTATAAGCAATAAAAATAGCATGTAATAACTCCAAACTTTCACTGTTTAGTTTTATTATTAAAAATGAATCAAAGCTTATTTCAGTGTTTCCGACTGTTAGGTCAGTTTCCCTTCTTCAGATATTAGAGGAGAACCATATTCACATGTATTAAGTAACTCCAAAGAGCAAGGCAGTATGAGAAGCAGTAATGACAAGACACCTGTTTTTAGCATGGGAAATGTCTTGTAATTTTTCCAGTAGCTTCACGTCTCTGAATTTCAAAAGGGCTCATAGCAAGCAAGACAATGTCCTGCTGTACCCTCTTCCCCTGGGTCCCAGAATTCAATTAAAATCATGTTCTATCTTGCCTAATCCAAACTGTTCTAGATGAAGGGTACCTGGAATACAGGGACTATATCTGTAATAGTGTGACTCTATTGTATCCAGCAAGGTACTATGCAAACAGAGATGCTGGAAAACATCCATTTGATTGTGAAGGAAAATCAGATAGGTAGGCAGTTAAATAGATAGCTACCTAGAGCTTTCCAGCACATTATTCCTTCATAACTGGAGCCTGCAGAGCTACTCATGAAATAAAACAATCTTGTAATCATGCAATTTCAAATTCATTGCATTGTCTTTTTTGCCAAAATTTTTTAACCACAATTCTGGCAAAGAAGATTCCAGCATATTGCTATTCAAACATATTCAAAGCCTATGACAAGCTACCCTTTATGAAGGCATTAGCGTGAGTGCCATGGGAAAATATACTCCAAGGTTGTAGATGAATTGATATGATTTCCTTGATTGTATCTTTTTATTTATGAGGCATAATTTATGAGCACTGGAAAGCAAACTGCAATGAGTGATGACTAGCAACAGCCAAAGTCATAAATCAGGAGAAGTGAAAGAAGTAGTGATTTTGATCGAATCTATTGAATTAGCTGTTGGCCTTAGCCAATACAGGTATTGGAAGGACCTTTTTAATATCTGTTTGTCCCCCTCATGGGAATGTGATAATAATCTCATTACATGCCCCTAGGAAACAAATAATTTAATTGTTTGCCCGTTAACATACAACTTGTTTACTTATTAATTACTGGCATAGCTGTTCATGCTAGATTGTTACTTATTTCTGATGTGAATTGTTATAAAATTATGTTCACATTCCTCAGTTTTTATCAACAATTATGTCTCCTTAGAACTGCTTGATATTAATTTGTCCTCAGAATTGTTGAAACACTTTTTTTAATCAAACATTATCATTATCCCACAAGGAAGCATGTTACTGAATTTCACAGAAGTTGCAGAGAGCTCAGATGTTCTTCCCTCTCTTAATCCTCTGAAAGTTAACAGTTATACTAATACAACTCTTATAATAAGCAGCCTGGATAAAGAACAAAATCTCAAATTTCTTCAAGCACAAGGACAGTCATCATCACTTACATTAGGAGTTAATAGATTAGAGACATTTTGTAAAAAACTTGTTGGCTGAATTTGGTTACTCCTGTATTTCATTTTTGTAAGGAAAATAATAGCAAATGTAAGACCAAATAAACATCAGCTTGGTGCTGACTGTATACAAACCATCCATGAACGGTTTGTATTATGAAATATATTATGAAATACGTTCCCTTGATTTTAACAAGACCTGTAGCATTTCCTTGGCCAAAAGAATCATAAAATATTTTCACAATGTAGGGGTTTTTCTTATGATACCATAAAGAAAAAATGCATCGGAAAACCCCCTTGAAGTTTATATTGATAATTTAGCTTTGCTCTAAGACAATATTTGGAAAACATCAATCCTAAGGAAGGCTATTTCAGAAAGATATGAGATAGTGAGTGAGACAACGTATTAAGGTGAAAACTACTTTGTTTAGCCAATACAGGTATTGGGAAGACCTTTTTAATAACTCTTTGTCCGCCTCATGGGAATGTGATCACAATCTTAACAACAAGTTAAGTGTGGAAATTGTGCTAAAGAATAACTAGCACAGTAACAGAAGCCACCACTCTGGGAGATTCTGATATGTTTCCCCTTCTCCCATCCTCTGCAGGCTAGTGGTCCCTTCTCTTTCCCATTCACAAAAATTATTACAATGCTTCTGTTCACAAATGCTTGCTTTCCTTCTAGAACAAAATTAGAAGGAGAAATGTTGGATTGAGAGAAACTGGGAGCATTTACAATAATGTTCATCTGGGCCAGAAGAAAAATAGACTCAGCAATTTCTAGAAATATCAAGATTTCAAAAAATTACACCTTAAGTGAAAACTAGGAGGCAAGAAGTGGTTCTACAAAGTCAGTAAACTCTGGCTCTGTTTGGAACTGTGATAAACACAGTGATTAACTCTATGATGATTATTGGATTCTAACGCATTCCAAGATACATTTCTTGTGTTTATTTGAATGATTAAAGATAATGACAAAGATAATGCAAAGTATAACTCTAAAGAGACATAAGTGGAAATTGAAAATGTACTGTGTCTGTATTTCTGTACCGGTTCTATAAAGAATAGCCCTTTGGGTTTTTCAAATAATACTGGATGTAAAAATCACTTGGAAATATGTTGAAAGGGAAGATTCCAAGGTCCTCTCACCAGAAATTCTGATACATGTACCTAGAATCATTTTGATGACCATGGCTTAGGAATGTATTTTGACAAAGACTTCTCTCAAAGAAGATTTCTAAGGCAATTTTCAAGAGAGAACAAATGATTAAATTCATTGTTTTCACAGCAATGTGATTATGGGAGCTTAGTGGCAGATGTTGACATTCCATGTAATTAAAAATTTTTAAGGCAAAATACAGTAATTAGTCCTTTGGGGTAGGAAAGAGTAAATAAAAGAACAATTTCATTTTTTTAATGAACAACAAGCATAAATATGGTAATAGTTTCTAGTTAGATTTAAAAACATATTACATTGAAAACAGAAATTCCATTGAAAACTGACATATTAATCTATCATTTTGCTAGTTAATTACAGAATTTGTGGCTAAACAATTGTAGTTATTTCATGCTTATTAAAATTACTTAATCTGTGTTTTCTATGACATTTTACACTGTAACTTTTTTCATGGTTACAACAGAAACCTTAGAAAAATAAACCAACCAAGTCAGTCAGTCCTAACTTTTCATTATTAATGGCTAGGGAAGTTTCTGACTCTAACTTCCATGTCATAACTGTGTGTGCACCCACTCATTCACATGTGTGTGTTCACCAAACCCAAATAATAATGTATTTCAGCAAAAACTTTAATCATCTTTATTTTTTATTATAAAAGAATAAACATGTTCAGTCTAAATACTGTAGGTATAAAGATATCCTGAATATATCAAAGATGAAGAATATCCTGACTTTTTTTTCCCTCTTGGCCATGGAATTCATACACCTTACTTGTTTTTCTTCCGCAATAATAACTCTTTCATTTTTCTAGAAGTCCACACACTAAAGAAAGAGGGAATGCACAACTGTTTGTTCATGAGGTATTTTATTTATTGATTTTTATGTGGGTTCATTACAACTAAATGATTGAGACATATTGCTAAAAAATTTTCCATGCAGGATCTCTGCTGCTTCCTTCTCCACCATATAAAGACAGACTCAAATCCTGGCGCATTGTTTCTTAGTGGGAATAATCTGTTAGTATTTTTACCCTGAACCCTGAACTACATTTCAATACTTTTATCTCTTGCTTAGCCAGGCATAGACAAAATTCTACAGTGGTATATTAGACAAATGACATTTTTGCCTTAACAGAGACAGAGACAAAAACAGAGAGATAGAAGGAGACAGAGAAAATACTATTATTTACAGGTTCTTTTTTCCTTTTCTCCTAGTGGCTTGATGTAACAGAGACACTGCTTTGTGGTACAAGTTTTGTGAAATTCATAATGCTTCATTATCTCAGTCAGCTTTCTCTTCATTCTAACTGTTTTCATTTTCACAGTAGCTCATGTAAATAGGTTGATCCTGCTTTGCATAGCATGTTGATTTATGTGAATGCTATTTTGATCTCAAATTGATTGAATACTAAAAAGAAAGTCTAGGAAAAAGACTAATGTATTATGAAGGACTCCTGCCAAAGACAAAATAGCCTAAATATATTCCCAATTAGTGATGGGGAATTTTGAATTGCCTAGTTTTCAAAGAGAATATTTGCAAGGAAATATAGCAAAACACTATAATACTGAGGCCCAAGTGTTTTTAAAATTCAGGGATTAAATAACATTTTGGAAATAGAACTCCACCTAGTAGAAGTTCACGTAATACAGGAAGGCTGATATTTAGTACGATCTACAACACTACCATTAATACTACAAAACCTTAATAGTATTTATGATTCTACATCTACATTGAAAATGAAAGAAAAGTTAATGTCCATAAGCCAGAGCCAGAACTGTGCTGAGCACTTTCTATGAATTATGCTTATTTCATCTCATTTTCTTTCAACACCCTATGCCTGCATTACTGCCATCTCTTATTGGTGCACAGTAATTAATTGGCAGGTTGTTGAATTTTTCTTTTATTATACCTAGTTGCACTTTCTCCCTCATTTTCTTCCCCATCTATTGTAGCCTGAATTTAAATTCTGCCTGCCCTTAAATCACCGACCAAAGTTCTGCTCTTGGCAAAAAAAAAAAAAAAAAAAATCTAATATCAATATTTATACCTTACTTTACCTTCCTTACCCAAGAATATTTTTTCAGATCTTGTCATTCGTTGTGCCATAATAGGTGTACCCCCATCACTTCCCAGAAGGATATTTGCAGTAAAAGAAGTTGTTCTGGGGCAGAGTGAGGAGCCAGGGACCCTCCTCATTAGCCCTGAAATCTGATATCTTTGTGAATAACCTGCTTCACCTACGCTCCCCAAGTCTAACCTCACCTATTTCAGAGGGGACTCTGAGAGCAGCTGTGGTTGTATTCTCATGGACTCTAACTTCCATGAAATCTGGCTCTCCCATGGCTAACATAGTTTCCTGCTCCTTACTTCCCTATACTTTCCAAAATAAACCTCCCTCGCCTAAGGCAGCTTGTACACGTCTATCCATCCTTGCAAGCTGAGACACCTTACCTAATCTAGAATCTCAGGTATTTGTCTATGACAAGTCGTTTAAGTTTCATGATTCTGAGTATTTTATTTTTGCATATTACAGAATAAAAAACACTGCTCATTGATATGGGCACTGGAGAGCAGAATTCTAGTTTCAGCTCTTGTAACTTTTGTCACCTTGAAGAAGATAGTGAAATTTTCTGAGCCTCAATTTCCTCACCTTTAAAAGGGGTGGAGAAAATACATTCTCCACTCACCTTACAAGGTTGCCATGATAAGGACTAAATAAGCTGACATAAGTTCAAGTGCTTTGTAAAATGTAGAGTTTATACAAATGTGAGTGATTATTATGCAAATGATGAGAGGATGTATCTGAGCTCTAAAAAGAGCAGGTGTGTCTATGTAAGTAGGTTAGTTGTCTCTTTTAAAAAATGAGGCTTCTGGCAATCCTATCAGCAAGGGGCTGGAGATTTGCATTTGACAGCAACCTGAAAACAATTCAGCATCAGAAAATTTACTTTCACAAAGGAATCCGGAAAAAGAAAGGTATGAAAATCACTGACAGGAATTGGCTTAACTACTAAAAATCCCTCTAATGTTTCTTCTCTTGAAGATATTATTGATGCAAAAACAAAGTAAACAGAAATGAAACTAAACTCTCACTGCAAAGTATTCTGACCATTTTTTCCCCACAAATAACTCCTGTTTTGAACATTCTGCATGATTAAAAAAAAAATACTGAATGCCTGGAACGTGTGTACTGTAGAATCAAACAAGTTTTTCAGACTTGTCTTTAAAAGCTCAGGGGTAAAATTTTAGAGAATATATAGTGTAGAAGAAACGCAATGAGAAAAAAATTTCCTGAAGTTAGGTTTTCAAATGAAAGCTTACTAAGGAATACTACTACTCCTAAACACGAAGACAGTCTTCTTGTATTGCCATTTAGATCTATCATTCTGATTGATCACTGTGTAGTTGGCTATTATTGGGCCTAATTTAACCCTATACACTCATACATCCATCTACTCTGTCTATTGTACCTGACATTCTACAAATTACTTACTCATGCAAATGACGACCTAAGGCAACCTTTTAGGATATTCGTGTTTAATTATACAAATGGTTCTTGATAAATAAGATTATACATCATTCCATATGTTTATTCCCTCCTTGATGAAAGGAAATTTAATTTTCATGCAGATTTGGTGGGGACAATGTTTAAGAATTGCTGAGTTTTATGTAGTCTGCAGATCCATACAGTTTGCAGAGGCTGACAAAATCACTCTAGTTCCCACACAGAGATGAGTAGTTTTTTCATTAGGCTTAAATCAACCCACTGCATTCTGAAATCCTAAAAGGCCCCTTTTGTGTTCACATGGTCAAAGGCAAAAGGCAAAAAATAAAAATAAATAAAAGAGGAAGAGCCTACCTACTCTCCTGTGTGATTACAAAGTTGCAGCATCAAAGTTTATCTCTTCCTGTTGTGTTTAGTTGCTTTTGGTTGCCAATTGCTTTCTTTATTTTTTTTATTTTTTCCAGCCTGAGGGTATCTTGCTTTTGACAGTCTTGTTGATTTCTCTTTGGAGGTCTGGGCAGTGAATTCTGCAGGAAAAGCCCCCAGTAGCTGGACATGGTGCAGAACCGGGCCCGCCCCACCAGAAGGTCTCAGAGCCCCCACGTTCCATGCGGTCTCTTCTACCCAAGCAGTGGTCAACATCAGTGCCCCCAGGAAGCCCAACGGGATCATCAGTCTCTACAGGCTGTTCTCCAGCCGCGCCCATAGGCCTGAGACAGTGGTGAGCAGCAGAGCTAGAAATCCAGGACTGGTTGACTTTTAAATATCATTACCATGGAGCCCTTGTTTTTATGTTTTTGTTTTTCTCTCCATCTTTCTTATCTTTCTATTCTCAATTGTCTTGTGGTGAACTTAGTAGTACAAAGATTCCTCAGAGAAGAAAAAGTGAACCCTGAGGAAACATAGAAAAAGTATGTAAACTCGTAGGGAGAGAGATGCTGAAGGTGGTATTAAAGACTCCACAAACGTAGGAAACTAAGACTTTAGAGACAATCAAACTAATTTAACTAGAAAACAGATCAACCACTTAACAGAGTGGTGCCACCTAGTAAGAAGTTGGCCAATGGTAATTATTGGTGGTGTAAATGTCAGTATGAAAAAGACAAAATAGAGCAAAGATATCCTTGGGATCTCCATTTTGACATGCACAAATCTCTACTAACACATGGAAAACGCTCATTCTTCTGGTGAATTCAAGAAAGTTCTAGCCCTTTGGAAGAGAGAGCAGAGCAGCTCCATCAGCACAGTCCTAGCTCCAGTTTGTTCATGAATACGCCTGAGGCACAGCGGGAGACAGGAGAGAGTGCTCGGGGATATCATCTTTCATATTGTGCTTTAGCCAGGCCACTTCCTGGAAGCTATGTTAAGAATCAGCTAGACCAGTTCCTGCATTATTTAAATGAAGAGACCAGCAGCCAGCAGGACAAAGACTCTGGTCTCTGTGGTACAGCTTGTGCCACTCTCAAGTTTCTCATGAATAAGTGGAGATTATAATACTTTGTTCACACAAACATTGTATAGAGATTGTGCAGATCCTGGTATGACACTATGAATTATTTAGACCAATTTAGGAAACAATTTGGGCAAGTGTGGAGAATTCCTCTGAGACCAGAGTGTCAGGTATTGAAACACAATTTCAACAGATAAGTTACATACAGGGAGGCTTGGATTGAATGTTAAAGGAATATTAGCATATTGTCTACAGGGCTTTGTATTCAATAAATATAGATGATGTAAATACAATCAACCCTTGATTATCCATGCTTATAAAATGATAATATTAATACACCAAAATAATTTGTATTTAAAGGACATCGTATGCATTTTTTAAAAGAACAGCTCTTCTTAATCATACGTTCTTTACATCAATGTGAAAATTAATTTCCAGTTTTGGAACTCTTTTGTTCCAGGGTACTTATTAAAACCACAATGAGGTTAAAAATTTGCTCAAATAAACTAAAAAGTTTCTACTATAAAGATGATTGAGAGAAGACTATCATATTTTGTAAAAACCAACACCCTCAGAGAAAGAGATAGGCTTTCAAGCTCTTCAATACTTGTACCTGATTTTAGTGTAGAGCTGAAAAGATTTTTTGACCGAGAAATTGCATGCAAGTAACCATGGCAGAATATGAACCTTGGTGGATGCTGACTAGACATATAATTCAAACACAGGTTTTATTTTTTGAAAAGATACCACTCTGAGGGTCATAGACTTTTATCAATACTTTGCGTTTCTGTGCTATTTCCTAATACCTTCCTAAGGTAATAGATAATCGATAATATTATGTCTTCTATTTAACTGTTACATTATCAGATTTTTCACCTATTTGTCATACCTCTCTAACTGGGTTGGTAATTTCTTGATGATAAATGCCATGCTAAATGCCATATTGCATCTCCCAGATTGCTTGGCATGGCACTCCATTTGTAGGAGGTGGGATCCTGGATAACATTTATCAAACATCTTTGATGTTTGACACTGCCTCATCTAGCCTTCTTTCCTCCCACAGCTATCCGAAGGCATGGCCACCCAGCAGACTCTCCATGGCCTCCAACCCTTCACTAACTACTCCATTGGAGTAGAGGCCTGCACCTGCTTCAACTGTTGCAGCAAAGGACCAACAGTTGAACTGAGAACCCATCCTGCTCCACCCTCAGGACTGTCCTCTCCACAAATTGAGACGCTGGCCTCAAGGATGGCCTCATTCCAGTGGAGTCCTCCCATGTTCCCTAATGGTGTCATTCACAGGTAGTGGGTCAGGAGGAAGGATGAATAAACTAACAAGGCATTTGTACAGACATATGAACACATGGTATAGCCTACTCTGCACCTAGGCTACAAACCTGTAGAGCTACCCAGCATTCCCCAGGGAGGACCTGCTTATTGAACAGAAAACTATAGCAAAGTAGACAAATAAATTGATTTAAGTGGTCATGTTACCTGTGATGTATTTAAATCATCATAAAATCAACTAATGATAGAAAGGAGAACAACAGGGCCGGGCGCGGTGGCTCACGCCTGTAATCCCAGCACTTTGGGAGGCCGAGGCAGGTGGATCACTAAGTCAAGAGATCAAGACCATCCTGGTCAACATGGTGAAACCCCGTCTCTACTAAAAATACAAAAATTAGCCGGGCATGGTGGCGCGTGCCTGTAATCCCAGCTACTCAGGAGGCTGAGGCAGGAGAATTGCCTGAACCCAGGAGGTGGAGGTTGCGGTGAGCCGAGATTGCGCCATTGCACTCCAGCCTGGGTAACAAGAGCAAAACTCCATCTAAAAAAAAAAGTGAACAACAAAATAAGCTTTACATTAAAAAGACAATGTAATGTGTTTGTATTCAATATGCTTCTCCTAATAATTGTCTGAAATCATTCCTTCTATAAGCCTTCATTGGAACATAAGAAACCTCCACAGTTAAATCAGTATTGCCCTGATCTAACTTAAACTATTGTCATAAACCACTGTTTGAAAGAACAAAGAAGGCAGTTGACTCAAAATCGTTTAGAAAAAAAATTTCTTTATACTAGAAAGAGAAAAACCATTTATGTCTCTCCTCTTAAAGGAGGGAAATGTCTTATCTGTACCAACAAGGATCACTAGTTGCTGGGTAAACAGCAATGTGTGTATTGATGGTAACTTCTCATCATTTCTCTGGTCACATCTGCTGCTCATTTCCAACAGCATTACATAAAGTGTTTCTGAGAGCAGTTTTCTGCAAATGGAAATTCAAAAGAGCCTGTAGCTCGATGAAAACAAAATGTCTCCTCACAAAATAGAACCAGTTTTAAGAGAGAGGGTTAAACTAATTCCATTACCCGTCTTCACTTTACATATCCATTCTCATTTTAGCTATGAGCTCCAACTCCACATGGCTTGCCCTCCTGACTCAGCCCTCCCCTGTACTCCCAGCCAAATAGAGACAAAATACATGGGGCTGGGGCAGAAAGCCAGCCTTGAAGGTCTCCAGCCCTACACCACGTACAAGCTAAGACTGGTGGCACACAACGAGGTGGGCAGCACGGCTTCCGAGTGGATCAGCTTCACCACCCAAAAAGAATGTGAGTACAAGCGGCTGCTACCATAAGCCAGAGAGATGGGAGGGCAGTCAGGAGAGGTTTGTCCTGAAAACTGGGGAAGCCACCTTTTAAAACAGATTGAGTGGGCTCAGTTACATTGAATGCTACTGAAGCACTGATGAAGATGACTATTGAGGAAAAGTGCCTACTGGATTTAATTATATGGAAGTCAAGGGCAAATTTAGGAAGGATTTTCATGTGAGGATAGGGTAAAAACCAATTTAGAGGAAGTGAAGCGATCAATGGGAAGAAAGAAAATGAACAAACACTTGTAGACCATTTTTATAAGAAGTTTTGCTACTCTTCTTTGTAAATTACATGGCATAATCTCTAGTATGTTAAGAAAGCATTGAGACATAGCACTGTTAGGAAAAGCAAAAGAGCAACTGAGTGAAGAAAAGAGCAATTAACTAGTTGGGGGCTTCCATTCATTTTTATATAATACAGTTACGCATTCCTTAATGATGGAAATACGTTCTGAGAAATGTGTCATGAAAATATCATACAGCATACTTGCACAGACCTACATATTATAGCCTACTCCGCCCTGAGGCTACAAACCGGTATAGGCATGTGACTGTGCTGAATACTGCAGGCAATTGTAACACAATGGTTATTTGTATATCTAAACATAGAAAAAGTACAGTAAAAAATCTGATATAAAAGATAAGGCGAGGATTGGTAGCTCACGTCTATAATACCATCACTTTGGGAGGCAAGGTGGGTGAATCACCTGAGGTCAGGAGTTTGAGATCAGCCTGACCAACATGGCGAAATCCCATATCTACTAAAAATACAAAAATTAGCTAGGCATGGTGGTGCATGCCTGTAATCCCAGCTACTTGGGAGGCTGAGGCAGAATTGTTTGAACCTGG